>NW_009952874.1:238737-340673 GCF_000747805.2 Chaetura pelagica | reverse complement strand
CTGTCAGAGCAGAGTGAAATGGGAGTGGATTGGTAGCACTGGAAGACCAATGGTTACCTGGATGGACACTTGCTTAATATGTTAGAGAAATGGATGTGGATATTACATATTAGAATCCAATTTTGGTTACTTGAAGATGTTTTTCTCATTTATTGTACAACCAAGAAGCTCTCCATGTACTACAAGTTTTTCTACGTTGTCTGGATTTAGTATCACAAAATAATGTGGGGGAATATTTTTCAGGCTAACTCCAGTGTCATTTTCTTTTCTGACAGGTTAATCTTTTCTTCCTGCTAAACATTGTTCGTGTTCTCATAACCAAGCTGAAAGACACGCACAAGGCAGAATCCAACCTGTACATGAAAGCAGTGAGAGCCACCCTGATTCTTGTCCCACTGCTTGGCATCGAATTTGTTCTGTTTCCATGGCGACCAGAGGGCCGGATCGCTGAGGAAGTGTATGACTATGTGATGCACATCCTCATGCACTACCAGGTAGGAAGCATTAAACAGTTTTTTCTCTCTTGAGCTAGATAGCAGTTGGCATGTGAAGCAAATCAAGGAGAAATGATCGTGTTGCTTAAAACTTTAAAGACCTTCATGCAACATTCTTATAAATTAATGGAACTTTCTCATTATGCTGAATCTTCATTTCTCAAAGGAAAGAAACATCATGGTAGATAGCTGGCACAGCACTTTTCTGTAATGTATTTTTAGAAATAATTCACTAAGTTTAGATTCGTACTGCGTTTTCTTTGGTGTCTATAGCTTAATTTTATCAGGAACTTCTAATTATCTAAAAGCTAAAAAAACAACATATGCATGTGAAATAAAGCACAATCTTTTAATTTTTGTTTTACAGGGTCTACTGGTGGCTACAATTTTCTGCTTCTTCAATGGAGAGGTAGAGTAACGATTTTTAATATGTTTATAGTACTTCTATTTTATAATTTTTTAATTAATTTCAGGAAATAAAGAGGTAGTAATTTGAAAAATACTTTTTAAAACTATCTAAATCTGTCAGGTAAAAATAATAATTAAAAAAACCATCTGGCTGCCAAGAACAGAGCTTGGGAAAGACTATGCCATCATTCATGGCATCACTAACATATGTATACCAAATTGTTAATATGGCTCTAGCTTGCAAACACAACCCCCAAAAATATATGTTAAAAAAAAAAGCCCAGCAACACTCCACCTAAAATCTGACTGGTACTTTTCCAACACTTCTGGCAGAGGAACAATTACAATCCTACACTTCTTACACATATGTTTGTTATACACCTAATGCAGTTGCAGTATATGGCTGTGAGCAGATGTTTGGGAGTAACCAGATGTTTTTATGTGACTGAATCCTTAGTTTCTTTTATCAGACATTAAAAGTTTTATCAGTGCACTTAGATCATTTTATTGGACAGTACTATTTGCTTACAAGTAAATATTTGGCTAATACTAGGATTGATTCCTCCTATTCCTCAGTCCAAAACTGACTGAATTGCAATGAATCATCAATGACTTTCAGGGTTTATTTCCCCCACCCCCAAAATGTGGGATGCTCAGTGTTTTTTTTGCTAAGGAGGCACAAAAGATGAGGAGACTTTCTCACAGTTTAATGGGCAAAGAGCAGTGGTTTTGATCTGCTTTTAGCATAAATTGGATCCAGATTCAATTCCCTGCCTTATATATTTGATTCAAAGCAGAACACTTAATTAAGGATTCTGGATCTGATTTGATCATTTGCCCATATTCAAGTATTGATATTTCACACACTTTCCCTTCTAAGTTTTATAGTTCAGATTGTCTTCTAAAAACAGTGTTTGGAAAAATTCATAGAATTTGTTCTGCTCCAGTGCAAAAGTGGGGTGAAGGGGACTGGCTAGGGTGGGAGAAACTTGAAATCTTGGACATTTCTATGAAACAATACTGTCCGTAGCTCAACTCTGCCCTCTAATCCTCATGGATCTTCTGAGGCTACTTTATAACTTAAGTAGAAACCCTAATTTAAAAATTTGATATAATAATTAAGAATTGTACCTGCTAATATTCCATTGATACAAACTCATTATTATTTTTTTACACACTGTCTTCTGCTGTGTAAGAAAAGCAAACCTGAATCATCCTGTGAACTCAATACCCTGAACACATGGGCTGATGGGTGGTAGAGGATGAGCTCTTTCACCCTGGGCTTCAGTCTACAGGGGAGAAAAGCAGAAATTTGTGTTGCTGTTGCTGCTCCTGCTGTTGTAATTATTTCACACCAAATTTGCAGAATAATAATGCCTGTATAAACTGAGACTCTCTCAGAACATCAGAGGCAGGTATCCCCAGTTTCCAGGATTACTGAGCCTCACTGTCTGAGTTGCTTAAACACATTTATGATAACAATCGCTCACCAGAGAATGAAGTGCAGAGATGGTCTTTCCAAGTGTTTTGAACGCGTTTCTTTTGGCTTTCTGGCACAGGTCCAGGCTGTTCTAAGAAGGCACTGGAATCAGTACAAGATGCAGTTTGAGCACAGCTTCAGCCACTCGGATGCCATGCGCACGGCTTCCTACACCGTCTCCACCATCAGCGACATTCCGGGCTACAGCTACAATCACGACTGCACCAGTGAACATTTAAATGGGAAGGGCTACCATGACATGGAGAGCGTTGTTTTAAAAACTGAAAAGCTGTACGGTTGACTGCCAAGGGCTCCTGTGCCAGCGTGCTGATCCTTGGAGCTCCGTAACTCCCAAGTCTGGGGTAATGACTTCACAGCCAGAAGATCTGACCTAACCTGGGACAGGTTTTTCTCCTGAATTATGCCAACTAAACCAACACATTTTTCATTCGTATGTATATATATGCACACATATAGATAAGTTTGTGTTTCTGTGTATCTATATAGTATGGACATCTGTACATATATATTTCTATATATATATGTATGGGCATTTGTATAAGGATACAAACTTTGCCTCTTCAGTTTCTACTGTGTAGACAAAGTTGGCAATTTTTTTTGTACAAAGGGAATCAATGAAGGATTTCTTATTTTCTTGGCAGGTTCTATAAGACCACAGTCTTGTGTTGAAGCCCCTTCATTTGCCTATAGAATCTTAGACTGTAAATACCACACTGTATTGTCTTAATTCAACCTAAAACAGAAGGAAGGAAAACAGATAAAGTAGGTGCAATAACGAGATTGTCCAGGTTAATTTGGTCTCCAGGATTTGTCTGTCAAAAAAGCCCAAGAAGTCATCTGAGATAACAGACTGAAAGAGAATGAAGGTTTGGCTTGGCCAGTTGTTTTTTTTTTGCACTATTTTAAATCAAGCAGGGAGGCACCAGTGCAAGGCTGAGACTCTGCTTGCTTCTGTACTGCAAGGTAAATTGTACAGCAAGCTTTGAGCAATTTTTTTAAACTATTTTGGCATACACAGAAGTGTTTCCTTCTTCTCAAGCTTATTGAAGTTTTTACTGGCTTTACACAGACAGGATCAATGAGGCTTTCCTGCCAGAAAGAAGTAGCATCCCTCAGTGACTGTAATAACAATAACTTCCAGACACTAATACGTAATTGAAGCCGATGGAACTTCACTCTCTGCCTAAGGAATTTACTCAACTGGGAAAAGACCATGTGCAGCATTTTTTGTAGTCCTGTTGTTGTTTTAGGGGTTTTTTGTTGCAAGTATTTTCTGGATTATATGTGTAGTAATTTTTTCCTTCATTGTGGGGACAAAGTTTTGATAAGTTTATGGGGTTTTTTTTGGTCTGAGAAAAGTGTGCAAGACAATGCAGTGCAAATGACATCCTACCTTGAAAGTCACTGCATGAGATTCTGATGAATTGAGCAAAGTAATGTTAGTAATTGTTCTTATTTCTAAAATTCAGTATAAAATTTGACTTAGGAGGGTTAAAAACATTAGGGATTTAGAATTTTAATGCTATTTGGAGTGCTTGATTCTGCATCTCTATCTCAGTTACTTAGCTTAAAACAGTACTTTGTAAGTTGTGTCTTTGGTTCTACTGGTGATTAAAGGTCTCGCTGAAAATGAGGTGGCTGTCAGGAAGGTCCTGAGAAAATGTGTCTTTACAACAAGCTATGTTTTTGTAAATCCTTATGCTTTAAAGAAATAGTTTTCTTAAGTAAAATGACAAAAATACTTGAGTGAGGGCATGATATGAGGTAGGTTTAGAAAAGTCTTATTAGACATCACAAAAGTAGTAAGAGTTATTTAATGGTTTATTTTGCAGATAAGTCTGCTTCAAATGGGGAAAAATGGAAGTAGAAGAAAAGTAGATGCTAGAGTTGATAGACAATGATGCTAATTAATGTATATCTGGTGCATGTAAGCCAGTCAAAAAACGAAAGAAAGTTCTTTCTGAGATCAGTTTCAAATACTTAATTTTGTATAGGAAGAACTTGATTTAACATTTAAACATTTTTGTCAGTAGCCTTTCTGTAAGCTTCCTTAGCATGTAGTTAATTTGCTGTCACAGTGTTTGTTGGTTTGTGACTTCACAAGGCTTTAAATGCTTTGCATTTAGAAGGAAAACATTAGGAGGAAGTGGTAAGTTCACTATTTGCACCTTTCCATAGTTTTTTTACAGTGCTTATGCCTGGAATTTTAGTTTAGAAAGTGTTTTATTAATTATTTAGTTTCATAATACAGAATCTCAGCTAGGAGGCACAAATCAAGATTGCTGTTCTTCTGCAAGGCTGTCTGATTGATGGGTATGATTTGAGTATCAGTTGGATTCTGTACTCGAGTGTGACATCTGACTGCCAGATGTCACAATCTCTTAATTTGCAAGAATACAGTGATGGTATCTGCTACAACATGATTAGAGGTTACTGACAACTCTGCTTGCTGATCTATGTAGTGTTACTTGAAGTTTGTGCAGTGTTCTGAAAGTATGTGTGGTGCAGAAAAATCCCTGCTCTGGTATAGCAGCTGTACACCTGGGGGACCAGATAATCAGCTGTCTCCATTTCCATTTTCAGAATCCATGACTAGCAGCTGAGAATCAAAGCCCAGGCAGATGCCCATCCAGTGATAAGTGCTTTTAAGTCTTTTATGGGATATTATCAGACAATTCTTGCAATGGTACCTGGTGGGTTCTTGTAATTCAAACATATGTGGCTGTAAATGTGTGATATCATATTAGATTTGGAATTAAGTGTCCTTATCAGACAGTTCAAATTTAATAATAGTGTATTCATTTTTATCAATTAATGCAAAGTACCAGTTACCAATTGCTCCCTGTCCTCTGTCAGAGAAACTTGCAATGGTAATTTAGGAGGCAAAATTGTTTTTCCACAGAAATCACCTTACTCCTAGATGGACAATCATGCATGCTTGTGGGCATGTGTCTGTCTTCACTTTGGAAGCTTCCTACCTCACTTTTTTTAGTTCCTGCACAACCAAGAGAAGGGTCTGCCTCTTAAAATGTTACTCTGTCGCAAGAAGTTAAAATGAAATCCTTGCACTTACTGCTCCTGGCTTTTTTTCTACTTGACAGAATGTTGTAGTCCTCTGTGTTCTCTGGGGTGGAAGTAAACTCCGATTGGGTGGGGCTGAGAGATTTTTCTGAACATGCAAAATTATGTGATATTATTTGCTCTTTATTTTTTTTGTTATTTAGTGAGGATTTATTATATCAATCTACAGGGGCTAAAGAAATACTTGTCTTATATTTGGTATCTGTATTACCAGTGTGTCAGTATTCTGTGAGAGGGAGTGTATTTTTTTAATGCTACTGTCTTCAATTCATAATGTGCCCCATTGCAGTGTTCCTTCAGTTGTTTTTTTATTTGTTTTATTGTTAGCCTTTACACTATGTATTTTTGTCATTGTGATAATCTACTAGAGTATTTGGTTGTAGAAATGCTACAACATACTCCTTTTCATGTCATGAAAGAGGTGGGCTGGAAACCAGGTAACATTCAAGTATTGTGCTATGTAAATAAGATGAAGAGAAGCTATAGCATTGTATTTATTGCTTACCCTGAAGATGAAATGGAAAAAATGTGAAGTTACATTTTGAGTGTGCTTTATTTTTACTTTGTTCATATGAACCATCATGCATTTTAATTGCTGAAAGTAGTATTATGTCGGTGATGAATAAAACATTACTACATTTATTCAGATATCTTGTGCTGTAATATGAACGTAAACCTGGTCTAAATGGGGCTTGCACAGATGCCTTAACTGTGGGTTAATCAAGTATTAACTCAGGGTGAAGTAATTATGTAGAGTTATTAAAAATTTCTCAGTTTTAAGTGTTTGGTATTTAATACTTACAGTTTTAGTGCATAGTATAGTGCTGCATTTCCAGAGGAAGCTTGCATAGATGACAACTTAAGATGGCTGCAATTAAAATTGTTTACTCAGAAGCTTCATATTCCCATTTCTTTCTCTCCTGAATCTTCCTTTTAACAAGAAGTTGTTATGGTAAGAAGCCAAATTTTCTGTTCCATCATAAGCTGGCAGCAGAGGCTAAAGTAAACGTATGTGTTGTCTTGATTCCATCAGTCTAGGTGGAGTTTCTCTCAACATAGTGTTCAGCCCAACATCAGGCAAGGAGAATGATCAATGCAGCAGCTGCTTCCTTTGCTAAGACCGACAAAAAGCAAAGCAATAGGAAAAAAGGAGTGGGATTCCCCCACCTTTTCCCCAGCAATAGCTTCGATAGTGTCTGCAAAGAAGCTATACCAGTTTGTTTTAAGTCAGCAGAATTGCATCTGTTCCTTGCGCTCATCTGACTCCACCAAATTTTGAAATGGTATCAGCTGAGGATGAAGCCACTCTAGATATGGAAAGGACCTGATCTACAGCTTGAGTTACTGCTCACCCACCTTGCAGTTCAGCACTGTCAGTGCTTGGGTGCAGCAGCTGTGGGGGGGAGGCACTGTATCTGTAGGACACGGGGCCAGTTTGCATCTCCCCACACTGTTACAGGGTCTGTGTTTCACAGCGACTGTGGTTAGTGTGATTCTACCTGCAGCAGCAGTAGATGAAATCCAGGTGCTGTTTTGCAAGTGAAATCTGCAGGAATTGTGTTTAACTGAACTGGGGAGGTGTCCTTTTAGTATGTCTTAGGGCTAAGTCTGTGAGATTTAGAGTGGGAGTGCACATCTGCTTTCAGAGTGAAAGATGCTGCTTCAAATATCTGCTTTTTATTAACTCATACCAGTGTTTCTAAAAGAGCTGATACAATTTTTGACAAAATACCTTTGGAGTAACCCAGGGGCTGTCTGCATGGATTTTTGTCTCAGAGGGTTACTCCAAGTGGTGAGGCCTGAGGCAAGAGGAAAAGCGTGAGCCGAGGCGTGAGGCAAGGCCTGAGGCACGAGGTGAGGCCAGAGGCAGGGCGCGAGGCGAGGCCTGAGGCGCGAGGCCAGAGGCGCGAGGCCTGAGGCGCGAGGCCAGAGGCGCGAGGCCTGAGGCGCGAGGCCAGAGGCGCGAGGCCTGAGGCGCGAGGCCAGAGGCGCGAGGCCTGAGGCGCGAGGCCAGAGGCGCGAGACGTTAGTCTATGTCCACTACAGGTGTATAGCACACCTCATAGTTTTGTGTGTCTGGATACAAAAACATTAGGAAACAATAACAGGTATCCTTTTCCAGTTCTCATATAAAAGCCTGAGTAAAGTCTCTTTTACACATCTTACTGCTTTAACAGCAGTCACTAAGCAAAGCAGGCCTTCTTTCCTGTCAGTTCATCCTCATTGCTGCCATCATTGTTGTTTTCAAAAGACTTTCTCTAAACTGTAACAAAAGCTCAACTAGAAGTTCAGAGCTGCCAATCCCCTTTTTATTATTTCAATTATTATTTCTCATCCTAATGCTGTAATTTTAAATAACTTCCAAAACCATATTGCCTAAGTGAAGAATTTCGATTGAGCCACATGGAGTTCATGCTTCATTTGAGACAAATGATGTGTCTAATTGCTTTTTAGATTTAACTCAATTTTCTCAGTATCCACAACAAATATGTGCTTACTGAATTGAAAAGCTGTTTGCAACTAGAGTTCCTAATGACTACTCCAAAGATTTCTTCCCTATAGCAAAACTTTCTAATACAGAGTTGACCTTGCCATTAGTGCTAACTCACATAAAGCTTAATATATCATTCTCTGCAAATTTTCCTGAACATAAATACAGGTAAATAATAGTCTTTCAAGTCTGTTTTCTGAAAAATTCCTTGCACATTATTTTTAATTCCAAAATTAGGGTGATCCAGCTTTTCTGGAAATTCAGGTTGCACAATCAGTGACAAACAAAGAAATGCCACTAAAAAAAAAGTGGTGAATGTGCTGAGGTACCTGGTGCTCTCTGCTTACAGCAAGTTTTCAAGGTAAGTGTGGTCACCAGGGACACAGGCATCAAACCCAAGTTTCTCACGCTGTAGGAGCTAGAGTTGGCCAAGAGTGCAAACCTCTTGCTTCTCAGTGTAAGGCAGCAATGGTCCTTTCCTCCTGACCTAGATGAGCATCTCTCTTAGGTAGAGATAGAGTTGGAAGTTTGCAGTGAGCTGATGGCTGGAGGCAGAGTTTAGGAATGAATCCTGAAGGTCTACAGACAGCATTTACCTAAGAACTGCACAAGTTACAAAAGCAGTAAACAAGCTTAAATATAATTAGGTATTTGCTTAGCCCCTTACCTTGATATTTTTAAGTAAAACCTGAAAAATATATGTCTGCAGCAGAGCAAGTGTTTCTGAAGATCCTCCATGCATGGAATAGAGATGGCTGTACAACTGGCAGTGCCACAGTGCAGTCAAGTCAGGTCTGTTGCATCCGGAGGGGACTGGTCACAGACTGTTGCTCCGTGTTCTAGCAGTCCATTGTACATGCAGTACCTTTGCGTATAAATATCTAAGAAAACCAATCAGTAGGAAACAACCTTAATATTACACTGAACATAAATACTCCAAGAGTTTTGTTATTTTGAATACACCAGTAAACATTTTAATTAACACATTAGTAGGTACAGTGGATTTGCAGGGGGCAAAAAAGGAGAATGAACTATTATGTGCATATTTTTATGAACGTGCTACAGAAAGGTTTAACATCAGAGCATTTCTCTCTTTCCTATCACTTACTTGTAGACTTACACAGAAGAACTTTGTCCCCCAGGATCCAGGGACTGTAAGACCTTCAGTGTCAGCGAAGAGCTAGGAACACAAATACTTAATCACACTTCACTTAGCTCATCTGGAATATGAGTCAAATACATGCATGTGACATAGAGCTCAAAAGTTCATTTGGCTGCGTTTCCTAGAAGGGTCTGTGGCCATATAGCCCACAGAGGAGCGTCCATAGCCCCATTTGTCTCTGTTACTCCAGGAGCTGTCTTCAAGCACTGGCTCCTTCCATTGCACTTCAGGCAGATGATGACAATAGGTGTTTTCTTATTCATGGGTCTCTTTCAATAGTCTGTGACCTGGTAGTCACCATGGGTGCTTCAAAATCTGTGACAAGAGCAAAATTCACAGCAAGAAATCTCAAATCACTTGAAAATTCACCATCAGGTTGTATTACTTTTGGCTGGTTTGTTAGATGGCACAGTGACATAGGCATGTCTTTCTTAATTGCAGCTTTCTTACAGAAAAAGCATCTCAATTTATCCTAACTGTGATGCACTTTATCCAGGTGATGCAATACAGTAACTACAAGAATTCACAAAGTTAGAATCAATTGTGGGTAATTTCAAGGTTCAGACTCTAACCCAAACACTCCTTCCCAGTGGAGGTCTGTACTTGATACAAGGTATACAAATATCCCTTTATTTTTGGAAGTGGAAAGCAACAGTAACTATTTATAATTTCCACTCAAAGCTAATCACTTCTCTTTTTTCTCATTTTTTCCCTGCAGAGACTTGTTTATAACAGTCAGGAGTGCTGTAAATAGCTTACATTAGCTGTAATTAAAAAGCTGATTAGAATGATCTGTAATTAAAATGTACAACGTTCTTAACGAAGAACAGTGAATCGAGAAGCTTTCACAGAAATCAGCAGAATATTGAGGGCAAAATTGGAAAGGTGCTAGCACAAAAATTCTGAAAATGTGTTTTTATTGCAGAAACTATATGCACTATATAGTTGTTCATTATTTAATGGAAAAAGATTTTTACAGTGGTATTTTAGCAGTAAGCGCACTCCAAGTAGAAAAATGCACTTTTTATTAAGTTCTAGCAAAACCTTGTTTTACACCTTGTTTTCTCCCACCACGTCAGACCTCAGTACCTTCACTGCTACTTATGTGATTTTTTTTTTTTTTCTTCCAAGTAAAGACCTCCCCTCATTTCTGAGCATTCAGGAAAGCCCAGCAGCTAGTGACTAGCCACATCCCTGCAAGATACTTCCACCAGCCAAATTCAAGGGTCTTGAGATGTGTCAGTAATACTGCTCCAGGCCCAGCATCCCTTTCCCACCCCCTCCAGCTGCTCAGGGACCACAGGAGGAGGCAGCAGGCCAGTCAGTAGTACTCACCGACTTTATGTTTCAGTTGAGGTACCTTTGGCACAGGAATCAACGAAGAGAAGCCTCAAAGAGCCTTTAACTCACACCCAGCTCCTCAGTGAAGTTGTTCTGACATTGAGGAATAGCTGGCATTCCTCCCTCCTGCATGGAAGGACACACTAAGCTGGTGTCCTGGCTGTACTCTCCTCGCTGTGCTGTGTCATCTCCTCAATGCCTTTTTCATGCTGTTGAAACATCTGAAGGGAGGAGGAATCCCCATTAGTTTATAGATGCAGAGGCAGTTGTGAGTTGCAAGCCAGACAAATCTAAGAATCCATGATATTTCTAATCCAGCAGAAGCATAAATTAACTGAACATACATAGACAGTATGACCACTCTGTGAGCCAGTGGCAATACAGCAAATATGTCAAGACAATATTAGCATACAAAGCCTATAGTGTGTTGTTACACATACACACAAAGGTAAAAGCCACTTGTACAGATAGGGAAGTGTACTGACACTGTACAGGGTTTTAAGAACTTCAACTTTTATCATGCAAAAGAATTTTACTTTAGAATAAATGAGTATTGTGTAGCTCTATATTTACATCCTAGACTTGCTTTCCAGGCACAGGTGCTGATGAGAGGCAAAGTTAAAAGGGATCCTGAGACTTCTTGCATCAGCATGAGTGGGCACAGGCCATATGCTAAAGAGAAAGGATGGGGTAGCTACTTTACACATTCTTTGCTTTTCTTTTCCTTCCTTAAGTCCCCTGGCCCTTTTTTTCATAACATAATATAATGTGGCTTGAACTACCATGATTCTACATGGTTAACTCCATAGCCACCTATGTTGTTCAGTACAACAGGTGCCAAGATAAAGAAATCATTCATATTTCTGTTAACACAATATTACAATTTCAGCTATTCATTGTAGAGTTTAAATACTACATTCTGGTTTTGGACTAGGCAAGAAAGTTCCCATAGACTTAAGTAAAGCAGTTTAATTAAGCTATCTAAACCAACCTAACTGCACCATCTTTTTAGAAGTTAAAATACTTCCTTTTTTAATAATGTCTCTTTTGATCAGAGGACTCTGCAGCCTCTGTGTTTGTCTTTACCTTTCCTACAGGTTCTGCACCATATTGCTCAGAAGTCCTATACAATTCTTTCTCAGCTTTTGTTTGAAGTAGCCTTTGAAAACTTATTATCAATCACCTACATGCAGAAAAAAACAAACGATATAAAAACTGACATCAGGGAAGTCTTTTCTAATCAAGGGCATGATAGCTGCCTGTGCACACTGATGGACAGGCTGTGTGTTAAGTGAGATACACTTCACAAATCATAGTTTTCTTCAAGTTGCAAAATATGTACTGGGGAAAGTTATTTATCACAAAGCAAGAGAATATGCTCTAAAGTACATTCAAATACACAATGAAAAATCACAGCTAGAGGGGATTTACCACTGCTGCCTCATTGCAAACATCTTGGGGATAATGTAATGATACTTATGGACCTAGTGTGCCTTTAACACTCCCAACAGTGTTAGCCACTAAATAATTACAGGTCCAAGATTACACTTCATCGCATGAGTGATGTTTAAATTTTGAGGATGATCCTGGCAGGTATTACTGGATCGTCATCCTCACATTATGGTTTTCCAACAGTGCAGCGCAAGGAATACACTAAAGATACATGAAATATGATCCAGCATGTTCTTTTCAATGCAGAAAGAGACCAAATAGACTCTTTCTGATGTACAGCATTGCCTTTCAGTCCAAATAGCGGTTTAAAAACCTAGAACTTGGTATAACCTTAGAAACAAATAGTGTGAGCAGCATGTTCTCATTTCAGTGATGACAGAAAGCACAAATCAGCAGATAAGGTCTTGCTTCTACTCATTTGCTTTGAACCCATCATTTAATTTTTGCAAGCTTTCTTCATCATCTGTAAGTACTTAGCATGGCCATATCACAGGGAATTACAATGTTATTTCCCCTTCAACAATGCGTCATTAAAATTATGCCTCTTTGCCTCTAGATACAAAGTCAATTCCTCTGCCAGTTGGTTTAACTGCCTGTGCAGGCTGCAGCTGCCTGCAGGTGTGAACGCAGACCTACTGAAGCCTGCAGTGGATGTGCACCCATCCTGCCAGAGCTCTAGAAAGCTGTAGGCAGGACCTGACCTCTCAGACCTTAACATTTCTGACAAGATCCACTTTTACCTGTCAGTTCCGTGAAGGTCTTTGACCACTCAGCCATCCAGGCAGTAAACTAGATGGGGTATCATTCCTAGTTGACACTGTATAGTCCTGGGTTATTTTCTTATCCTTTCCTTTAAGCCCCATAGGAGCATCTGCAAGAGGAGCTCCTTGAGACTTGTAGTCTCATGTCAACTTGAACAGGGCCTAATACATTCTGGTCCTCTTTGGCTCATCATTTAGCCTATTTAATTTTCTCACCCTCTTTGAGTCTATCTTGGTTCTTTTCTAAGATTTTCTTTTCAAAATCTAATGTCTTTTTTAAGCAAGGTTTTGTTTGTTTGTTTGTTAAATAAAAAAGCCAAAACAGCAAAGGCTTCATACACCTGCAGCTTACTGCAATAGCTATTCCAGACCAGTTATTCCAAAACTCCTCTTGTGGACACTTTCTCCAGAATGAAAGAGGGTTGTGGCTTTTCTTCTCAGTTTGCTTTATTCATGTTAGAACACAACTTTTAACCATAAATATTTTTTCTGGAATATCTACTCTGGCAAAATTTCCAAGCACAGTCATTCCATCGGTAGCTAATGGGAAAGCAAAACATAAAGCTCTCCAAGACTCCAGGGTGTATTTTTTATCTATAAATCAGCATCCTCTATATTAGGTCCTTCAAGTTGGTCTCTTTAATCATTTTGTGCTAAAAATTATTTGTCTTGTACAGTTGCCACATAACTCCATAACTGGTTTGGCCCACCAGTCAGTACATAGTCATGACAGTAAAAATACACTGTACTAGCTTACCATTCTCCTAGACAATAAAAGTGGAGATATCTAGGTTTACTGAAAGACACAATGAAAAACATGTTGCAGAAAGCTTTATTTTTAAGCCTTCAAGAACTCTCTCACTAAAAATCAGTGTGTGGGTGTATGTGTATTTTACAAATGCACTAAAGCCCAGAAATTTTAGCCACTGTTTGCAAGAGCATTAAAGAAGGCTGTATACTCAAGCCAATTCCCTAGTAACTTTGGATTTGGTCCTGTGTAACCCTTCTTAATTCTGTATATGTCAGCATATTTGACATCAGAATTTTCACCCAAGAGGCAGTCTACTTGGAGACAAAGAAACAAACCCATTCTTTTCTCAATTTAGGTCATACTCATTCAATGTGGTTTCCTATTACAGCAATTAAATGCACTAGTCTGCAAGCTTTCCATCAGCAAAAAACTGTAAGCAATCAAATCTGTTGAAATTTTAAAGGCTGCCTTACCTGTGCAAAGTGCTGGTATATGGTGCTTTGTTTTTTGCCAGCCTACATCTGAAAGTGAGAAATTTGTCATACAAGAAGTCTGACAGATATGGCAGATCCCAACTCCTGGGTGGAAATCAGTGCCCTTCGTATGGAGCAGGATGCAGAATTGTTGCTGTTGGTTCATTTCGCTGCTGGGGTGTCCATGGATGATCAGGCTCTAAATTAAATGACAATAAAACAAATGTCAAATATGTCCTTTGCTCAAGTAAAAAAAAAAACAGTAACTAAATTCCCCTGCAAGAAATTAATCTGTTTAATCTTTCTCAAGTTATTCACTGGGTGAGGGTTTCCAAATACGGAGAAAATAGTGAAGGAAAGCATTGCTTCCTTGTAGAACAAATTTAAGTTATTCACTGAAGAATTATTTTTCCTGGGAGAAAAGAACATTGATTTTTATTCCCTGAAAAAATGCAAAAGTAAAATTCTGAATTCCCTTCTCTCTGGTCTTTCACCATTACAGCCAATATACCTTGGATTCATTTTCCCCCTACTCTTTTCCTTTAGTCATTGCGTACTATATTTTCCAACTGAGTAGATTAGAGCTATTCTCATCACAGATGCTTTGATTGCTGATATAGATACCTAATTTTAAATCCCTTGATTGCAGTGCAAGTCTATCTTACTCCATACAGTTCTACCTACCATTTGGATCTGCGATAAATGCAAACTCCTGCTTTCCTACCAGCTGCTTTCTTCAGGTCCTAGAGCCATCTTTCCAAGGCTCTGGATATGTTTTCCTTAGCTCCCTTTAAACACGCTATTTGAACTTTCCAAGGAGTCTCTAGCAGTGGTGTTGAGTGTAAAGAATTATGACTCAGGAGTTTGTTACTGCCCCCAGCTTGACCCCAGCTCCCCTCACAAAGCTGGCTGTCCTCTCAGCAATGAGACCCTATTATCAGTTTTTCTCTAGTTTTCCATTTCCTCACTTGCTGTAACAAGGGAGATCTTCTGTGTCTCTTAACGCCTTCCAGTGGGTATCCTGTCCCATTTCTGCTGAAAAACATCTAATGACTAGTTCATTGTTTTTCTTACATATTCTAGCTTTATACAGTACACGGGCTTGCATTAAGCAGGCTATTTAATTGTATCTAATTTCTAGTAATAAGGAAGATACATACCGCCTCAAAGGCTTTAAACAAACACCTTGCCCAATTTAAGTAGTACTCTTAATCTGAAAACTGTTCATATAAGGATATGCATGTAATACCCTTATGAGAAAACAGTAAACTGCCTTCACATCTTGAATAACATTTTGGAGTTTCTCACCATAAGCAGTAGTTTGAGATTTTAAAGAAAAAAAATAATAAATCCAGCATTCATATTTTAGACAAAATTCAACAACTTTGGGTTTGTTTTGGCTTTTTCTGATGTCACTCAAAGCAAACAGATGCTTTGAGCTTTATCCTCTTAGCCAGCAACCTCACATCCTTAAATCATTTCAGGTTTCTATTCAATGTATAAATAAGGCTTTTGTATTTAAAACACTCATCTCTTAACTCCCAGAAAGGAGAAGAATTTTTCAGGATAATTTTTTCCTTTCAGACAGTTTCAAACAATGGCCTTGTGGCCCTACCACAAATACAGACTTTTTTCCCCCAGCCCAACCCAATTATATTACAAATATTTTTCTGTATCTGACCACAATAGCACTAAAATGTGTTAGAGTCTGCAAAGCACAAGCTGCAAAACTACGGTTTTCCCTCAGCAGGACTGAGCCAGTATTCTTCTTGGAAAGGGCTCCAAACAGCTGAAGTTTACACTTGTTGTCCCAGTAACATAATGACTCAGGCTAGTCACTAAGACCTTAGGCCAGTTCTCACCACATTGCAAAGCAGCAGTGTCAGATTGCTGATTCATGCAGCTAGGGTAGGCAGAAGTGTCTCCACCAAGGCACCCTCCCAAAGGAATCAATATGGGCTGGCAGCCAAGGCAGGCAGGACTCTTACTGTAACCTTGGGCACTCAGCTCATTCTCAAGATTGTTATATCCAGTATCATAAATTACACTACCATTTAGTGATAGGCTTATATTCCTGTGTCTTCTCAACGTTGTTCTGAGCCCCTGGGAACACCTCCTTCTTCCTCTTTTAGGTTTCTAACCAAAGCCCTATAGTGTTACATGTGGCTTGTGTTCAGCAACACATCTGCAGTGCTAAGAGGTAAAACTGCAGCCTGCTGCAATGGTGTGTGCCAACGGCTGCAAGTTTGTATTCTACCAGTTTCTTTAAATTCATACAGAAAAGTACCAATTGTTGGGAAAATATCTGACATAGCTGTCATATTTCATATGTCTATCTTTAATTATTTTGAGTCTGTTCATACAACCAGACCCTTTGCACTTGAGCTTTCCTCATGGTACCTGCAGAATGGACATAAGAGCACTTGCTGACCACACATGAAAAGCACATGGGCTATGTAGTCATAGTCTCAAAAATCCTCATATGGGTCCTTTCTAACTCTCGCACTATATGATGAGCTCACATGTCTCACTATTCACAGAGTTTAGGCAGTCGTGTGTTGAAGTCATGCATAGTAATAGTGGGAATGGAACGAAGATGACCGGTCTACCAAAGTGAAAATACAGGCTTTTTTCCATCTGTAATATGGATAATTATTTTTTGTGAATTTATGCATGACATACAAGAAGTAACAACTAACACAGACATCAGAAGCTTTCCTCAAGCTACATTTCCTCTTAAGAAAGAGAGTTCTGCTGCCTGATGTGTATTTTCCTGAATTTACTCTTTTATGGCTGTTTCCTTCTCACTGACAGTAAGAGAGTGTGAACTTTGACCAGTGACTCCAAATTGCTCTGAACATTATCCAATTTTCATCCTTATTTTAGTTCCTTAACAGGTATCACCAGCAATCTTCAGAGGCCACATGGCAGTTTCAGCAATGCAAATGCAGTATTTGACAAAAAGCCACAGCAGCCCTGGGGACACCATGGTCCACAATCTAGAGATTTTCTCATCACTCAATAAGGAACAAAGGGTCCAAGGCTCGGGGACTGGAGGAATTTTCTCCAATATTATGACAGAGCTACTTCTCCTGGAAACAGCCTCACTGCCTACAGTGGAATGATATGGTTTAGATGCTCTTAGAATTCTTCATTCTTCCTCTTGGCACACCCTACCCCCCTGACAGGTAAACTTTTTAGGCTGAATCCTGCTGCATGTAACATAATAAGTTATAAATGTATGTCTTTCTTACATTGAGTTAATATTCATTTTCTTGGAAGAGTTAGGAAAATCAGAGTTTGATAACTGAATTACTGTGCTTCCTTACTGAAGTCACTTCCTGATAAGGAGCCAAACTAATATGCTAAAATAAACGAGAGAGCTTGAACAACCCATTCGTCTTGGCTGGTCAGAACTGCAGCATTATTATTCTGGCTAAGACAACCTATATTACTTTACTCCTAAACATTATGTACAAGCCAACTAAAAACACAAATTTGCTGTAAAAATCTGACTTCTACATTCAAAGAGAGAAAACCATTTACAACAAACCACTGTCAAAAATACTAATCTCAACCTTAACCTTTGTTTTTATTTTCCTTCTCAAAGTGAAGTCTTCCTCAGGTTTGGCAGGTGGTAAATAGTGTTTTCATAAAATATAGTTTAAACACATGTACATATAGTTACCACTTTCACTCTTAAAAAACCTCCACAACTTCCATCTGAAATGTGCAATGAAAGAAGCATCAGACTGTTCCCACAGACTTTCAAAGCAGGCTAAATGATGCTGTGTGTAGAAAATCATGCAACCTGTTGCTGAATATGCATGAAGGACTTCCTAATATACCTGAAGTCAAAGAGAACATGAAAACTCCAAACATCTCAAAAAGCCTTTTGAAAGTTCTATTAAATCCATTCCTGATGTTTTATTGGAAGTAGTTCCCATCTTCAACAAACTTCTTTCATGTTCTGCCATCACGTCACTGAACCTTCATAGTCATTCTTTGGCTTGTACAAGAAACCAAGCCAGAGGAAGTAGCTTTCTTCTTTTTTCACTTTTATAGTAACTACTTTTTCAATGTTATGACCTTAATTCAGAACATTTGGTTGTCTTTTTAAAATGCTCATTTAATTTAGAGCTACTACAGGCTTGAAAACCTTCTCTAAAGCTCTGCTGACTAGAAAGCGTTCTGTTTCTGCATATGAGAGTGTTTAGCTACACACGTGTTACCAGAGATGACAGACTCTTCAGTGGAAGCACACGCCCTGTCACTTTGGCACCAAGTCTTAGCCTGGTTGCACAGCTTAAACTACTTCAAAGTTACCTTTCTTGAACTAGTGGCAGCTTCTCTAGGCAACCTGTTCCAGTGTCTCAGCACTCTCATAGCGAAGAACTTCCTCCTAATGTCTAATTTAATTCTCCCCTCGTCTAGTTTTAAGCCATTGCCCCTCATTCTCTCACTATAAGCCCTAGTTAGAAGTCCCTCCCCAGAAATCTATTTATAAATAAAAAATATTTATACTATTTTGCATAGCAGACCTGGCGTTGAACTGAGCATGGAAACAAATATAGACACTGGGTTTGGTACAGGAAGCTAAAGACACAGGCAGAAGTAGTCAGATTTAAATTTGTTAAGTCTTTTCTTAAAATAGTACTTACTTTTGATGATTACTTCCAGCTGACGAAAGGTTGTGTTTCCAGCTTCACCAGGAGCTGTACACAGAACCCAACCGGTTCTGTACTGGGAGCAGGCAGTGTTGGATGTAGAAGCATCTCCACCATTGGCTCTAATTTCAGGTTACTCCCAGCTGACTTGTACTGGATGTGTCTCAGTGGTCATGGTGATAACCTGTAGACAGCCTGTAATGGTTGGAGGAACAGTGTCAGTGGAGTTTAAGCGAGATAGGATAATCATGTTTTTCACAAAGCAGAAGGTCATGTACAGAACCACAAAGATTTCATTTACAAATTTCTGTAGAAAATATTTTCTACCTAATCAGGTTCACAAGTGTTAACAATTTCACTGTCTACAGTGAAACAGTGTGGCATTGACAGTTATGAAATAGGATGTAAAAAAACTGCAAAGGTGAATACCAACAACCTGTTTTAATGTCATCCAAGATGGATAGGAAATTCTGGAACATCAAGAATTAAACTATTTTACCGCTAAGTTCCCTCTTACAAGTAGAGGGCAACTTAACACAACTGCACAGCAAAGCGACCATGATGAAATACATCGCTTTCTCACCTCAGTTTTAGACCACAGTAAGAAACCTCCACAAACTGTATGAATTTATTTGGTTAAGACTTCAAGCAGAAGATTCAATAAGGGCAGTCTCTGTATTTCAAACTTGCAATTATTTTTCAGTTCAGTTGAAAGTACAGGGTGTACATTTCTGTTTATAGAACATAGTTTAATCTATGACATCATTAGGAATCCAGGACACTGCTCTGTCACTCTACATACTGGGGTAAAGAAAAAACAACCAGCCCAACAATTATACCATGTACATTTTCATTATGACACTTACCTGCTGTATCTGAATTACTCTTTGAGACTATTTCTAGAAATCTATTATACACATGCCTGAAATAAACAATATTTGTAATGTAATAATGTGTAAGAAGTAACAATTACAGAGCATTTCTTCTATTTTTCTCCTCCTTCCTTCTCTTTACCCTCTGCTTCCAAGGGTGAAAGTTCATGAACAGAGGACTGTCCCATCTGGTTGCAAGCTGACTGTTACCACTCAGGCTCTCAGCAACTTCAGTTTACAAATACTTGGCTGCAGTAAGAAATGATGTGGTTTTATTGTTAGGGGTTTTTTTTCACCCAGAATGAACTCTCACACAGAACTGTTATTAACCCCACCTTAATACTGATAATCCGTGCTTAAATTAGTAGATTATTAGCAGCTAATTTAGAATATTAGATATTATTTAGTGCTTAAATTATTAGATTATTATTTATTATCAGCCTTTGTGAGTCTTCTGTAATCTTCAAAACTCCTTAAAGGATTGGAGCACATGCCATAGGGATTTGCAGAGACCCTGCTTTTACACGGCAGTTTACAGTTTTATCAGAAAATGAACAAGCAAATAAGAAAATCCCAAAGACAAACCAACCAACCTCTCAACAACTCCTGCCCCCCCAGAAAAAAAAAGCAAGACAACCACTAAAAACCAAAAAAACCCCACAAAACAAAAAAAAACAAGCAAAAAAAACCACAAACACCCAACAAAGCAAAACAACCCCCAAACCAACAAACCAAACTGAAAAAAAAATAAATCAGAAAAATCTAGCTGATAATACCTTAACTCATTTTTGTTATTATATTCAAGTTAACAGCAAACAGTTAATAACTTGCCTTAGGGAAAACATCTGTAGGTCCATTAGCTGAAAATCAGTGTCATTCAAGAGGTTAGAAAGAAGCAAAATGGATACTGTCTGACTGGTGGGCATGGTAAAACATCTTTCTGCCAAGATCCTGCACAAATTAAATTAGGATGACTAGGGCAGCCAGAGTAACCTGTCTGTAAGTTTGTGTAGCTGGTGCCTTGCAAACCAACAGAGCAGTACAAAGTACCAGCCATGACTGATGCTTAGTTACTTGAACTACAGAGTCCTAAAAGACTCATCTCAGTTAGAATGGTAAACAGCTATTGAATTCCATGATGGAAATGTTAGCATGAGGATATTTAAGCATATATGTAATTCATTTCTTCCACATTTAGTGGAAATATAATTTGATGCAGAAATTATTACAGCATTAAAAAATATCAGAATATGAATCACAGCAAAATAGCTTCTTTAGGATACAATGTCAGGTCAAAAATAGGTTGCTTGGAAATGTTCAGCAAAGTGTCTTTAAAAGCTTTGGATTAGAAGTACCAATCAGCTGATCTTGCCAACTGACAGGCTGTGAAAGGCCAGATTTTGTGCGTTTACATCAACCCTGTTATATTTGCATGCTGATGCCAAAGGATTTGATTCCAAATATAGAGAGTGCTCAATATGCCAAAGGAGATGCAAAATAAGCATGGAATCTGTCTGTCAAAGAAATATCTGAGCCCCAGTTTCAAAAATATGTTCTTGGCTGTAACCTTGCTCTGGACAGAACTACTGAACATCCACAGCTTCAGTGGCACCTTGATAAGGTAATGCAATTCTGATCTATCAGCCTAACATATGTATTTTAGAAAGCATCAAATACAAGATTTTTGCCATTTATTCAGCCAAGTTTGGTCTTTCATCATTTGATGATTTCCAAGTCATTCTTCTGAATTCATTATGAAATATGCTTGATGTCAGATACCAATCCAACTGGAAGCCAGCTGCAGAGAAAGAAAAGTCAGTGAGACTGTGGGAAAAAAAGTCATTTATAAACTATAATTTCAAATGAATAAAAAATAAGAAAATAAATACAGATACAAAAAAGAAATACAAGACCTCACATACAAGACCTCAGGCACTGTTTCCAAGGCACATTATATATTAATATATAAGTGTTCATTTACTGTTGAATTAGTTATCATAGATGTAGGGAGAATAGTCCAAGTAATCTCACTATCAGGATAGCAGATGAAAATGGTTTCAACTGCTAGAAGAAAAGAGGCAGATGAAAATGGTTTCAACTGCTAGAAGAATGAAAAGATCGTTTATCCCAATGTTAAACAAAAGATTGCAGTTATCATACTTTGATAGTGGGCACAGGAGTTATGCTGTGAAATATCCTAAAAAAATGTTCAATGGGTTAGTTCTTGTATTGCTCTGTTCATGTTACCCACTGTCAGACATACTGATAAACCAGAATGAGAGAAGTGCTAACATCATCTCCAAAAATCAGAGAATTAATTAATAATTATGGTTTTAAATGATATTACTAACAACTTCCTTTGAATCATGCATCAAATTAGGAATTCTGTCAGGAATGAAAAGGATACCAGTTTGACTTTGGTCATTTTTCACCTTTTACTAAATAAATCATTTACATTCCTTTTTAATTTTCCATATTATGAGATAATTTCCAAAGCTTAAAATAACTTGGCAGTCCTACAAACGTTCTTCTGTTATCTTAACATTTCCTTGTTTACTCATCACATGCATTAGGTTTTTGAACAGCATTTCCCGGCAAATTAGTAAAAGCTTGTGATGTTCTTTAAATGAAAGAGAAGGGAGCTCCCTGGTCACACACTGTGCAAACTAAAGGCTCAATTTGGAAACACTGCATTGAGCATACATTTAAAATGCTTAATCCTATTGACTCCAGCATAAAAATTATTTGCTAAAGTCATTGGTATGGAAAAGGTGATAAAATAGGGTAAAAAAATGCTGAAGATCAAAAAATGTCAACTCCTACTAGGATAACAGTAAAAGATAAAATTCAGTCAAATTAAGGCAAAGCCATCCTATTATTTCTCTATTTATAAAAAGGTTTATTTATTAAATATTGCCAATACAATCATGAAAATATGTTATTTTTTAATAATAAGAACATACTGTTAGTCTTCTTTTTTCTTACTCTTTAATTCACAATTCATTTATGCTTTTTGACCTTTTCTTTACAACCTTGGTATTTACAGTAACTGTTGTAACAGGTTCATAATAGAGCTTTAGTAAAGCTACTCAGATACATAAATGCTTCCCTCTAATGAAAACTCACTCTCTGATGACACAGCTTCTTTAACAAAATCATGCATCTTTCTGCTACAATCCATAATACCTTGATTAAATCTAAAACTATTTTCCACTTTTAAGAAACATGCAGAGTTCTCAGAATGTTATCCCTTGAGAAGGTGTAAATTTTGCCTGTTGAAAATATTCCACTCCACACAAATAATGAAAAGAGTTTCCATAAATGTATGAATATTTCTATTCCATGGAAGAGAGAGCAGATCCTATGTCCCCATTAAGTGTGTTGTAAGCTGCTCTATATACTTCAGTCAATACACTTCAAGTCTAATCTCAGTGCCAGATGTTCTGAGTGACAAGAATTTATGATGGCATCTTTCAGAACACTCAAAACTCACTGGCTGGGCTTTCATTTGAAAACACAAAACCAAGAATGCTTGGAAACCCAGAGCAACTTAAAGTAATCACAAAAAGCTTTACAACTGATTTGAGTCCGTGTAGCTCCACTGCAGTTAATTGATTTACATCAGATCAAGAATTTCATCAGCAAAATTGTAGATAAAAACACCAATGTATAGCAATTAAATCATTGTCAGTATAAGACAACAGTTACCTCGTTGTTTTGATTTCTTCATTTCTTCAACTTTCACAGCAGCAGCTCAATGTCACATTGCACAAGTTGTGGATATCCCAGGGGACTTGACATCATATTCAAGAAAAGTGAAAGTTTAAATATTATTGCAGAAGTCAGGAATTCTTATGCTGTTAATGAAAACAAGGGAATTATTTGGGTTTGTTTGTTTGTTTTGAAAAAAGAGAGAGAGAATTTTTAAAAGTCAATGTTAGATAGTAACTTGGAACAACAGATAAGACCCCTCAAGTTTTGATCACCACTGCCACCAGTATAGTGCTTAAGTAAATTAAGACATAATCCATGAGATCTTCTATTACTATTAAAAAAACCTGAAGAATTATAGGAATAGTTGAACTACTGTGATTTTTTTAGTGGTATTGGAGGTTATTTTAAGTATCATAATTTAGAAGATCTCTCTCTGAGGTGATGTGAAAAGGCCTGTTTGGGTTTTTTTTAAGACGACTTGAGACATACTTTCAGAATTTCAATATTCTTTGCATCGGGCATTAATTGTTGGTGCTTGTATTATATTTAGCACACCACACTCACAGATTGGTGGAGGACTGTGTGTGCAAACAATGGAAATGTAAAATAAATAGCAGGCTTCCGGTTGTATAAGCTAAAAAAAACACACAAGGTAATTACTCAATTATTTAAAAATTCAGTAAAAACATGGCTTTGGCATCTACTGGAATGGATTACAGTTAAAACTACATTAAATTATGAAAAGAGGAAACATCACACTTACTGTTTCATGAGTATCATCAATTGTTTCTGGAGAGATTTCAAATTCAATGGGGATCTTTGAAAGACTTCTTGAATTATCATGCCTTTCCAGCTCCTTGGAAATGCCTCCAATATTTTGGCTGTAATTTTTAAGTAGAACTCAGACTGAGGCAGACATCTAAAAAAGAAAATAAATCCCGAAATCAGAGTTTTATCAAGTTATAAGCAGTAGAAAATGAAATCATATGAGGAGTTATTCAGAAACTTAAACATAAGTGATTCTTTCTAACCTTCCTATACTTTAAATGTATCTGGTTTTGTCTTGCTATGAGACCACACATATATTATTCATAACAAACTAATTTTTCTAAGACTTAACCAGAACAAAAAATAGCTGAGTCGAAAAATCTATTTTTAATTAAGGAAACATAAAAATAAGCTAAACTGGAGCCATATATTGAAAGAAAAATAAAAGATAATGCAAAGAAGATATTTAAAAAAAAAAAAAAGACAGTAATTTTGTATACTCAGAAGAGTAATAGTCAAGGCATAATTGGAGAAAAACAACCAAAACAAAACCAAAAGATATTGACTAATTTTTATCATTTTCAGGTCATATAAATAAATACAAGGTTTTCATGAGTAAGATTAAACAATCAAAGTACCTATAACTGAATAGCAGAGAAAGCCTCTTAGAAAATGAGCTGGTGAGATAGGGAAGAAATTGGACTTGCTCAGCAACTTCATCAAAATTCAACTACTGCAAATAGTTTTCTGCTATGGTTTAATTTCTAGACAGTCTGCATGCATGAGGGAGGGTTCCTAAATAAATGCTCTCTGGATAATGCCATGGGGAAGATCAGAGAGACATTTGGCAAATACTCTTTACACCTATTCTTCCAGTGCATAAAGACAAATTGGCCAACACATCAAGGACTCAGCTTTAACAACTTATCTTCTCCCTCCTATTAGCTGGTTGAAAACATTGTTCCACATCTGTTTTTTTTTGTTGGTTCCTCAACCAAGTATCAAACTAAACCCTAAGGGAAACGTCTGCTCTTCCAGGACAACACCTGCTCTCTCAATGCCAACTAACATCATGAGAAACGGCCAGAAGTATAATTTAAGTACCTTGTTTCATTGCAGTGACATTAAATAACACTCTCTTCTCTTCATTAACATCATGGTGTAAGTAAAAGCTTTGCAGTCATATTTAAAACCCATTTATAACACTCAAGGTTGTAACCACCTGTATTTGTACATATAAAGTTCAGCCACTGGCACTTGGCTGAAAACAGATGATGAACCAGATTATCAAGGAAAAAAAATAAAAAAGCACACTAAAAAACAGATTTAGGTATAGATAGCAGTAATACTACCTTCTTTATGTATCCAAGCATGTTGAAAAAATCAGTTTACTACCCATAATACCCATAGTCTTGATAAGTTTAGACACTAATCTAATGCCTGACTGGTTCAATGTTATTGTTTTGTTTTCCTAAAGACGCAAAGGAAGTCCAATCTTAGGTTCTTAACAGTTCGGATAAAGCCTAGTAAGGGAACATCATGTTTTGTGGTTTCATATTGAAGCTTCAGAATCTCTCTACCTCTCAAAAGTTTTGCATTATATTGGTTTTTCAACAGATGTTGATGTACAGCGCTGGGTTGCTCAGACACAATGCATAAACAGGAATTGGAAGCAATTGAAAACATACTCAGGAATTAACCCAAGGAAAACTACCCAAATGAATGAGTGGTAACCCTTTGCACAAAGCTGATTTTTAGATGGCAGGTGTCCTAACAAGAAATACAGAAAGTTCCTAAACTCAATAGTAGCACAAAGAAGGATTTTTCTCTTTTGCTATAATGTCCTTCAAAGAATATATTATCTTCTTACATCATGGAGTCTGCCCAATGTTCTTCCCAGGCAATTACATTTTTATTGCTAAAGCACACCACAAGGGCTTAGTGAATCCCTGTCAGGATTAAAGCAATCAGCTACCACTGGAGATGATCAGTTATTACTGCTAAAATGCATCTCTGAAAATTCCTGTCTCTGTCCTGATTTTGACACTTGATAACTCTGCTAATTCATGTGGATTAACCATATAAACAGCTTCTAAAGCAAAAACTTTTCCCATTATCTTATTGCCGTGTGCATGTGAGTTGCATTTAAATTAATGAGAATGGCATTCATTAAGGACAGCTTACAGACACATCTGGGAATATTCAGTGTGAAAACTCAAACTTTGAGCAGAGCTACTGTACTAAGTAAAAAAGGCCCCACTTAAAATCCTATCTCTAGCTATGTTACAGCTCACCTTTCTATACACTTCCTATGGAATTAGGTAACAAAACCATTCTCTTCTGGCAGTTCCACTGTGCTCTAAACATTGTTAAGTTTACTTTTAAATTTTTGGTAACTTTTTGTTTCTGGCTTGGACATACTTTCCTTAAGATCAATTGAAAGAGACAGCATATCAGGCAGGTTTTTCCAAGTTTTATATATCCCAGGGTAAAATCTACCCAATTCAGCTTCCAGTAGGGCTGGAATTCTAATTAATAATTGGATAATTTATTTTCTGGAGGTGCTTCAGAGGTAAATGTTCAGAAGGGCTGCACAGGAAAGAACATCCTGTGCAGCATGTTCTGGTACTTATTCCCTGAAAAATAAACACCAGTGTCTTCTGACATGGTACAGTGACTTTGATTAGGAAGAAATATCACTTTAGGAAGAGTCTTTCCAGCAGTGACACATTGAGCCTGTAAATAATTATTACTGAAATACAACATTGATTCTTTTAAAAAAAAGACCCTCATTATGGTAAAATACAATTCATTAAGCAAAAATGAAGTGTATATTCCATCAAATCCAAGCTGTTAAATAGGTAGTCCTCACTCAGTGCTCCCAGTGGAGAGAAGAGCAATCTGTTTTAATGCCCTGCATGGAGTCAGACAGTCTGGATTCTATTCCTAGCTCAGACCTAAACCACTGGGCAACTCACTTGATAGTGTCTGTTCTTCATCCCACATTCTTCAATGAGATTATAACATTTCTCTTATTATTTGGTCCCTTCAAAATCCTTACTCAACTGCCTAAATAATGAAGTAGTAGAAACCTAGGTAAGTGGTAAACAAAGAAAAAGACAACTAAAAATCAGGAAAGTTACCTCTCTCATCAACCAAGTTAGTATCTGCCAGGATTAAAGAGTATTAAATCAGGATAAATTATATTTTGGTTCTTTAGAACAATAAGGAAACAGGTATTTACTTTAAAATCTTTGTTTTTAAGTTTTAGAATGTTTAAATAAACTTCAGGTTTTTTCTTTTTACAAGTTCTGCACCTGCATACCCTTTGTTTCTTAGTTTATTTTAGTTCTTTAGTTGTTTTTTCCTTCTCTGCAGTGAGTTTTGCTTTTCCTAACAATAGTTCTCATTCCAGCACTCCCTTTTATGCCTTCATGTTTACATGTATTACAAACAAACATCAAGTAAAATTCACTCAAGAACACATTCTCTGAAATGTCTTCATTACCTGGTTTTCTTCAGAGCATGTCTGCTTGTGTTTCATGTGAACCCTAGACAAGACCTTCCTGCCTACAGTGAGAACGTGTAAAGGATTATTAGCCCCTCAGTGTTACACGATGGATCCATGGGAATCCTGCTTGCTCCTACTCCTAATGGTAAATCTCAATAAAAGGAATGGAAGCTCCAATCAACATATTTCATTAAACCCTTGCTCAGGGAACTAACAGAGGAGCAAATAACAGCTTTTCTTACAATTGACATAGTGTTTACAAGAAAAGCCAAAGCAGTGCAGCAGTACCTAATCTTTCCTCTGGGGCAGATATTCCCATTAAGGACCAGCCTTCCAGGAGTTCAGCGTTAAACCACTAGTATTTTGGGAATACTGTGGCTTTCCTGCAGGAAACATGGCTCATGTCAGTCCCTCTGTATTGAGAGAATAATGCCTCCCTTTTCTTAGTCTACAAGAGCAGATTGTTGCAAGGCAAAAACTTCTGCAAGGCAAGCTTTTCTTTTGTGCTGACCCTGAGCCAAGGAAAACAGTCAAAACTAATTCACAACAGGGATTATCAGGTGGCAGTTAGACTGACCTTTGCCTACATCATCTGCTTGTTCTACTGTCCTGCTGCTCCAGCTACTTTCTCACCTGCATCTCCTCAACCGTACGAGGTTCCTGTATCACAGGGCACAAGCATCCTGTCTTTAGAAACTACAGCTTGCAGTGGGGAAGAACTGACTAATGCTTTCCCGTGCAAATTTAACTACTGCCAATGTGAGATGGTTGCCATGCATAGAAAATGGAACAGCAACCGACAGGAGACTACAAGATACAGCCCGGTGCAGGAAAAAGAGAACTGCACCACTGCTGCTAGAAACTGATGTTAAACACACAACTCATTTTCTTTGTCAAATATTAATCTAAGGGAGTTTTTTGCTTGGAATTTTTGGTTGTTTTGGCTTGTGGGTTTTTTTTGCCTACAAAGCAGTGTTTTCTAACAGGATACTGTTTCTGCTTTACTGCCCCTGCCCTTCCAGAAGATTGATAATTGTAGTTTACTGTTTAGTCCTCTCTCCCTCTGTGAAGCCTCAATGGCAAAGGGAACAATTACAAAAGCTGAAAACAGCCACATCAAAACCAAGCATGATTTTTTACATAAAAATTGCTGCAGGTTTTTTGTTGTTGGATTTCTTTTTTCTGAAGCAATAATTAGTTTCTCTTCCAAAACTTGGAAAAGAAACATGCAAAAAAGAAACACAAAAACATAAAGAGAGTAAAATAAACACTGCAGAACAAAAATACATTTATGGGGAAAAAAAAATAAAATATCAATTCTACTTAAAACCATGAAGAATTTGAAACAAGTACATTTTCTGAAGAAGGATGTTCCTCAGGGTAGTTTGGGTGAACTCTAATAAAGATGACAAATGTAATGTCATTTTTAGGCACAGCTGGGCTGGTGTAGTAAATTTACAGAGTGAGGAAATAGAGCCATAAATAGCTGCAACTGTTCCCCCAACAGACTGAATACTATGTCTAAAATTAGCAAGAAGATATATCTTTCTCTCCAATTTTTTTGACTGTTACACCTGCTCCAAAATTAGGTAGGAATAAATAGAGAAAAAAAAGCCATATTTACAACAATGCATACAATATTTAGAAAACAAAAGAAATAAAAATGAACTTATTCATGAAACATGGTCTGTTCTACTTAGGAACTTTCAGGCAGTATGTAAAGATGGCTTTAGTGTCCAGCATCACTCAGTTCAATCACTGTTACTGATATTTCATTGCCATTCCCATTTAAAAGCATAAATTTGTACCCCTCATAGGAAAGCACAACTTTTTTTTTTCTTTTTGCCATTATTTGAATTTAAACCTAGTTTAGAAATTTTAATAAATTTTCTCAACTTTCCTAATGAATCGAAAAATACTGATTTTTAAGATACATGAGGTTTAAGTGGAAAATTACTATCTCCTAATTTGAAACACGTTATTTTTATAACTGTATGACATGTTAAACTTATTTACTGAACTGAGAGTAAAACAACATAGAAACAAAATTCAGAACAAAATAGATTTCCCTTTGGTTTAGTTACAAGTCAATTTAAACCTGCTTGTGTTTATTTTAAGTTCATTAGTACCAGGAAATTTTGCTCATAGAGCAACATTTTCACAATAGCAAAAAGTGTTAAAATTGCTATATTTTCACTTACCTTCCTGCCATAAATGTATTTTTTTAGTAATGTTTTCTTCATGAATTCTAATATCCCCAATGCCTTTAACACTGAAATGACACAAAGACTCAAAAGAAGTTCAAATAAACCCATGAAAAATTTACATGACTAATACATAATTTATAACAATGAAAATAAGATTTCTCAGAAAAAGAGACGTTCAGAGTAATTATCTGTAGATCAATGGAGTTTCATGGGCAAAATATTTCTTCCCTTGTTTTTAGCACTAGCTCCATACCTACATTTTAAATTTAATTTCAAAATTCAATTTCAAAAAGCAATTTCAAAAAATCATTACTTGACAATATTTTATGTTGAAAGTACTAGCATATGGAAAAATATGCTTCTTTTTTGTGTGATTAAAAAAAAAAATTTTAAGGAGGAACCAGTTATATATGAGTAGGATAGAGAAAGACAGGCAGTGTGGAGCATGGTGCCGAAAAATCTTACTTGAGAAATAATTTAAAAACCAAGTTTTGATTAGATTAACTCATTTAGTGAATTTAAACTCATGCATGTACTGAATCAAAATTGAGTAAACAAGAATTTAAATCTATATGCAATAACAAATGATAGAAACAGAGGAGTACAAAATCCCAACAAGTGACTATGAAAAACTCTAATGGAGTGCATCCAAGTAAATACTGGGAATTGTTAATACCACTTGAAGAGCACTGTTCAACCAAATTGCAGGAAAGGAACTGGCACAAAGGGGAAATAAATCACAGGCTAAAGAAATCCTTTACGTAAAAGAAAAGAATCTAGAAGCTGTCAAGAAACTTGAAGGGTATGATGTAATGAATGAGGCAATGCCAAAAGGAAACTAGTGTGGAAAGAGATAAGAAAAGTGATGAGTAGGCAATAGGAAAAGCATCCAGGAATGACATAACTGATGAAGTAAAACAAGAAAAACATGAGCACTAGGATGAGATGTGTTACTTGTGAGATCATCAACGAATTCTACGGGTCCTTTATATATCAACAAGGAACCTGACAAAACAAATGCTCCAAATTTTATATTCAAATGCAAACAATGTTTCCATTGTTTTGTGATTGAATGTTAGGTATTAGCATACATCTAATCTATTTGAAAACATATCTGAAAAATGATGTTCCTCCAACATGTGGCAACTGTAATATCTTAACGGAAGGTTTTGCACGCTGAATAAAAAAGGGAGTTTACTAGAATCAGACTTAACAAGAGGGGGGGTTGGAATTTTATTATCTGATTTGGGAAGGAGAGGTTATATAAGTGTATTAGGAAGCCAGGAACAAACAAAGAAATAATCAACAATATCATCCTTTCTTTTTAATTAAAAAAAAAATCATATTTATCAACATAAAAAAGGATTGTGGTGGGAGGATATAAATGAAGCAGAGGAATCCATTCCAGATGTTATTTAAAAGTGAAGTCCTCCATTGTCCTGACTTTTATCTATCCTCAGAATACAATACCCATCATATGACATCTTTGCCTTTTCAGGACCATATGGAAAACTAAACTTAACTAAAATTCTCTAGAGTCATAGAAAAGGACTGAGCCTAAGCTTGCCAATGCCTAATGAACTCTGTGAAAACCTGCATGAACCAAGTATTTCACATCTCAAATTCACATACCAACCACTCACTTTTGCTGCTGAAACTAGAGCTGTTTGTGCTCTGACACAAGTGATAGATTTCTCTGTCTGTCCAGCTCCATCAAATCTACATGGCAGTTTCCTGTTCACTGCCAACACAGTGCTCACCTAAAACCAACTAGAAACCCAAAATTAAATATTTGTCCCCTACCCTTTGATGTTCAGTTTGTTCAGATTCAAAACATTGTCTAACATCCACTAAAAAGAGACATTATTGCAACTTCCATTTTTAATGAAGGAAATATGAAGGTGATCAAATACTGAATTTGTCTAATAATCAAGTTTCTCCTCCAAACACGGGAATTCAGCCTTTCAGCTTCAGCTTTTACAGGAGCCAGTATGTCTCTCTTTTTGAATAGAAAGAATACTTTTCACATGGTGGAATAAGATGACAGCTGATAGATTCTTCCAGCCCACTTGCATAAAGCTTTCATTCTGACCTTTCTTCAAGATGGTATTTTATGGCAAGTTATCCTTATGTCCAAAGTTTCTTTGAGGACTCATTTGTTAGGCAAAACTAGCCCCTTACTCAGACTAGCCCTTACACATGTAGCTAACATTAAAAGGGAAAAATTACAAAAATCTAAATACTTTATACATTCTCAGAAACATCAGAGTAAATTTTTGCTTTGAGATGTACAGACTTAGGTAAAGATGTGAAGACTTGTTTGGGTTTTTTTCCCCACGAGGACTAACAGTCTTGTGCATTGGCATACACATAATTCTGTAGCTTCAGATTAAGCTTTCCTGAAGCTTTCCTACTACTTAAATTAAATATAATGATAATATTTGGTAGCAGAAAGGCTACTGTTAGGCTTTGTTTGAAAGTTAGGGTTAATACCAGACAGTTGCCATCGCCTCAAAAGCAATTTCCTTCAGACAAAAAAGTTATAAATAGTAGATTGTAAAGACAGCTGAATTGAAATCAGTAAAAAAGCCAGAGTAATGGAAAAATATTTCCAGTGTGCAAGTTAAGTATAACAGAAAATTACTTCATGTCACAGAAAACAATTTTTTTTGTTATTATTCTTTTATGTATTAAGCATGAAAATAGTTGGCAGAATTGAATTCAGTCAAGTATTACACTAATTATTTATATTTTTTTTAGCACATGGAACTGCCTTCAAATTGTCCTACAATATATGCAAATGATACGTATATTCAACTATCCGATTTCCTCGTGAAAACAACACAACTTTTATCCAATGGCTGCCAACCCTGCAAACACCACAAGATCTGTAATTTGACCTGTGTGCAATCTTACTTGTTTTGGCAGTACAGATGCTTAAGACAAAAGTCTTTCCCCTATAATTACACCAATAGATTCCCAGTATTTTCCAATTATACTGTGACTTAGAAACATTGTAGATTGCAACAAAAAAACCCAAACAAACACAAAGAACACCTATCACCTAAAATTTGGCACTAGAGTGAGATACATTGGATCAAATATCAAGTTTGCTCCACCTGACCTTTGATATACATGACACGAACTGATCATCTATAGATGAAACCAGGGCAAAGCCACAATACAGAAAGGTTTCATTTCCCATGCCTGTAGAACATCATTAGTTTGCACAGGTTTCAGTGAACAAGGCATAGTAGGTAAAGGTTAAAGATCCAGATGTCAAGTTCATAAGTCTTTAAAAGTAAAATTACTCATAGTATCTGAACTTCAAGCAATGTGGGGGGAGGTTCTAGTGTCAGATCACTAGAGGATGTCATCTTATATAGTTTCTCTGATTTACACCAACAGATAATCTATCCCATGGATATTAAAAGCACTGGTCTAAAAACAAGTCCCATAAAAATGTCTATATTCCAAAGACATACTTCAAGTTGGTGTCTTTTTAATAGAATAAGTCTCTATCCATACTGAAAAAAAAAATAAAATAGAATGTTACTGCATTTATAATTTCTGCTAAAGAATAAACACTTACACAGCATCTAGGGGAATATGTGATTCTAGTGAAGAGAACAATGAAGTTCGAGCTGAAAGCTCTTGGTAAAAATTGTTAGTAAAGTGGAGTTTAGCAATAAAAGGGGACTTAGAACTTCATATCCACAGACTCATTTAAATGCCAGAGTAATTTTCTCCAAGATAAATGTACATTTTAATGGAAAAACAATTGCTATGATAGGAAAGTCACTGGATAACAGTACATATAAAAAAACGAAAGGAATATTCTCACATTCCTTCCCACACACTTGAATATCTTTCTGAACTGAAGTAACATAAAAAACATTTTATCTTTGTAAACTGCATCAGATACAGACTTAATTGTATTACAATGTGTATAATAAATAAAACCCACATATTATCTAATTTCCTAGTAAGCTTCAGTGTGCTATAATGAAATAAAATGCTAAGACAACCAAAGAAATCTGAAAGAAATTTAATTTCAAGATTCCCATCAGCAATTTTAGAACCTTTTCCTGCTCCTTGTCTCTGCAAGAACTATTTTTCTGATAACAGTAGCTCTAATCATTGTACTGGGTAAGTTACAAAGCTTGTGTTTTTATATGCCATTTCAAGCCTCTAAGGCTCATGGGGTTCAAAAGCGGTCTGATTAAGTCATAGTTAAGTGTATAATTTGCAAACCTAACAGTGTGCTACATTTTGCTGGATGAAACAATAGTTTGGCAGAAAAGCTGCATGTCAGAGTCTTGTAAAACATACATCATCTTATCTATTTGCAGAAACACTTATCAAGACGTTATACAACTTTTTTGTTGTTTTTTTTTTTTACAAAAAGACTAAGTACGTCTTACTGCCTAAGCAGGTATAGTCTTTTTTTATTTGAATACAATTTGTAAGGAGACCAATTTCCTTACAATATCCACAAAGCCAATGGAATTGTCCTTAAAGACATCAACAGAGTATGTGATCACCGCACAGTAAGGACATTAACCTCTTTTCACACTGCATAGATGCAATGAAACAAAAAGGAACCAAATAATCAGCAGCTAACATAACCACTCTAACTCGATTCAAAGCAGTTTTGACAAAAAAATCCATAATTTTATTTCTAAAAGTACCACCTACAAGAAGCTCAAAGAGCATATTTTTCTGTAATGCATATATACCATAATAGCAATAACTTACCTGTAGTTCAGTTAATAACTTAATTATTTTTTATCTCCAGTGGTACACAAGTAAACTCACCCTGCATTTTCTAGGAAAGATAACTGTGTTAGTAGAGACCACATTTCAAATACTTGGTCAGTTTTCCTCACTAAGAATGTATTGAAATTAGTATGATCATTTAAGATTTTCATTTTTTTACTATACATCTGAGTTTCTAAATGGGGTTCCCATAAATTAATGAGTTACCGAGTATTGGGATTATATTTACCACTTTGGCAACAAGGCTAGGCTATCAGTATCTATGACTTTCACGTCATAATATTCGCTTGTCAACAGAAATGTAGTTCAGATGTCATAGTCAGAAAGAAGTATGGCTCAATCTCCTGAATGGGACCTGGTCACAAACAACATGTGCAATGTCATCTTCATTAAAAAATAACCATACTGCAATATTTCCTAGGTGTGTCTTACAGGGAAAAAAACCAAAAAAAACAGGAATAAAATAGATTCCTTTTTAACTTTACATCTGAAAAAAATAATGTTCTTGTATTCGTTGTCCCATTGTACCTCTACTAGATCAGATAAAATGGGTGTGTTCTTGCTCTCTTTGAAGCTGTATCACTCACTTCAGTGACACTGGTATTTCAGCTGCACATTTAAACAGCATCTAAACAAAAAGCTTGCAAGACATTGTATGTAGTTTATGCAGTAATATCCGCCCTTCATTAAGAAGTACAAAATATCTCGTTCTGTTAGGAAAGCACATGAATTATTAGAATAATCACTGAAAAGCTCACAATGGTGAGATCTTTACCATTAGACTACATTGTTTCTTATCTGTAATTTTTTCCTGTCCCATGGAAATACTGCTAAAATTTAAACAACTAGCCATTGAATAGCAATAGTATTCTTTAGTTTTTTTAAGACACATTAAAATTCCCTTTCTTCCCTAATGTGGTAACTTTTGGTGAGACAGCACCCTGGAAAAACAAATCTAGATGATTTCATTAAAGAAAAGGCCAGGCTCCAATGGCTCAGGGAGTTATCTATCCCTGGTATCAACTGATTCTCAAGGGTTCTTGAAAGCGTATAACACAATTCTGGACAAAAATAATGTGTGGGAATGTACTCATTTCATAAATATAAGGAAATGAACTATTTTGCTATATGCTTCCTATAGTTCCCCTTTCTTTCACTGTCCCGTTTGTGTCTCCACCTCCTTTACCACCACCTAAAATAATGTTCTTATCTCTGTACTTGCATTCTGTTGAAACTCTGACAACAGAAAAATTGTAAGGCTCAAGCACCAGGTGTTCATGCTGCCAGGACATCAAAAAAATTACTGCACTTCCAGGTGAAGAACAGCAAGGGACTGTTCCTTGATTAATGTGAATTTGGATGTTCTGTCAAATCATCTTCTGAGCAGTACCAGAAGTCCTAGTGTGCATGAAGTGATCTCACAAAACCCTCATGCAAGTCCAGATGTATTTAACAAAAATTTAAGTGGAAGGCCTAAATATTTATAATGCCCCTGTTGTCTACATTGCACTCCTGGATTTCTTGTATTTAAAATTTGTTTATACATTCTAATAGGAAGATTAAAAAGTGAAAAAATACTCCCTTCTGTTACAAGATGTGTCAGGGGATAATTATGTGTTTTCCTTATAATAATCCTTAAAATTATTTGAAACAGGTTTGGGCTCCCAAAGCATTTGAAATGCTCAACTTTGTGTGTTTAAGTACATTCCAAATATAACCCTATATTGCTGCTAAAGGAGGAATGAGGGGAGAGTAAAGCTCCTCTGAAATGTACAATAGAAATAAACAAAAACAAATTAAAAAAATCATGTCCTACTTAGAAAAACTAAGGTAGCCAACAAAACCATCCATAAAACCATCAACAAAAAAAAAAGAATAAAAATCTTCATAAATTCTGAGATAACATGAAACACATTTGCTCAATTTCTGTTTACTACCTATGTATGTTATAAGAAAACTAAAACTAACTCTCTGGGTTTGTTTCTCATCTGACTTGGACTTGCACAAAAAAATCCAACTGTAATTCCTCTCTCCTATCTCAGGATCATAAAGTACATAAATCACATATTTTTCATGAGTTAGACTAATTATTCTAATTTACAATAAGTAAGATATACCTTGGATTATTACATGGAGGTCTCGGTAGTGGGAGTGTTGGGAAAAAAATTATGCTTTCCTTCCTTTTTCCTTTGAAATATTGAAATATAATTGTATCATTTGAGTTAAATAGGCATGATTTCCTATCAAGGACTGCCTTCATCTTCACTGGTAAAGCAATTGCAAGGAATAAATGAGCAACTGTAGACTATAACTAAAATAAGGGAAGAAAACTTGGAGACAGGCTTTAGCAGTCCTGATAGGCTGCAACAGTTTTTGTCACCTAATATTATCCTGTGAATAAGTACCCTTGCTTGGAATTGTCAACAAGTAAAACCGTTCTCAAATATGAATACATTAAATATAAACTTGAATATAAAATTTTATCTCTAAATAACATAGGTTGGAAGATAATTTTCAGGAGACATTCATTTCTCACTTGTACATTTTAGAAAACTCAACCCAATTGCAAACATTTATCCTGGTTACATCCATTGTAGTTCTAAGCCTAAAGGCAGCTTGAAGTTCTTTTGATTTCTTTTCACCCTTCACAGTTTTACACAGAATAGAAGCATAATGACGCTCTCCACCCGAGCCAGGTATTTCCTGGTAATTAATTAATCACAGTTAAGGGACTTGAGATTTGCTGTTGGCACTCAATGCAATGAATTGTCAAGCATCAGGAAATACCCTCCCTACCCGTCTCATATCAGCCAAATTACTAATTAAACATGTAATACTGAAAATCAAACAATATTTTATGCTGTTAATGGTTTCATCCATTTCAATAAAATTCAGTCATATCTCACAACTACCTAAATTCTGTACAACAGGCAATTTGCGTTGTCTACCAGTGACCATTTATATTCATGCAAGCAGACTAAAAAATAATAAAACGAAATAAAGAAAAAATATAAATCATAAAAGAGAAAGGCCACTCTGCCTACAAGCCCTGTCCTTATTAAATCAGTATAACTGTCGGTTATAGATAAATATAATATACCCCTAGATGTTGCTTATATTCAACTTCTCATGATAATATATAATTCAGTACAAATGCCAGAAATCCAGAAGAATTTACCTGGAAACTTTCATGCGTTTGATCTGAATTTGCTAAATAGCAAGCAAAACGTAAAGAAAAGGAGAGAGAAGGAAGAAAGCGGGGAGGAGAGGAGAAGAGGAAGAAAAGGCATTGAAATGGGTCTCATTTTGAGGGATGAAATCCACAAAATCATTTAAAATAAATTAAAGCAAAGCACTGTCATTCACCCTCCTCCTTACAATCCAAAGCTGAAATGGCATAGCCAGGATATTTGAATTAGATTCAACACCTCACTGCACATGACTCAGAAGAAATATTTCAATTAAAGGGTCTTCCTGATACTGTGGTCTTCTGCAGGACAGTCTTGTACTCCACACTGCCTATAAAAAAGCCCTCCCTCCAGCAAAAATTCTTCTGTTTTAGGTAAAATACAAAACCAGTAATTACACCAAAGAATCAGAGCTTGAGATCTAATGCAGATGCTGAATCTTATACACCCAGCGATCCTATCAACTTGTTATTTACAATGTTGCAGACAGAAGGAAACACCACCGCCTGGGTGATCTTATGCAACCTCTTTTTTAAAGCTGGTTAAAACCAACATTATAAAAATATACCACTTGAGGAAAACATTAAGATTTGACCAGAAACAAATTTGCCTCTTTTGCTACATATTACAATTGTTTTCATATTGACTATTAAGAAAGAAAATCAGTCTGTGTATGAGCTGAATAAATAAATCTTAGTCACACAGCCCAGTCACTTAAAGGAAATCACTCTCAGATCTCACTGTAGTAAATGTCCAGCCCACTCTTCTTAGGCTCTGTGTGCCTTCTGCAGACATCAAACAATTTTAATTCCTAAAAGGGGTTACATGGGAGATGTGTTCAGCCAAGCTCAGGGATTGGGTAAGAAAACACTCCACATTTCTTTTGACTTTCGCACTACCTTTCAGTCTATTTCACAAACAGGGACTTTTGGAAACATTTAGCATGAAAAGTGTTAGTGCTGATTATTACCTCTCATCATCAGAAGCAGCCAGAACAAGAACAATAGGAGCTGTTTCCAGGAATGGTGAGAAAGGCTTTGTTTGGATTATCCCTTGGTATAGTCATTAGGATTGTAAATGGTAGGATTGTAAGTGGTAGGTAATTACTCATTTTGTAGTCTCTCCAACGACATTATTACAAGCACAAAAGCTTTCATCTACTTAAACCAGAGACTATCTCTAGCTTCAGCACAAACTTCAAGTACACCACTTCAAATGTATTAAGAGAAGAAAAAGATAAATTTTGCACATTCATTTTACAAAAATGAAAAAGAATAAAATTTATCAAACATAACTTACTTACCTCTTAGAGTCCTGGCACTTGAAAGACTCAGATCTCCCGCTAGAATAATTACACACGTTATTAGATGGCTGTAATTATACAGAACAAAATACTTTCTAAGCACAAATCATGTGTTCTTTACATGCTTAATTAAACTAAGTCTGCATCAGTGCCTAAGGGAAACAGTGGGAGACCTGAAACTGCAGTTAATGAACCCAATCTGTTGTCGTTGTTGTTAGTCAGATTGAATAGTTTTCTCAAGTTGCAAAGGAAGCAAGGAAGGGTTGTCAAATCATGCAATTCCATTTCTTTTAAATAATTTTCTTTTCATCTTTTCAGAGAGATTTTCAAAAGCTGTTGATAAGAGGCTTGTTATGTTTCAGCTGAAATAGAAAACAAAATTCCCCTTAATTTCAGTGGCAGCATATTTTATTAACTCTAAGTTCTCTTGAAAATTCTTCCCGTAATTTCATATTTGTGCTTTATATACTAATAGAGATACTAATGTTTGATAATTTGGCAATGTTAAGGCAGACAAGCATAAATGTTGAGACTGACTGCAGTCATTTCCACTGAATCCTTTGAGAAACTTAAAAAACATGTTTTGTTCCAAGGCAACTGACCACGGAAAAATGCTTCTCTCATAATTAGTTATTGGTGTCAAAAGCCTGCATTCATTTACTTGGGTGGTTTGGGGTTTGTTTGTTTGTTGGTTTGGTTTGTGTGTGTGTTTTTCGTTTTGGTTTGTGTTTTCGTTTTTTTGGGCTTTTTGTGTTGTTTTTTTTTTTAAGAAAAAGAAGAAACATGTCCTTCTAGAGAAGAAGCAATTGACAAGTAACAGAAACAATGCTTTCAACTATGCTGGAACTCTACATGCTCCTAAACCCAAGTTCTGCCTTTCAAACAGACTTGAACTCATTTGGGGAATAACCTATCCTTTTTTATGAACACTGAGCAGCAAGGTTTTATTCAAAGGAAATTTATGTTTGGTATTCTAATATTCATGTTATTATGATTCACAGTATTGTTTCCATTAGAAAGTGGAGCCACTCAAATAAAACAGATGTTTGCATTCTTATTTATTGTGACCACTGTCATCCTACTTCAAACCCTAGACTGTTCTGATTTACAGCAGCAGTCACTGGCTTTAAAGAACTGAAACTGCACAAAAAAGGTGCTGAAACATTCTGGTCAGTTTCCTTCTGCAGAAGAGCTAGGCAAGCAAGAGGAGATAGGGAAAGGAAGTGCCACTGGTGAAGTACAAATAAGTCTACTTGACCTCTGGGGCATGGACACTAAATAAAAAGGACATTTAGCTCCTAGAAAACTTCCATTTACATCAAGGTTGCATCTGCCTCTATACAGGGTTTTATTACAAAATACATCAACATCAGAACTGGCGGATTTAAATCCCTGTAGCAAGGCAATTTATATAAAAATGTAGCCAATCTGGGTGAATCCAGATTTTCCACCTTCTAATTTCCTTTCATCTCTTCCACCTATAGAAAGACAAGGCCCTTACAAGGCTTGTACTGTCTATGCACAGAACACTGATACACCTCAGCTCTCAACCCCTTCCAGAGAGCCTTAAGTGCGTGTTGATGTGACTGTGTATGGACAACCACGTATCTGCTCCACCCAGCTCAGCAGGGCTGAGAAAGCTCAGATCCGAAAGCCATGCAGCAGCACGAACTGGGTTCTGAGAGCCACAGTATGTTAACTCAGGCTCGGTGCCACACAAATTAGGTTACACAACTCCTGGCCACAACTGCTTCACATCCAGCCCACGTAGAACACAGAGAGAACAGATCTAGAACAACACATTCTTCTTTCACAGGTAAACATAGTTGGTGTCTCCTCAAAACATAGTGTCCAATTTCTACATCTTCATTTTTTAGCTCTGAACGTGATAGGAAGATGGGTTTAGATGGGAAGGAAGTAGTTTTCAAAGAGCAATAATCCATGTCCTCATCAGTGAAACATTACAACACTTATAAACTACTTGAGTATCAACTGAAATTTTGCATGGGAAAATTGTGAATAAAGCATCAAACAAATGCAGCAATCAAAATAAAATCTTTAATTAAGTTGATTGCCTATAGCAAAAGTTCAACACATGATGTCATTTGTTTTCGGCTGCAGTAAACAGGTATGAGTTAAAAGTCACTACAACTGCACAGATTTTAGAGAGGCAGAAACACATAGAGTCAGTATAGAAACAAGCAGCAAAGCAGTGGCACTGAAAACCTGTGAAATAAAGACAAACAATCCTGCAATATTAGTTGATCGTCCAGTTTTTTGAAAAATAGCCATACACATATCACATAATAAATTTTAAAAGTGTGATCAAGACTCATTCAACACGAGAATTCATGACCTTGTTAGCAGGCTGCAAACACAGTCTACAGCAAATACCACATGACAGAAAATGAAAAGCTGCACAGACACACAAATTTCTTTTCTGAAAAAAAGTCCTCATGTTTCCAGCCTTTTCAGAAGGTAACTTGTAAACACAGTGCCTGATCTTTTGGATTGGCCAGGAGGACTCTAAGGTCACAGAAACAAGCCACAATTAAAAAGGGTGTAATGAGGGAAGGTCATGAAAAATGAATAGGAACATGACCCAGCACTACAGAGCAGTGAGGTACCAAAACAAGTGGAATGGGAAGGCGCCAGCCAGCATGCTTTCCTATCTAATCAGCTGTGTCACTGATAAAGGAGGAAGCAAGTTAAGGGAGGGAGCCTTCAGCACTTAAAACAATCCCCAAGACTCCATTTCTGCACTGGTAATGTAGTGCCTTTAGGAATCAGGCCAAGAGAGTAACTAAAAGGAAGCTTAGCAGTCACTAATTGTCAGCTTCATATTTATTCATGGATAATAATGACCTGGTAAAACTAGGGACAGCAGATACTGCTTTTCACAAGTTACTTAGCACTGTCAACACAATGGTACATATTTTGGTCTCTGAAGCCTCACAAAACAAACCCAAATACATATCTCTACCATGGCAAGCCTTTGTGACTGCATTGCAAACACCCAATCCAAATACCACGCTTTAAAAACATCTCAGTGACGTTTCAAACGCGGTGTTCTGCTTCTCCACTTGTTTGTAACAATAACATGACCACTGCAGACGATTTCTGGGAGAAATAACTGAATCTGAATTTGGAAGAAATTATGTTTCTTCAGATTTCCAAGATGGAACAAATATAGGAAAAGATTTCAGATTTACATAACTTAAGAGTTCGGATACATGAACATAAAATATAGCAGTTAAGCGGGTTAACCAAGACCTGCCATCCACCCTCCAAAAGGGTGCACAGCCAACAGGTCAAAGAGAATCAGCAGTTCATTTGCTGTACTTTATGGACTAACACTTAAGACAAACTGAACATAAACATATTTGCATGGTTAACTACTATGCAGGTGGTTTTGGTAAAAAGAAAAAATTTATTCTGCCAGAAAAAGGCCCACAAAAAATGAGCAAGGTTTGACTTGAAGAGACCGAGTAATGGAGAAATAATTACTTATATCACAAGCTACTGAATCTCCCCTTGCTGTTCATAATATGCATTTAATTTCTTTTAATTTTTGCCTTGTCAGGTACCAGATGTTGGGTTTTGCCTCATTTTTCTCCATTGATTTAGAGAATTTTTACTCTCCAGTGCTCTAGACAATCCATGAAGTTACTTGCATACTGTAAGACAGGATATTTACTTATACTTTCATCAGGCCTTCAGCATAAACATAAATGGTGTTCAAAGGATGGCAAAGATTACCCTTGCCATCCATATTGATCTTGATCATTTCTTAAAAAATATTATTATATTTATATAATGTCATAAATGTAACAATCTAGATAAGCCTATATGCAACTGAGAAGTGGTGCTTAGAGAGCACTTTGATTTAAAAAGAAACGAGCACTGAATGACAAAACGAGTTTGGTGTTTCATAAACTAAATCTGTTTGTGAACATGCTTTTTCTCCTCCTGTTTAAGACTAGTTTTAATACTAAGTTCTGTCTTTAAATATTGTTTATTAATCTGAAAAATTATTACCTGATTGCATATTTTGTTGCTGTGTGTTAGTTGTTGTGCTAGCTGTGTGCTTTGTGCAAGGCTGATTTCTCTTGTCAGGCAGTATATGTATTTTGTTTCTTGTTTGAAGAAGCATGGCTTTCTATTGCTACAGAAAATAAATGGAGGATTAAATGAAATGAAGAGAAACTTGAGCTGTGAAACTAAGAGAGAAAGAGAGGACTGAAAAAGTGTGTTCCATCTGTTAGCTCAATGCTCTCTTCTTGTCATTTTAAAGACATGTATTTGCTAGGGTCCTATGGAAACTACATGGCTGGATATAAAGAGCATCAATACCAAATTGACACCCATCTCTCACATTGAGTGGTGAGATGATTTTATGTTAATTGTTGCAGTTTGCTCTGCATCCCACCTGAGGAGGCAGAATCATCCAATGGAATAGGCAGCAGTTAATGACTGCCTTTATGTTCTCTGGACTGTTTCACAACTAGACCACCTCAAAACACTTCCATAGCACTACTTTCTTGTTGGGAAAGGAAAAGCCCTCATACCCCTTAGGAAGAAAGTTAAAAGTTACATAAAACCAGACAAGGAAATGTCAGACTGTAACATACATATGTGAGATTTTGATCTGAACATGAGTGTCTCTTGTTCTTATTCTGATCTCCTCATTATTTGAAACCTAACAAGAAGTAATAACTGCATTCTATGAAATGAAATTCCTAGAAAGTGAAAACCAGTCAGTGAAGAAAGCCAGCTGGAATTTTGCACTTCAGACACGAGGCATAAATCAGCCCATATGCTGGGAAGCCAGCCTCTCCATTCTGCTTAAGCAAGAAGAGGGACAGAGAGCAGAACACAAACTTGTCATAAACCAGGAAATAAACTTACTTTATGTTTCTCAGCAAATCAGGGATAACTGTCATAAAAAAAATTATGGACTGAAAGTGAGGCACATCCTCCAGGCCGGAGAAGTTAAGGGAATAGCTTGACCAAAGAGGGAAGCAAAACAATTAAGTCTGCTTTTATAGCTACTGGCTATGGCACATGTAAAAATGAACCCAGACAAAAAAAAAAAAAAAAAAAAAAAAAAAAAAAAAAAAAAAAAAAAAAAAAAAAAAAAAAAAAAGAAGAGCCAGGGTTGCTAACTGAAAGACTGATGCTGTCGAAGCATTTTCCCTCTGTTTCCTATTCACCAGTTCCTGCTTCCCCAGAAGATTCAGGGAGACACGTTACTCCAGGTAAGTTTCATTTTAACTTTGTGATTTTTTAACCTGATTCAGTCATTCCTACCAATCAGTTATTTCTTAAATTATAGATTGCCCCAAACAAAATTTAAAAAATATAATAAAATTTTCAAGTTAATCTGGTTCCTGAGTAGCAGAAACTGGTGTGGTGCCACAGACTGCTTCTGACTTGCTTCCCGGATTTATTTTTCCTACTTTGAAACCTTATATCATTGTATCAAAAAAATGTATTTATTCCAAATAGCAGAAACAATGGCAGCTCTGAGGAATATAATCTTAAAAAAAATTGTTCTTATTAGGTCAAGTTGAGTTTTAATGCTTGCAATCAATGCAGAACTATGCCAGAATTCCCAAGGAAATCCACTAATACGTACTTACATGCAATTTCTGGAAAAGAAACAAAAGCCACTGTCACTTGAGTTACTGCTTCCTTTGATAACCTTTAGCCCATGCAATTAATTATCAGTCTAGAAACTTTGCCACAAACACCAAATAATATGATGCATACTCTGCTCCAAGCATACAAATCCATTTCTTAACAGCCAATCATTGCTTGATAGAACGTTTTTGGGTTTTGTTGAATTAAAAAAAAAAAAGGTACTTTACTTGCTGGCCAAGACACCACATAATCCTTCATTAAACAAGCAAAGATGCAGCTGCTTAATTTGCTGTTCATGTATTTCAAAACAAAGCAAAACAGTCTTTTCTACATCACTTTTTCCACATGTGCCTTACTTAACAATCCAAATGAAACTCTTCTCATCAAGAGTACATCTGTACCAGAGGCTTATTTCTCAATCAAAATAACAGCCCACTATATGAATTATCACAATTAATTACTATGTAAATGATTCTGTATGAGGGGAATAAGTAGTTTTCTAGAACTGATTACTTTTTCATAAACAGAAACTATTGGCAATTAACCAAATATTAAAAAAGAGAAGAATTACAATAGAATACCCAATTTTAATTTCACATCTAACAACATGCTTAGTATTAGTTGTTCTACATCTAAATGATACCCTTCAGAAACTGTTGTGAGGCACAGAGAAGCCATCCCAACTTTAAATGACCTGTAAAGGGATTTTCAAGGTTTCTGAAAACTTGCAACAGCTTTTTACATATTTGTACCACTAAATACTGAAAACTCATTGGCAATGACTAGCACATAAAGCAGGGGTGAATTTCAGAAGAGGCTAACCTACATACAAAGCCATTACAGAGACACAGCTTTTAAATGCAAACCCTGTGCCATCAGATTTTTTTATCAATTGGATAATAATAACAATGTTAATAGGAAGGCTTTTACTTTTTTCTCCCTTTTTCATCTTAGCAATTCCCACAAATCAAATGACAGTTGGATTCTAAACAGCAACAGGGAAATTTTGAAAAAACTCATTGAAAGAAAAGCCAAAATAGATATCAAAAGCTCTCCTACACATATACAGACCCAACCATAAAGTTCCCTGTTGGATGAGGAAACTTCTCTTTTCAAATATACAGGATTTTAAGTTATTGATAAAGCTGGGAACTGAGTCAATTATTCTTTAGGGACCTTTCTTGGGGCATCACATGCAGTGTGATATGCAAGAATAAAAATTCAATGGTATGGGTCATCCCAAGGGAAAGGTCATCCCAGCACTGAGGATCTGGACCATCCCTTCTTCCTGTCCACCAGTCCTGTAAATAGACCCTTTTATGTTCATCTTATACAATTATGTATTGCAGATGGGCATCATATACAACCATCTAATGAGCCTTATTGGCTATTACCAATAAGGAGTTATCCTTGTAGCAAGAAAAGTCCAGACTCCTTATACATGAGATCTGGGGATTTTTGGCATTGCTAGGATGGCATAAACAACTGGAAAGTCCTAGCTTGTTCTTGCACCCTTATTAACACATTTGTAACCACACAATACAACAGGTATTTTTCGTTGTCTAGTGTAGCACCCACAAAACAAACAGTCAGCATGCCTACTATCTGCAGCTATGAGGCACTTGCATTTTATCGATTGCCATTTCTGCGTGACTGATTTGTTTTACAGGTGCCTTTCTGTAATTCACTTACATGGAAAACAAAAACAACAAACCTTCTTAGTCACTGGCTTGTAGATTTGCAAATGTGGGGCTTTGCAAACCTGATCTCATAGTGGCATAATTATTATAATATTGGTTTCATGACTCATTCGGTGATTACACGCTAACTGACCACTCCTTGTCACACACCATTTGCCAACGCAATGTTTATCTAAACCAGAATGTGCTGACCCAGAAGCACATGCTGTTAAAAATGTACTTTAAACACAAAGTCGTGCTTTTAAAAAAAAAAGGTCCCTGCGTAACTTCTCATGTGTAACACAAACACTGAAGTTGTGCATCCTTCAAACGGTAAAATCAAAACACTATTTGGCTTAGTTTCAATTATTCTCTGTTCTGTTTATAGTCAGACTTAAGAACATCCATAAAAAATACTTCCCATTTCTTCAAATCAACACTGACTTGGGAGCAAGAATATGTTCTTAAGTCCATCCCTGAAACTTGTTACCACAAAACTGACCACAGAGGGTGAGCTACTCTCAAGAACTGACAAAACTATGCAAAATAGTAGTTGTATTAGTGAAGGAGAAGAGAAGGTTGAGAGGGGAGAAAGGGAATGCTGTAGCCTTTGTCAAATCACACCACCTTTGACTTGCCAGATGTCTGTCTATCACATACCCAGTCCCCACAAGGGCGTGAAACAGGTCTCCCTCACTGCTACCAGTTTTTTCATGATGTTGAACCACCGCAATTAGGATGCACATCAGCAGTTTAGTAATCTGCCCAGCATTCTCTGTTCAGCAACAGTGGGATTGCTCAATCTTTTCTTGAACAACAGAACCACACAAAGAAGTCGTAGACCAAGGCTCTCCCCTAGGGAGAGTCAGAACCCCCCTTTTGTCTAAAGCCACACAATTCAGCCCCAGAGCTTTCATACATTATGGAGACATTGAAATTTTTCAAAAGAACTGATTCATGAAAGGAGCACAGAGCAGACACTGCAAAGGTTTTCTAAAAATACCTCTTTTCAAGGTATTAATGAATATGTAATGCTTTGCCAATTAGAGAAACAGTTTATGCAAATTCTTTGGAATTTGTCTAAAAGACTTGCTCTCTCTATTTCTATTTCAGACCTTGAAAATTCTGCTAGTACATGCAATTGACAAAATCAATCACTGTAATTCAAATTAATAATACAGTGCTCAAGATCAATGTTCTGCCATATGAAGCTGAAAGTATTAAATGTTAAGAAAGCCAGTACAAGCCTACTCTCGTGATGTTTACAGTACAACTACACAACCTCAAGATACCTGAAAAGTTCAGATAATGACAAAAGTCAAATGAGCAGCAAATCTGGGTGGTTTTATGAAATCAATATCAGGTTCCTGTAACTAATAAACCGAGGCTAAAATCCTAGAAACATTGGTCAAACAATACTTACTTACTGAATGTTTTGACCATTTATGCAAATAGCTGCTTGTAAGAGCATTTAATTTAAGCCAGCTACATGTAGTTGCCACTCATAATTTCATCTGCACAACAGTGTTCAACTGCAAAACTAACACTACCTTGCTACAAATGCATGGTGATAGGTACAGAACTGATATTCTTTGACCCAACATAAATAAGATGGTAAACCAACTTGTAATATTTTATTTAGATTTAGTTCCTCCTACTCAACAAGCGTGAGGGTGGTCAAACATTGGAACAGCTTGTCCAGAGAGGCTGTGGAGTCTCAATCTTAGAGACAGTAAAAACGGAGATGGCTCTGGACAACCCACTCTAGTTGATGCTGCTTCAAGTAGGGGCATTTAACTAGACAATCTCAAGAGGTCCCTTGAAACCTCAACCACTTGGTAATTCTAAAAGAAGACCTCTCTGACAGAGACTTCCATGTTTTACTGAGTTCTAAAGCTGATGTGAAAGAAATAACCTCTGTTTTTCCTTTCCCTTTGCTTCTTCCAGAACTTCTAGGGACAAGTAAAATTACCCTAGTGAGACCTAACTTATTATTTCAGGTGTGTATTATGATGATATTTTTATCTTCACTTACAGTGTTAACGTGAGCCTGACTTGCATGACAGCATGTTTGAAAAATCAATGGGAAAAAAAAAAAAGCTGGATGTTGCAAAAAAACCAAGCAGCCAACAAAATCCACACACAAAAAACCACCAACAACAAAACACACACACAAAAAACAAAACTAGGGAAATGCTTCCGGATCTATTTATAGCACTAAGCTTGACATGACCTTGAATTTCCCATGATATAATCAGACACAAATACGCACATTTACTGATGAGTTTTTACTGATTAATGAGGAGGAAGGATCATGTACCTTTGTATTCTGATTATATCCTTATAGTTTTCAAAAATAATTTTTTTAAATCCTCGAAACTGATACATTCCACATTTAAAAAATTGGATCCCCGCTTAAAAAGTACTCCTCATTTATATCTAATCTGGATTATATCTATGATATTAAGGTTCATTTTTGTCAAAAAAAAGCATAAAAAAAGTAAGTATTGACCTAGAAGAGACATGTGACATGACAGGGCGGTTAAGTGGATGGACTGATTGTGATGCTGACATAAATATTTCACAGCATATGTAATTTCTTTCTTTTTTTTTTTCCCTTTGGTGGATGTCAAGCTCAGAGTGAAATCACCACTCTTCTCTACAGGAAGGTTTTCCCATGAGGAAGGAGCAAACATACAGTTACATCTTGAGAGTATTTATTATTAAAGAATAGTAGAACAAAACAAACATTTTCACATGCAGAGCAAAATTATGGAGTGTAGATACTGACAGAATTCTAGTACCATTCAAAGAATATTTTTCATTTCACCACTTCATCCTATAGGTGGGCTATAGAATAAGACATAAGTACCTTCAGCCCAGCTGTGGGGCTTTCTCAGCTTTCTATGAAGGTCACATACCTAAGAAAAGGACTTAAAGGTTCAAAAACATAAACCCCTGACTCTTCTCCAGTGCAAATATCACCTATATGCGATGTAGTTATATGAGTCATTAACTTTTGATGTGATCTGAAAACAGCTTCTAGAAGTCAGAGGAAAGCGCTGTTGCCCCAGTCCTATTTACCAATAAGCAAAGGTCACTGCCCTAAAGAAAGCCAATCAATCTAAAGTCAGACGCAATTTCAAGTAGTTACAGTAGCAAGAATCATCCATGGTCTCTCAAAGTGTTTTTGGAACACAAGGTAATTGTTTAAGGAACTTCAAATACTCTAAACAAATACATACAACTAAGAACAAATTGTCACTACTCATCACGAGAAACATTCTTATTGCCCAGTAAGACATTTTGTGTTATCATACAACCCCAAGTACAGTACCTTCTGATCTTAGGTTCTGCTACAAAGGAAATGAGACAGGAAATAAAAATAATGCATTAATGGAGGCTGTTTGTCTGGAGGAAGATTATTTGTATAACATTAAGAACAAAACATTTCTGATACTATAAAAAATGGGAAGCTGGGAGCATATAATGTAATACTTGGGACATATCTCCAGGGCCATTCACTTTCATTTGGAAAATTATATCTAAGTATAAAGCAGAAAGGTGTAGATTCTTTATAAAACTACTCAGTCCTGTTTCTGAGACTCAAGCTGTCACACGGGTTAGAAGAAACACGCTAAAGTATCAAGAGGCTTGATACTACCTAAGGCTGCTTGAAACTCATCCATGCTCCCTAACAGGCAACCAAGTGATAAAAGGTACTTCATCCCACCATGACAAATCACCACCATGAAATTTGACATCAGTGAGAGAATCCACCACCATGAGTCATATGAACACCCAGACGAGAGGAGAAGCTGCATCTGAAGATTTTACTGCAGTTCAGGATCAGCAGTTATTCAAAGACTAGTTCTAGAAGGATCACCATAACTAGCAATGACTTTACAAGCAACAAATAAAAAAAAAAGAAAACACTATTAACAAAATTTAGAACTTAAACCCCTCTGTTATTCTTAACAAATATTACAATACTAGATTATAGTAGGTCTGCTTAATTTAAAAATCTGACCAAAATAAATGTTTTCTCTCTCTCTCCCTCTCCCTTTGTGCAACTGACTGTTTTCAACCAATTGTTTCATTTTGAAATGTAGGTATTTTATATATTCCTCAACACATATATACTTACACTCTTGATTTTCCATTCCACAGACATTGGATACACTGTACAATTCACTCCTCTTTCATTGCTCACTTTACCTAATGTACTAGAAAAAGGGAAATGGATACGGTAAGTGCATTTGAAAGTTGAATTATTTAGACAACAGCAAAAAATATTGCTATTTTAAGCTGCCAGTTATTCCATTTTATTTGGAGTCAACCAACTTTCTTAATTTATTTTTTTGCTACTCTTGTGAGGATTCAGTAACTGGTATCAAACACAGAGGAACTCCATCTGGTTATGTATTTCCCTATAACCCCTTCCCTCCAAAGATCTTCATTTGTCTCATTGTAAAAATTTTGTATAGGGATACCACTAGGATGCACTCAGAGTTCCAGGCTCCACTGGGGAAAGCTGATTTGTCTGAAGATGTTATTGTTAGAGGCGTTGCAGGCATGGCTTGCCTTTTCCCCACTTTCTTACACTTCTGTGTCCTACTACTCAGCTGTTGCTGGCAAGAGCTCACATTTCCCTGAGCAAAGCCTTGGGCACTCCCTGGCAAACCTTGGGCAAAATTCTGAGCTTATTTTTTTTGCAACAGGTTGGAAATCCTGCAGTAGCTTCATTTAAATCTATGTCCAGACTTAGAAAATTATTGAGTCTAAGAGAAATAAAACAAAAAATTCAGAAACCATGGAAAGAGATGAGAAAGGAAGGTACTTAGGTTTCTAGCTTTCATATTTCAACCCCCTACACCTTTCTCAATTCTAATGACGACACATTTATAAAAACTTCTAATCCCTCACTAGCTCTACACCATGTCAGCTGGTCCATGGATGTAGCAAGTTTAGCTTAGCCCAGAAACTTCCTCTTTATCTAAGAATCAGTGCAAATCCTCATCCTTTAGTGGTGCAAACCACTCTTACAAAGCCCAGTCTAGAAACCAGTGCAAGATCCAGAAGCAAAATGGTTACAATAAGCACTAATCATGAAAAAAAATAATAATTCAAAACACATCTGAACATTGTATCTTTTCATTCCTCATGTGTGTTGCTACAAGATCCCTTTTTGCCCCAAGTCTTATACTGAAAACACAAAAGCTTGGAATGGGGAACTTGAACATCAGAAGAAAAAGAAACCCATCAAGTGTTTGTTTCCTATTTCCAAGACACTTCTAAACGTGAAAATAGGAAAAGTAAAATATAGTTGAAACTCAAAGTCAGGCAAGCACTGTTTCTTCCAAGACACTTCTAAACGTGAAAATAGGAACAGTAAGTAAAATATAGTTGAAACTCAAAATCAGGCAAGCACTGTTTAAAAGAACAAAATTATTACAAAATTTTAATTAGTATAATTTGCTTTAAAATACTGGAACTCAGTATGAGAAAATGTCTGATAAGGTAATTTTTTCACATTCTACAATACTCTGAAACAGTACAGTCTGAACCATTCTCCTTTTTGCCCAGATTTATTTGACACAGAGTAAGTTTTCCTTTTTAATGCCCACTTAGTTGACACACACTATTAAAGTACTACCTAAAGAGATCAATTAAAATTCTCCTGAGAATCCTGGAGAAAGTATTACCTAAGAGTTAAAATTACACCAGTCATTGGAAAGATTAATTTAACTCTCTGAAGGAGTTCTAAAACGATGGTGTTTAGCAACTAGCCAGAAACTGTCATTTCTCTCTTTCAGCTGTGTTTATACAGGTCCTGCACTTTCCACTGAGACATTTATCCAACTCACAAGCTAACTATCAAACTAGCAGCTAACAGGAGTATTCAAGAAACAAATAATTAATGGACCAACAATGAGATCTCACATTGAAACTTTACATTCAGACAACATAAATGCTTGTTTCCTTTTTCCATAAATGACCTGCAACAACTTGTTCAGTTATTTTCTTCCTCCTTTTATCATTACCTAATGGACAAAATGACACCAAACATAAAAATGAATAAATAACTTCCACCTCTAGCACACTTCTGCTTTCCAAAGCAGTACTGAAAGACATACCCTTTATTATACTTTCCAAGGTGACTTCAACAGGCCGCCCCAATAATGATGCCTCTTTTTGTACAATGGTAACTCCCTGACTACACTGTAAGTTTAGGGCGGTATTTTAGATTCAAGGCTGATTATGTTAAAATAGGCTGCACATCAAACAGATGTTGTAGGTTTCATGCAAATGTGACCATATTAAACAGACTAAGCTGTGCATGCAGAAAACCACCCTGAGACGATAACACTGACTTCTTACCTCAAATATTTAAAAACCAGCAGAGGTATAGAATTAGGATATTAAAATACGTTCATGCTTTATTAATGATCTGTTTTTTTACTTATCTATCTTCATGACATTTCCTTTCTGTATAATGCTGGCCACACTCCAAAGATCACATGTCTAATATTACATGTTCCCATAGAGGGGAAAAGATACTTCAATTACACAGCCAAAAAAACAGATGAACAGAATGGTGAAAATCGGAAAGAACCTCTGGTGATTGATCACTCTAATTCTCCTGCAAAAGCAGCATCAACTACAACAGGTTATTCAAGTCCATGTCCAGTTGGGGTTTGACTGTCTCCAAGGATAGAGACACTTCCTCTCTACAGCTTGAAGCTTTTACCTGACTCAGCTAAACTGACCTGCCCTTGCCATAATTTATTTCATCTTCTTATAGTGAGCATTTTGCTCAGAGTTGAAAGTTATGACAACAGCACAACTTCACAACCATAGCCTGAGAAAAAAGTACTAAAGATGAAAAGGAACTTTCTATTACTATGGCTACCCAATCTATCAGTTAAAGCAGAAGTTACATGAGTTTACTCACTTTCCTGTGAGAGCTGAGACTGAGACAGGACTATTTGCACAGGTTATCACATAAGAAGTTAAAAACTCCAAGTTCCTTCGAGGTTATCAAGTAATCAATGCACTGGACAAACTCAAATAATTAAAGAACAGCCATCAGTCTTTATTCTTTGGCTAGTGTCTGGAGATTTGTTGTTTGTTATTTTTTTAAATTTTGTTTTCTGCAAATGAAACATTGCGTATGGGATTAGGATCTGCTCATAGCAACAGTTCCCACAAATACAAAAAGCAGTTGCGTCATCAAGTGTTCTGTCTCTATACATTGGGTGGAAAATTTGGAAAAGAAATCTCTTGAACCTGAATAAGCAGTGTATTGGGTGGAGCATTCACTTTGCAGTACTGCATATTCACCACTGGAACTGAATTCAAACCTAAGTCAAACTGATATAACAGAATTATCCAAACAGAGCATTAATAACAAAACATCTAGTCCAGAATCAACTTCAGAAAGACAATGTGTGAAGTAATTTGGTTGCCTTACTGATGGTTCTGCATGAGGGGGAACCTTGCAAACTCAGGAAGAAAATACTTCAAATTTCAAAATAAATATTTCAGAATAAGTGTTTTACAAATACAGGTGGTTTTTTTTTTAGGAACAGAAAATCTCTGTCCTTATCATGGAATCAGCCTGACACAGCCCAAATGAAAAGGCAGAGATTTAATCTGTAAACCTCAGGCTTATCCTACAAACAAAGTTCTATGTTTGACATTCTGCATTATGACATTTTATTATTAGCTGTGCTCTGACACAACCAAATGGCATGGCTCAATCTGATTTTTAAATTCAGGGGAGGATTTGGCTAGGATGCTTTTTCCTAGATGCACCATTTAATATTTACATTAGTGCGAGAGGCATTAGAGTTCATAGCAGTGACATGAAAAAGGTTTTTAAGCTACAGATTTTCCAAGTAATATGAAGCAGTGGTAATGAAGAAAATATTAATTTCTCAGTTAACTCTCTTCTCAAAAAGCTTTCTATATTCTTTCACTACAGATTCCATTTCTGCCTGGGAGAAAAACGATGAATTGAATTCTCAGGAGCTGCAGAAACTGGTAGGGTTTAAAAATGAAAAAAAAAAATAATCCTTTTTTTCCCAAAAAATTTTACTGATAAGTTACCTTGGCAGTGGAACTATGCTGTTCATGTCAAAGCTTTCATGCCCAACAAAAGGGGAAAGGGAAGCAAAGATGTTATTTTTATTTGCTTGTACCATGCCAACACAACAGGTTTGGGCCCAGCACAACAGACCTACCTCTTGTGTTCTGATTATAAAAATATTGCATGTATACCAAGATAACACATACTTGAAATGCCATTTTGTTTTGCTGAATAATCTTTGAAAAGGATTACAAACACTCTTAAGTCCACTGAAGAGAATCAAGCCACTCACTGTCAGGTTTTGCTACTACCCTTCCAAGCTTCTGCTACTAACTATCCTCAGAGAAAGGTACTCCACTAGACAGACCTTTGATCTGTTGATTACAGCATTTTGTATATTCATACTGAGAATATCTTCAGTTCTGTACTGATTTAGAGTAACTGTCATTACTCGTAACACGTAAAACTTACACCCTACGCATTCTGGCTATGGAGGGTCCATAGGCTACATTTTCATTTTTCTTAATTTTATTTGAAATACACATTTGGACAAAAGAGTGCCTGTAAGAATACTAAAAGGTTTGCAGTGTTTTCAGAAAATATTCTCTTGCCTTTTGAGGAGGGCCTTCATAAGAAATAGTGTGGAATTATTTCAACTGCTCAGTACACATAATTACAGACAGTCAGCTTGACAGCTCCTGGGAAAACCATCAGGAACAGAGTTGAAATATTGGAAGCTCTGTGAATTATATTCTAATGACCTGAATCTATTTGCCTCTTTTTCATCAGTTCTGATACTCAAAGAATCCACAAATAAATCATGAAAACTCAAATTATAAAGTCACAGACTAAAACACATTCCTCTCTCTGGGAAACAATTTGTCCTGCTATGCTTCAGTAATATCCCTGAATGCACTGTGGAAACAAACTGCAAGAAGCTCAAGATCAATGGAAATTGCTGTTATCTCCATGAAAACACAATCAAGCCCTAAGGAAAATTTGCTTGTAAGGATCAGTACAAACCCAAAAGGTTTTACGACTAAGTTATTATAAGGGAGGTTTTTAATGCCCATAAGAATTTATTCTGAATTAAACATGTTCCAAGATGTTCCACCTTGCTTACTCAACATTTTTGGATGTTACTGCCTCGTCAGTTGTATTAATCAACAGTTTGTGCAGCTGCATCCTAAACCGGATAGTAAAATGGGCTGGTTTAAAAACCAAGTAAGTAAAACAGGCAAACAAGTATTTTTTAGGAAGAGCTTTTAGAAAGAGGTTTTGTTAAGCTCATGCAAGGCTCACTTCACTGATTAGTTTCAGGGCATTTTCATGCTAACAATGAAGTTTGCAGAACTGAGGAGAGGATGACCTTTATCTCAGAATTGGGAATACAATTATCAGGAGCAAGTGCCAAACAGGCAATTTCTACAACCCGCTCCCAACAAAGCTAAGTATTATATCAACAAGTAACAAACTTATTTTTTACCATAATCAACCTTGCCAAGAATGCTTACTACCAAGGATTTAGGCCCAGTGGGTGAATTAAAAAAGAAGTCACCTAACAACAGAATGGGAGATTTGAACTCAAAATATGACAGTTGTGTAACATTGCAATTAAGCCCTATTTCACAACAGAAAGGTCTGCATTTCAAAATCTACAGAAGCAGTGGCAAGAGTTTTAAAAAATTAATTTATTGCCTTTTTATCACAAAACAAAGACAACATGAAACTGCTCCAAGCTCCTTGCTGAAAAATCAATAATTATGCAGTTTAGACTATGCAAAATCTCCTTTGAAGCTCAAATACCACACAAACTGGGCAGAGAGGAAACACCACCTCAGAGTGTAGCCCTCACCATGCTTGCATAAACAACAGCTTATGCAGTCATTGTGCAGCCATTGATTTCCAAAAAATTTCTCAAGTAAGGCAAAACATGTAGCTAGTGATTTATGACAATGGTAGGAAGTGCTGCTCCCAGAATTTTTGCAAGTATGGCACAACAAAACTACTTAGATACTATTTGCTTTTATGAGTGTATGATAAACATAGCATGCTATGGCTCAGTCAAAAGCAAAAGAAAAGACGACTTGGGTTTTTAAAAAAGTTTTATACAGCTTCGTTACATAAATATGCAAAATTCCTTACAAGATTAACTAACACTTAACAGAAACTAAACTATTCTTAAATGCCATCGATTTCGGCCAGGGATTCATCTCATTCTTTCTGTCTTTCCTTTCCCCACTTCTCATGGTAAATGACATTAGCTTAGCTTGCCTGACTAAAAACTCCATATAATCATACCCAGCTTGTCTCCTTGTTTTTGCAAATTACGAAAGACACCTATCATATGGATAAAGTCGGAATCTCAGAAAGACAACTTACAACTCGTACACTGATCTTGCTTACTGCTATTACTGTTGATCTTGAGATCATTACCTCTAACATTTCTCAGGATCAGAGCCCTAGCGACTGCACAAGGATTGAAATACTTCTGTTGTTATTAAAAACAAACATTTAAGTATCAAACAAATTAAATAGAAAGGATACCAGAAATAACACCTATTCAGTTTCCCAATAGATTGAAGGCCGTCCTAGAGGAGGGGTAGTTTTGGCACATCCTGCACATGCAGCATGACAGATAAGGACTAGGAAGAATCCTCTGGGAGTAGAGCCTGTCCTCTTATCATGTGATTACACTGAATATCAAAGGGAATATACAGTACCCATTCACAAACATAACGTTATTACAGTACACCAAAAATGAAGCAGTTGCAATAAAAGTTTAAACAGACTATTTCTGAGAGATTCTTTAGGAGAACTAATTGCACAGGACCCAGCAGCAAATGCACAGCATTTGTATGATGTTAAGATACATCCCCTTGTAAATGTGGTATTAAATAGAACTCTTGTTTAGTTTTTGGTTGATATTAAGGATTTCTCCCCTAAGATTCAAAGTGAGATCATCACTAATCAGCCAAACGATGAACCCCAACCCTAACCCTAATGAAATTACCTTTCACTTAAATAGAAGTTTACAACTCAAAGAGCCAGTCCCCACAATTCTTTCAGGGAAGAAGAAACAGTAATAACATTTAACTAATTGAATTTTGATATCAAGTTTATAAGAGTTTTATAATGTAATAATATGCAAGAAATCTGATCTTGGAACTATAAGGTCTGCTACTTGACAAGTTATACAGGACTTAAAAATAGCATCACAGAAATGCAACTTAACTCCTTTTAATGAATGGTCCCAACACAAGTAATTAAGTGTAGACTGCACAACCAACAAAAAAACCCAGTAAATTCTGGTAATGAAATTGTTGCATTCAAGAAGATGTCTGGCACATTGATTGTTCTAAATTCAAAGTGACATTTGAAAAGCAATTACTGTAGTGAGTTCTTTATTTTCTTTATTCATGTTATTTCAAAATAACATGCTGAAAATAAATCAGCTGCACTGTAATTTCTTAATGCTACTGTCAGCGGCCAAACAACAACATATGCTCCCCATCATAAATAGTTAAATCACCAGCTCTTTAGTAGTGGTGAAGAGTAAAACTTCGAAGGCTTTTATCTCATAAAGGTTATTTTTAACAGAGCACAGACTTGCCCTTGGGAGCAGGATGGACAGAAAAATGGTTACCAGCAGCTGTTATTTCATTTACCAAGAATTGTTCAGTGGGTTTTGTATAAAGTACATCTAAGACCTGACAGCAGAGGAGGCACAGAAGACTGCAGTTCTCCTGTGCAGGAGAACTTCACAGTGCCATGAGCTCACATCTGGCCAGAAGACTGCAGTGCACTAACTTGTGCCCCTTTCTACATAAGAAATTTTCAACAAGTCAACAAACTATAGCAGATTTATGTCCCTCTGAAACACTGAATGTAAGAGAGAATCAAACTTCATATGTACATATCTAACTGTACAGAGTCTTGGAAGACTACCATGTGAGGCAAGGTAAAAAAAAGAAAACATAGCCCAGCACTTGGTTTCTGTGACCTAATTGAGTAAAACCAAAATGTTTTATGGTTTCAAAACTGCTGCTTTGTGAGGCTATAATAAAAATGAAAAGGAAAAAGGCAAAAGACAAGTCAAATGTTTTCTAATTGTTTTAGAATCATTCCATAATTATTCCTTTTTTTCTGAACCACATGATGTTATTCTGATTTTAATTACAAGTTTCTTTTTTTTTAGCTGAGCACATCAGTCTGGGAGGGTTTGTTTAGAGGTGCTGGAGTCAGCCTAATAGCACCTCCTTGGCACAAAATACCTTCAACAAAGGATTGTGTCCTGATTTGTGCCAGGATGAAGCCACTTGTCCTTTTACTGATTTTTTTTTTTCCCTTCAATAAAACTATGTGACAGACTGTCCCATGATACAAGCATGGATCTACACAGAGAAGGAATTCAGACTAGGGCCACATATGGTTCTTTGACCCATATTCATAGTTCTATGGGCAGAGGAGAAATAGTGCTACTGCTAGCAGGAGAAACTGCTAAGAGTACTCCATGCTTCCTTAATAAAATCCTATTTACAAAGACTGTTTCCCTGAAAATAAACAACAGAAGATAGAAGATTTATTACTCAATATTCACATAATCTTTTCATCCTATGAATTACCTGAAAAGCTGCCAGCTTTTCTACAAAATCAGAGCATACTGCTCCTCTGCTACTTTCTTTGACTATGCTGTTGTTTTTTCCAGTAACAAACGTACCTCTCCAGCAAAATACTGTGAGCCGTTTGCTGCAACTTCAGCTGTAACTTTGGCAGACTTCCAGGCCTATCGATTCAGCAAGTTTCAAAGCAACCCAGAATCAGCAAGCAACTTGAAAAGTTCTTGGCCCCTCCTTGGGCTTAAACACTGGCCTCAAACTGTTATATAAATGTAAGCACAATAGCAATTTTTTCCAGTGTGCTTCTGGAGCATGCTTTCCATTTTAATTTAGTCAAGCATTGCCTGCACTGCAATGTGAGCCACTGCACAGTAAGGGTGAGCAACAGGGAGATTCACTTCCAAACTGCACTGCCTAAATCCTTGGTTTTTAATTTATTTATTTTTTTTCCACTAGTTACTACCATACTCTACTTCTTTTCTGCAGTAAGGGTGGCCCTGACTTAAGTATATGGCAGCCCTGAAGATTTCCTTGAAGCACTATCTCCAGAAAAGGGTGTAAACTGACTGGCTGGCTGGTCTGTGATTTTCACTTTTGCTGAATAGTCAGGTAAAAATCAAAATATAGGCTAAACTCTAGCACGAAAGCTATAATGGCAAAACACAAAATATTATTAAAACAATAATCTTTTCCTTTGCTTATTACAAGTAAAGCATTTTCTCCTCTTTCCTGATCACAGTTTTAAACATTTAGGTACTTGCAAAACTCCCATTAACTGATGGAACACAGAAATCCTATTCTTACAATATACAACAGATGAAATAATTATTTTTATTACATGGACCAAGTGAAGAAGTTAAATACCAACAAAGAACATATAATTGGGTATTTCAAAGATCTGATGCTGTTTAACGCAAGTTTTGTGAGTACTTTGTCTGACTAATTGTTAGCAATGAAACTGGAAATATGCACTTGATATTTAGCAAGACTTCAGCACATTTTGTATCATTAACTCAAAGATACCAAAACTCATTCTCTAGTTCTAGTCTTTAACTGTGAATAAATTGCTAAGAAATCTTATTGTTTAAAAACACAAATTAAATAGATCTTTTACAATACTGGGCTTATACTAATCATTTCACACTTGAAATTCCTGTCAAATTCCACTGAATTTCTAAATTGCTAACATTATACTTATTATGACTATGATAAAAATCCTTAAACAGCGGGAAGTGAAACAATCTGCTACCTACAGTAACATGCATTAGTTTTAAAGTTAAGCTCTCCTCAACACAAACAGTCAGATCTTATCATCACCTCCAGCTTTACAGTGTTTTCATGTCTTGGGAAAGCTCCTCTGTTTCTGTCAGCATATGGCAACATTTGGCTTTCTGCAGTGCGATCTCTTTGTATTGTTTTTCTTCTGTACAATTAATAGAAATTATTGGTTTGTTCCCTGGATATTTAAAAACAAAGAGTTTGTATGTAATCTAAAGGAATAGAACAACCAATCAGTTTTAAAATTAAGCATTTCCAATCTCTATTTCCAAAAACCATCTGAATTTCTCTGTTTCTAAAAAACATCTGTTTTAGCTAATTGCATGTCATGAATGAAAACATGATAAGTGAAAGATTGCATCCTGTCTCAAGACTTCTTGGTTTGGTTGTGTTTCATTTTCTCAGAGGCTTTGCATCATGCATCTCACAGGCTGAGACCTTTTTTTATTTTTCCTCACCAGTTAAATTTTATTTTAAAAACCTCAATTCACAAAAGATTTTAGCCTGCATTGCCACAATCAGAAAAGATTTCTTGACAGAGTAAGTCCTATTAAGTAGGACTTCGGATTTTGTAGTTGTATCCAAGCACTAGGACACACATTTAAATAGCAAGTGATAGATTGCCCAGTCACAGTTTCTGCAAGAACACACACAGATTCGTATTCATTTTTGCAGGCACAGTACTAGAAGTTACAGCCAATTGAAAATTCAGCTTTCATTATCCACAACAAAAAAAGAGGTTCTTCTAATATTGTTGTCCTTATACACAAAGAAATAAAAGTAAGTATAATCACTAAAGTTAATGTTTCTTAATGCTTTATGAAAAAAAAAGGTTATGTTACCAGTGAATCTTTTAAAGTATTATACTATTAATATTTTTAATAGATTGGAAAACTCCTTTTCTCATCAAAACTTCAGCTTCTATTCTAAAAATTAACTCAAACTTTTTTTTTTGTTTTCTGTTTTAAACGTATTGATTTTCCATTGAAAAGAAAATCTCATTGCAGTGTACTTTTTACTCTCTAAAACAAAGATTAGCACTTTAGTCAAATTTTTAGATGTAAAGCTAGCTATAATAATGCAGTTTTAATCTTCATTCCTAAATCTCACCCACTTAAAAAGCTTTTTATAAGGCTTTAAAAAACTTAATATTTTGTTTAGAAGGTGCCTTTTCTTGTTAAAAGACAGAAATACATCCTTCTTCACAATAGTAATTCTCAATAGCCGAGCTCCTGGAACTCAAGAGACACTTTTAAAACTGCTGTCCAAGCTTTCTCCACTGTACTCTAAGCTTTATTTCACTATAAGCCACAGCAAATGAAAGAGAAATACTTGGAAAACAATATGCACAGGGACAAACACTTGTGCAACAGCCTTCATCTGAACTTGCTAAGGAAGCTTTTAATGAAACACTTAAAACCCCCAAATATTGTGATTATGATTTATAATATTTTTTTCCTTCCTTTTTAATGAAAGCTGAGCTAGGGTCTTGATTCTTTGGCCTCACTACAAGTGACACTCCCCTTCTCAGGTTATGCAATAAGTGAGTGAACGTTATGAAAGCTTTCTTCATGTTAGGCTGTAAGACTGAGAACATACCATTATTCTGAATCCACAGATTTCCCTTTAAAATGAGCTGCAAACAAAGACAACATGCCCATCATCAGTGAGTCACACCCTTCACACAGGCAAGCTGTGAAGGTGAGCATTTTGTAACTAGCAACAGATTTTTCAAAAACACCAGAAAATTTTATGAATCACAGTCACATGAAGATTGTTTTAGAAGTACCATTTCTGGCACAGGCAGCTTCTCAACCAACAATAGTTCTAGCGTCGGCTTTTTTTACTCATGAATCTCAGAGCAAGGGTGTATTAAAAGTATGCCAACCAGAAGAGTGACACTAAATTGTAAAATAATTCTTTAATGTCTGTTTGGGTCCCTGATGGAAAACAAAACTTGTCTGGACTCCATGGCCACTACAAAATATTGGCAAAATACCCTGAACTTTTTCTAGCTTTAAGGCAAAGTGCCTAAACAAATCTAACAGCTAAATGATGAAGTTCTGCATCTTCTCACACAATTTGACTTTTTTTAGTAGTGCTAGTTTGATTTCTCTGACAGAAAAAAGTTGTCTCTCTGTTTGCCCCAACTCATTTAACCTGAATAACTACATAAGATTGGCCATCTCAAACCATATTGCTCACCACACACACTCATCAAAACAAGAACAAAATATGAATTAATCCCTTGACGGATTAGCAGAAAGACCACACATGTTCTTAGGAAACACTTCAATAAACCATGTCTAGATACCTTTCTAGTATCATGAATATTTTGAAGCATTCTGGAACAAAAGTGAACATAGTACTCAAACAGTTCATGAGGCTTCACGAAGTAAGCAATTAATTTACAGAATTTTTTAATTTGTTCTCTTCAAAGTATCCACAGTTCCTCCATGGAGTATTTCTCAAATCATGCAGCATTTCTTATCTTTTCATGGCCATTTATCAGGAAATTGTCTGATCTGCTCCAGGTATAGATTAGAACAGAATAAAGACAAAACCACAAGAAAAAAACCCCAAACCCCATAAATAAATTATTTAATTTGATATTAAAGTTTTTGTAGCTTCTATCTCTAAAACCATAGTCTATGATTTTTTTAATTGGGTTTTTGTTTGCGTTTTTAAATGAATCTTTCCTAGTTAATCAATTCCATGATAAAAATTTGCCTGCCTGGTGTACCACAACACAGCTGGAAAGCTGACTCTGTAAACACACTTTTCATGGTTAAGAGGGGGTAAAAAGCAGAATTAGGAAATACTTGACTACAGAGTAGAAATGGCAATCTGTGAAACATGATCAACTTTAAACATAATTTTGCCCTTTCCATACACTGTGCTGTGACCAGTGGAAAAATCCTGTTTGTGAGGTTGTAAGACTATAAATCAAACAAAATAGGAAATGTCTCCTCAAACCCTCAACAAATACAGTACAGCTGCAATAATAGTATTGTGGAATGAAAGGTTTGGTATATTCATTTTACAAACACCTTAAATCATTAACAGCCATTCTAATTATGTTTTATAGGGCATTAATGAAGTACTGTTCTATTTGGCAGATCCCAAGTTTAAGTTGAGAATTATTCAGTATATTTTAATATTGTTTACATTTAATTTTAGACTAGCTAAGATTGGTTGCGTGACCTTCATCCCAGGTCATATAACAGATCTTTTACCATATTATATGATTTCAAGTAAAGTACCATCTGAGCTAAAATAAGGAAGCTGAAAAGGAAAAAGGAAGAACGTTCAGGCACCCTCCAACATGACTGATAGTAATAAATCAGTTGAACAGAAAAGTGAAAAAACTCTTCGTAAGATAAAGGCTGGATGTTTGTCCAGTATTACAAAATTATGCTGTTACTACATTAGCAGTTTAACCTTGCACAACTTAATTTTTACTTTTAATGGGCTTATGCTTATCAAAACCAGAAGATGATTATATCTTTTCCACCAGTGCTTGAAATTAAAGATCAAAGACCAAGAGAAATGCTTTTGTCATTTGAAACTTAACCCTGGAATCATCAGTGCTCAGCTGCCCCACAAGGTGAACAAAGTTCCATTCCCAAGTCAAACTAAGATTTCCCAGTGACTTAATTGGGGAAAGAACAAATGTTTAGTTCCACAGAGATTTCACTCGGAATGAGCAATAAACAAATAAGAAACACTTAAGAAAAAGAAAATAGATGACAGAGAAACACCAGCGACAACATAACTCTCGTAGTCAAGACTTCAATAATCTTATTGCACCCCTGATCTCAAAAAAAGAGAACTGCTGTGGTTATGCTACTTGAGAGAGATTTTTCCTTTTCTTCTTTTATCTTGAAAGCTTATTTGTAACTGAAAACTTATATACGCCAGAGAAACTTCCTTCCGCTTACAATTACTATAGCCATAAACTTAAAAGATAGTCTCAGATTTCAAGCACTTGAATACCACTTTTTTTTCCCTAAGAATTAGATGAAAAACCTGGATACAGACAAATGTTAAACATCAGGCCTCACAATATTCTTCTGTTTGCATAAGGCTCTTGAAGTATACTGTAAGAGTATTAAAAAAGGAACTTTTCCACTCTACATACAAATCAAGAACAAACAAGCTAGTCCATTCTATGCTGAAACAACCTAAGCAGAACAAAGCTACCAAGCACACTGTGCCATGAAACATGTGACTTATATAGCATCTTCTTGTTTTGACACTCAAATGACTATTCGCCTCCACACTTATGACTAGCAAAATTATTTATATTCATTTTATTGCCAATGACTCATCTCATATCAGACAGTATGAATAAAAAAAGATTAGACTTCAGAAATTACTGAATTTAGAAAAAAAAAAAAGTGTGTGAATAAAAGATACTGACAGAGACATTACTTCAAAGCAGTTTCCATTAGGTTAGATATGCAAAATAAATGCACACAGAACACTGTTGGCAATGTCAGTTAGGGAAGGCTAATGCATATGATAGTTGCTCAAAGTCAAAGCAGCAGGTAAGTCACAAGTGAAGTTCCCTGAAGGTCCTTATTGGGGTGCAATAGTATTCAATACCTTTATAAGTTATTGGGACGATGGAATTGGATGCACACACACCAAGTCTGGGGATGGCATCAAGCTAGAAGAGGGAGATACAGCAGAGACAAGATCCACCTCAGGAAAAGAGAACTGAGCAGGCTAGAAGACTGGACTAACAAAAAAATGCATGAGGTTTAGCCAAAATAAACATAAAGCCTTGCATGTGGCTTGAAATAAACCCAAGTGGCAACACAGTGGGATCTCACTAGCTAGATGATGGCTTTGGAAGGTGGGACAGCAAGCTGAACATGAGTTGCAACAATAAAGTCAAACTACATCCTGGGCTGCATTAGTAGATAAACAGTCAGCAGATGAAATGATGCCACGATTTCTCTCTGCCGCACCCGGAACACCGTGTCCTATTCCCCATTTCAAGATACACATGGACAAACTAAAGAAGCCCATAGAGAGCCACCAATGTGTTAAGATGGTTGGAGAACGCAAGGCAGGAAGAAAGGCACAGTCTGGGGTTACTAAGTCAAAATAAGGGAGGGTTTGGGGATCTAATCAGCCTTGCAACACTTAATAAGTTGTTACAGAAAAGAAAGGAAACACTCTTCACAGAAATAAATGACCAGAGGAAATGGGCTTAAGGAGGAAATCTATATGGAAAAAAAATACCCCATCTTGATAATAATTCAAGATTGCAATAGATTGCACAGAAAAGTGGGGGACTCCCTTCAATTCAAGGTGCACCCTATAGGAAGCCTTTATCTTGTTCCAGTTATTGCTCTTATCAAAATTTTGAATGGCTTTAGGAAAAATCCAACCAACACCAACCAACCAAAACCAATCAACACCAAACTTGAAATTGGTTATTTTTTAAAATTTTTTTTTACAATTATTTCTGGCTACCTAAACTTCTGCTGCAAATAGGACTGTTAATTATTTCTGTATTTATGTTTTTAAAATGTAACCTGTCTTAATGTCAGCTACCACAGAGTTTGATTTTATTAATTCCATGAAGATCTAAATTGCAACTGAAACACAATATTCAACAGTTCCACTAATAAACATTCCCACATGGTTCCTCTAAGAAACAGTCATTTAAAATTAACTCAGAGAGTTCATACTCTAAACTGCACATGGACATTTTTTCCCCAACATATATTCCAAGGCCTTTAGATGCTTACGAGCTACTTGTGATTTTTTGTGGATGAAAAGTTATTTATGTGCTGGAAAAACTAAGGTATTAAGCAGGAAGGCTTTATGCATGTCACAAAGTCCTTCTCTTTTACCAGCATCCATTAAAACAATATATATTAAAATCAGTTTATTTCAGCTTGTGAAGCTACTATTATATGATGTCAAATCAGTCAAACTCTGCTGAAAGCATTCCAAACACTATGTTTGGATATAAATGTAAAGAGTACTTTGTACTGTAGGCTAGGAGAGCCTTCTTCAACACTGGCCCAACCTACATCTTATTTAAAACAGCAGAGATCATTTTATTGACATATTGGGCTTTGGATTAGCCCTATACGTATTCCTGTTTACTTTATCAAACACTCAATTTTCTCCCTACCTCACCAAGCATCTGACAGGTACTGAAGTAAATTATACACCATGTAAAGAAATACTCTGCAACAATTTCCAGGTTAGCCAATACAAAAGAATTACCAAATCTGAGCAAGCTTTTGCCTTCTTATGTAGGACAGTCCTCTAGCATGATCTTTTCCTGTATCATGAATACCATAGAAGTTCAATAAATATAAGTAGATATTCACCTGGGGAATACTTTGGTGTTCTAATTAGTAATATGTTAGTTAATGCTTTCATCCTGTTTTTCATATTTCCCGTTTATAATTACCACACTGCATTCCTGACTTTGTGTCTAATACCCGTAACAACTTCACTACTGGAAGCTGAGATTCTTCAAATTTCATTTAACCATGACATCAAGCAGTATTTTTCCAATTCTTTCATTTCCAGAAACGATTTTTGGACTGTCAGATCCATGCCATTTCCAGATCTAGTTTCTACCTGATCCAAATATGAAAAAGACAAGAGCAGAAACAGACTGAAAACAAAGCTGAAAAAAAGATAATTTCCAATTACTGACCAAACATGCAAATTGATACCATCTACACATCTGCAACAGTTAACCTAATACTGTTGATAAGTAGCATGAAAGTTCCAAGTTCAAGTTCTGCATTTAGCAAGATATTAGCAAGAGATTCATCAGGTCACCAAGTCTTGTCTCATGTAAACAATCAGTAAAATATTCCTATTCATAACATTTTAATGGTCCATTTTAAAAGCAAGTTGGGAGTTTTTCTTCCTACTATTTTGATGATGGTTATAAACTTTTTAAATTTATTCATGAGTAGTTCAAACATTTTATTTGACTGCACCAATATGAAATTTAATTTAGACCATGCTACCCTCAATAGTTACATAAAGGGAGAAAGAGATGCAGAGTAACAGGGAACAAGAAACCTCAGCATGCATTTTTTTTTCCTAGATGTAAGCCTTGCTGGTCTTCCTTTGTAAGCTAAAAGATAGCTAAGTTGGAAATGGGTTTGAATAGAGGATTTAAGGCTTCAATCTTTTGTAAGCTAAGTTATCACATGGTTTGAAGATACTACTTACATGACCTAAAAACCTGAGTAGTAACCTAAAGGACTGGAAACACTAAAATCTGTAAGAGCAAAACACAACTAGTGGGGGAGGGACTTCCTCTAATAAACATGGAGGACTAATTTCTCTAACAACAGAAGCAGAAGTCCCCAGAAAGTTTTTATAATCAACAGAACACATATAGACCCATATAAATGAATTTTATTTGTAATTTGATAGCATTATTGAGAAATTTCTCTAAAGCTGTTTTTTACTTTTACAGTAAATATCTGTTTTTTTCCTCTATCCTGAATGTGGGATATCACTGTATTATATTCTAAAGTGTGTCCACCAACGAACAAAAAACTAGTAATGAGGTATAAAATTTTAGTATTAAGCTTTGGGAGTTTTCTGACAAAATGGACATTTTTTCTTACCTGCTGGCAATGTCAACACAATGGTTTGCAATTATGCTGCAAAAGAAGCTTAAAGCTTTGCTGGCACAAATGCTGCCTGCTTTGAGAAATGGGAGGCAAAATTTCCATTGGAGCCTATCAATCCTTCAAGGAACTCTGCTGGACATCAAGGCTGCCTTTCAATACACTGCAACACTGAAAAAAATTCCCTCCCTCAACACTCCCTCCTCCCAAAACCAGAGGAGCAGTAAGAAAACCTTCCTGATATATCAGACTGGCCAGGAACATAATGGCTTAACAAAAATAGGGGTGCAATGTTGCTTTCACTGTTTTTGCAAAACACAGTGGTAGACTATCACATCGCTTCTGAGTCTCAACTACTCTGATCTCCTATTACAGCGGATTAATGTAACTGTCAAGCAGAAACTATGTGACTTAGGATAATAGTTCAAACAGATTTAATAACATTTTTTAAAGGTCTTTTATTCTGTCTCACATCTGTCAGATAAAACCACATTCCATTAATAAAAATTAATTTTCCCTCATTTCTAGGCCTCAGAGTTTTCCTATGCCTTGCTTCCACTTACAAACACTGCTCTTTTTAAGTCTTATCACTGAACTTTCACCTTACACTGTCTTCCCAGTTAGGAGCAGCAGAATATTATTCCATGTTTAAGTAATCAATGATGTCCTCTAAGAGCAACTGATGCTAAACAACATACTATTTCTACTTCTTGCCGAAGAATCACTGGATATAAATTCCACAATGGCACTGCCAACTACATATGTCCATTGCTACCACACTGAACAAGTTTTAAAAATAAACACAAGACAAACAAACTTAAACCCTAACGGCCATGCATGTGCCATCTTTAAACTGTAAATACAGATCAGGACATAGGGACAGCATTGAATAAAATATGAACCCTTTTTTTATTCAGAGGTGTACAGCCACAATTCAGCTCCAGAAAAATTCACCACAGAAGAATTGCAGGAATATAATCTAATATATAACAGGTGATGAAACATAAACCAGTTCTGATTTTAACTATTCACTAAAAGGGTTAAAAAGCCTCTCAACATTTGTATTCCTCAGGAAATAACTTCCTTTCTACTTCCACTCAAGGAGCTCTCAAATTTTAAAGCTCTTCGTGCCTATACACAACTGCAGAGGTACAGCAGGCCTCCCACTTGGGCATGACCAGCTCTACTGGCTAAAATCAAGGCCTATGTGCCTCTTTCTTTTTTACACCACTTGGATCTTTTTGATAAAGCCACAAGAGGCCAGGATCACTGGTTGTCTCTCATTACTTGTACCTAAATAAAATGAAAAGAAACATGCGTATGTTTTTTATCATTTGGGACATGAAATTACCTTTAGGAAAAACAGATTCTATATTATGTATTTCTACCACCACAGTGCTAATTATGTTACCTTACAGAGTAAGAGTCAAGGCTTTTTTTAAGAGACTGACTAATTTATTTTATTTTACACTGCCTCTATGGACACCTGGCTGACACGGTAAAGACCTCTCTGCCTCTGTGTCAATGTAAAGATATTACAAAAAAGTTTTGCTGTAATATCAACTTGGGGCTTATTTTCCTTGCACGAGCAAATGCTCAACTAGTCAAGATATGGAAATCTTCTGATTTTGTACAAATAAGCTCTCATCTTCAAAAAGAAAAAATTATACCTAAATATCTCAAGATTTTAAGTCTGCTGACAATGTGTTCAAGAAAGTGTATTCTTGTAAATCAGAGGACTAAGCCTTAGCTTTTATTTGAATGAAAGCACAACATAGCAAGTTTGGACATGTTTCACATGAAAAGTTTGTTCTATATTTTGACATCTGACTGATTAATGTGAAAAAGGTGCTGCCTCTATTAACTTGTATTTCTAAGGATTACTCTGTTTTGAAACAGTAGAAGAACTGGTATTTCAGTAGCAAGGTCGGGATCTAACTTGTACTATTGAATCCAAAGCAGAGGCTCTGTTTTGCTATTACAAGGCAGAGTCAACAATCAGAAGACAGGAAGGTAATTAAAGATTTGGCTTAAGACCAGGCCTACAGCAGTTTTATGAGACTCAAGGTATTGTTTTCTTAAGATTCTGTTACATAAAAATAAAGCTACACACACGACCAAGAAGCCCCAAACTGAAGCAAACCTTTTTACAATCTTGCTATGGTGTCTTGACCTCACAGTCCTTCTGCTTTCATGGAACTGACATCTAACAATTCTCTTAGAAAATGTACCAAGTGAAGAAGGCCCAGCTTCATAGCTTTTCCCCACCTTCCTGGAAACCAGATTAAGGAAGGCTTCTGGAAGGGTTCACCAAGGTCTCCATTAAGTGTTTATGCTGGAATCAGGGAGGTGGGTTGATTCATGTACCAATTGTTCTGTATTGCAGCTAATCAAGTGGATATTCAGGAGACTATTTTATCAAGACTTTATATGGCCTGAAACAGTGCTAACGCCTGCTGGGCTCCTCCCTGTCTACTTTGTAGGCAGAGTGATTTCATGCAATATAGCAGTATTGCTTGTAATCAGGCAGGAAAAAGTAGAGGTGGGAGCACAAAAGCAAAATGGAATTAACACTAGAAAATTCCCTTCCTTAGAAATTATTGGAATTTGCCATTAACATCTCTTCTCCGGCTTCTGTTGTCTGCCACCTCCTTGAATAGAAAGGAGCTAAGTAAAATTCTTCTATCCTTGGGATAGTTATCTCTAGTTTTTAGAAAGGTCAAAGGATTGCCTTTGTTCCCTACTGTGTCTTCTTCACAGAAAAGCGTTTAACACACGATTTGAAAGTTGTAATGAAAATTAGGCCACAAGACATGTAGTATTGACTGGAAAATATGTCAGGTAAAAAAAACTACTGGCAAAGGAAAACCAGGAATACAAATGGAGTTGAAAGACTCAAAACAACAAGAAAAGGCAGGTGAAACCCAAGAAAAAAAATAGGACAATAGACAATAAAGAAAAGTGAGTCAGGGTAAACAAAAGAAGCAAACAGAATAAATGGGACGAAACAAATAGATGCAGGACTAGTAAAGTAAGAACCACAGGTCTAGAAAAGACAGGGGAATCCCTTCCATGCTCATTTGAACACAAAATCAATAATAGGTGCTATAGAAGTATATAAATTTCAACAGTCAACTATTCAAAATAACTTTGCATACTTCAAAAACAACTGCCTTCATCCAGAAAAAGAGCTATTTTTCCATACAAAACTGAAATACAGTTCTTCAGTGACTGCATTTTCCCCATCTGGTTTTTATCATTAACTTCTTTTTTTCCAAGTAAAAAAATACTCTCTCACTGATGTGCTACAATGTGATACATCTTCCAAACTCTCACAATTAAATAGTTACAATTACCTAGCATTAAAAAATATAAGACAGTGTATACACAAGTGGTGTCAGAGACAAAAAGTAAACACACAAGGAGTGAGGATTTTTAAGTTTCTTTAAACATTACTTACTTGAGTTCCCTATTAAAGAAATACATACTAATTTAGTACTTTGCAGACAGAAGACATAATTTCAAATTTTAATTCTTTTAATACTGATGAAGGAATTAACCCAGTCAGAGAAGAGCAACAAAACTGAACTCAAGTCAAAATAAAAACTTATTTTATTTAGAAATTCTGCTTCCAAGTTCATTTCTTATCTCCAGTTTTGTGTCACTACTGGGATTAAATCTCTGATTAGGGACAACTGCCTCAGATTTCACAAAAACGAACAGCAGAAGCTTTTAATTTCTTTTTCCTTTATTTTTCATTCATGATGGCATTTATACCAGTGAGTGACTATATTAATCAAGGGATTTTATTAAATTATCTGCATGCTGGCTTTTAGCTACCTACAACCTTCATAACTGAAGTAATAAAATTACCACTTCTTTCAGATAGCTAGATAGGGAGTAAACTTATTAATAAGAATTAGTAGCATGCAAACTTCTTGAAAAAATAGTTTTGTTCTGAATTTCCATCTGTTCTGTTTGTGTGCCAATACAGACTCCACTTCTTATAATGGCAATTTGTTTATAAGTATGTTTGCTTCCAAGTGTTCAGTCAGACAGAGAAAAAGTGAGCTACAGCAAAGCCAGCAAATACCGCGAATATAAAAATTAATGCCAAGAAAGATACTGCTCCCTACTGGCTCATCTAGATAAGAACAGAGAATGTTTTCTCCTCATCTTTCTCAAAATAACAAAACATTTATCCATAGATAAGCCACAGTTTTGAACCATAAAACAGTAGCCAGACATTTACTAAAAAAAAGAAAGTTGATTAGAGGAAGTAAAAAAACCTGTTATACTTCTTAAATGAAAATTGAGTGAGAAAAGTGTCAATTACCTCCCAAGCTGTTATTCTTCTATTCCACTAAGCTTTATAAAAGGAAAATGAAAGAGCAAATAAAACCAAAACAAAATATACCAAACAAATAAGAAAAACTGCTACACAAACCAAATAGCTAGGATATACTAATGATTACTATGAAGAGCAAGCATATCTAAATTATTAGAAATAGCTAGAATTATTTTGCTTGTTTTCAATCTGGCAGCTTTGACTACATGTAACATTCCACTACCCTCCCTCATTTCAATCTAAATCTGAAAATGGAAACCTGGAACACTGCCACTGCACATTAGTGCTGATTCAACTATATTTCAAAGACATGGGATAGAAAAACATGAACAATTTAATGGACTTGACAGCTTGCAAAACCTAACCAAATCTGTACCTTGATTCCAGCACATCAAAAAAATCTCATATGAGGGTTTGTCTATCCTTCCAAGAAGGTCACTTACTGAGAGGTAAATGGGTCACTTTATGGTTTAGCTTTAACCATTTCCAAAGGCCCTGGCATTGAACCACATTAAAATGCCTGTACTTAATGCCAAAAAGCTGGTAAGAAATACGAGCCTTCCTTAGGAGTTTGTTTCATTTCTTTAAGTAGACTCAGCACTGATTTACATTTCAGAAAAAAATCAGAACTTGAGAATATTTACCCAAAACAAGCTTGAAACATCTTACATGCCTGGATTTGGAAAAGCCTCTTACCTCTGGAACTATAAGTAAGGCCTGATTTTTCCCCATCTGCACAAATAGGAGGGGGACTTCTCATTGTTTCTGCTCTGCTTCTAACTGTGGATTTGCTTTTACTGTAGACTTTTTTGCAAGAACTCATATCTGTGAGCTCTGACCTAAATTTTCACCACAATCCAGAAACTGGTGTATCTCTACATTAAATTTACACTCTTAAATAACTTAAAGGCCTAAAAATATGCATATTCAATTCTAAACTTCATTTTAATGGTTTAGTTATCTGGAGATACATTCTCCACAGTAAAAGAGAATGGGGTTTTTTTTGCTATTATCCATGGTATGCAGCTTAAGTTGCATTTTATTCCATGCAATATGAGAGCAGATATTTCTCTTTCAGAACCTTCTGGACATACACGCAGGCTACCAACTGCCTAACACTTCAGCAGTGTTTTTGAGCTGCTAAGCAGAGCTGGGATAAGGAATGGCTGGGCATCAGATATCCAGCTCGATAAGGCAACAGCTATAGTAGATTTAAATCTTACCATGTGGCTGTCAAATTAAAAGTTACAGAATGGGTTTGCAGGCAAAAAGCAGTAAGATTCTGGTTTCTACATTTCTGTGAATGGTGAAATATAGTCAAATCCTTGTTGCTCAGTTGAATGTCCCATTTAATATGCTGCTGTAAAATTCCATTATCAATGAAAATGTCACAGCTTATCATATTCCCCCCTCCCTCTGGCAACAAATCAGGTAACAAAGGCAATTATGAGTTCCAGGATCCTGCCCTTTCCTAGCTATACACATATCTTCTTCAGCTTAGGGTAGAACAATTGCAGGAAATGGCGAAATTATAGCTTTTTTTCTTTCCTAGAAGGGGACTTTGAAACTTTGAGAAGAAACGCCTATCACCGCTCCACTTAAACAACTATGAATTGGAGGAAACTGGCTGCATCAAGTGTGTTTAAGCTGACTGACATGACAGAGGGCTAGATTGTCACTTCCTAAAAGGGATGGGCAAATACACTCCCTGGATACACCTTCCTCTTACATTTCCTGTGCTTTTCCCTATTAACCCACTCCTAGTATTCCACAAAAAAAGTTTGGTATGTAACACTAACAAAGGCACCTAGAAATCCTGTTCCTCCAAACATATTCTTTTTAAGAGCTAACAGCTCTTGCATTGCAATACTAGAAATACAGGAAGAACATAGTTTAAAGAGAGATAGACAAGACATCCATCAGGAAAATCAGCTGAACTCCTAACAAGCAAATTGCCTGATGCTGCAAAAATACTACTGAAAACTCCAGTGTGAAGCCAAACTCTTTGGAGTTAACATGGTCCCTCAGCTTCACAAATCATAGGTAACTGGAAGCTTATTAAGTGCTAAAGACACAGGGGAAATACTGTATTTTATTGCAAGCTACTTGTTCCTATGGAAAATGAATTATTAGCAAGATCTTAAGACACAGTTCAAGTCATAACAAGAGAATTCTCTGATAAGGAGTAGAGATTGACATGCAAGGCATTTCCTGGGGATTAATGACTGGCTGGTGAGAGCTAATGGCACCTGGCTGAGCTTCAGCTTCAGAATCCCAGCTGATGTCTAAGTCCCAGGAAATGTCTTGAACCCTCAATCATTATTGCTCTTGTAATATGGCAATTCAACATGTACACACACACACGTACACAGGTCTACGGTGTTTTAACAGAGAACTCGCTGTTCCATTTGGTATTCTTCAGGATACTGCTGCAGAATTAGAGCTCTGGAAATTAGCCAGCTTGAATCGTTACTTGACATGCCATTCATCTTATAATAGACTACAAATGGTATTGCCACTTGCCAGGCTACAGCATGGACATTTTGCATCTATTTCTACACATCTTCCTGTTTTAAAGGTCTGCTCAGAGAAATAAAATCTCTGGGTCAAAACTAGATTTCCTCCTTTAATCACATTCAGCCAGTTCTGAATTTAGCCTGGCAGTTTAGCTGCAGATAGTGGTTTTAAATAAGAAGATAAAATATTGGTATGCCTTTTTAATACTATGCTGGACCAGAATTATACTTTACACTCCTAATCTTAATATTCTGCTTTTCCAGACCACAGAGGCTAACATTGCTGTGCAGACAACCTAGTATGCCTACAGTAAGCAATCAGAGCCTATTTCAGGCATGGGTATCCTGAACATGACTTAAGCACACCCTAGTTTAATGTCAGATGAAGAAATCAAAAACCAGAAGCAGTAGACACTTATCTTCAGTTGTCCCAGGCTCATTGCTGTGCTGATCTGGCTTCATAATGGCATTGAGTGTCACAGCAGTGCTTTGCATATACCACGGAAGTGGGATCTTCAGTGTTGCACAGCTTTTTACCATAAAGATGCCTCTGCATTCAAGCTCATAAGTGGCCCCAAGGGGCACAGGGGGACAAGGAACACACAGCCCTTCAGTGCTGTCACTTAACAGGATATGACTGCCTAAATTAAGCAGAGAAAAGCAAGTCACTTCCTTAAACTGATACAGAAATGTTCTTCTTGAAACAACAACAGATAACCAAGTCAGAAGAGTAGACTTCCACTTCATCAATAAACTTCAGGGAGTCAACAACTACACTTCTCCAAAACTTATACAGCCTGGTCATACTCAGCACCAAAAGGATTGACTACCACAGTTTTATGTTCTGCAGGCAATCAACAGGTGAGCTCAGTTTAGCTATGAATGTTGTGGGTTTTTTTACAAAAACAAAGGCATTTGAAAAATTGGCATATTTAGCAAGAAAGTCACTTTGCATTTTAGCAGTACTTTTTCATTCCAATTTCAGGATGCACTCACACACCCAGAAAAGCCCAGAGAAAATCTAGGGGTTTTGCTCATTCTAAAGAATTTGTGGTTGAAATGCAGAGGTGAAGTCTCAGAGAAGGCCACACATTAAGTTAGCAGAGGAACTGGGAACAAAGGTCAATAGTTCTGATTTTCAGTCCCCTTAGTATGAACACACAGCTCTTGAGAAGAGCTAGTTCCACAAGAACTCTCTCACCAGAAATCCACCATAAAATGCCCTTTAAAAAAGATCCACAGTCTACTGTTTTATTATGAATGCATAAACAAGGGGGAACTGATAAAACGACCACAAAATGGAGGCTTTGCAAGTTTATGGTTATGTTTAATGACAAAAGTGTACCTCCCACATAGTTAATACTAAAATTACAACCATCATCCAGCAATTTTTTTCTCCTCCTTAATTTTTCACATCACAAACAAACACAAAAGGTCTCTACTGTGGGACTCCTAACATTCATATTTCTGCAGACAGAGGAGGCATCAGCTACACACATTCTTCCACATGGGTACCACATTGCTCTTCAAGTCCACTAGCAATGCTAGGGCACCTGAGAAATGTGGCTACAGCTATACACCATTTCCTACCATGCAGGCTCTTTCTTCCCTCCAGTGAATTGCTTTTCTCCCCACACCTTTTAGCTGATGCTTTGTAGCCATACATATTGTAACTCTTGTACCAAGTGTGGCCCTGAATACTGAAAAAACATCTGCAAGCAAGATTTGTCTCCTTTTTATGCCACGAAAAATGAAGTGAAATTTTGCCTTTTTGCTCTCCTGAGGAGAGCTCTGGGACTAATTCAGCTGCAGATTTTTCCTTTTTCTCCTGCCTAACACAGATCTTGTTCTAATCTAATGACTAATGCTAGGGCCAGAAAAGGAATGGAGTTCATCCCAGCAGGAACAAAACCTCAGACTGAAATAAAGGAGCTATTTTGTGCAGTGCTAAGTAACTAAGGACTCAATTTAACAAAAACAAAAATAAGAATATATAAAATAATAAAAACAAAACCCTAACATACTAGAATCACTTACTTCATACACAGCAGTACTGTTATACTTGTCCTACCATAGTATATTCGTTTCTTACATGTAAAAAGAATCTGAATGGAAATTTCATGTGAATTGCCAACCTACTGTTCTAATAGTACCACATAAATTATAAACTATGTAAACCTTAAAATATGCTGTGGTCCAAAGAAAATTATTAGGAGAAAAGACAAGGAAAAATGTGAAACTAAACTTTATGGTATCACACCATTGATATCTTCTCCACAGACAAGCAATCAAACCAAACTAGGGATATTCAGGCCTATTCAGATTTTACTTCTCTTGGGAAATTATAAACAGATCCAAACTAAAAAGGAAACAAGAATCAAAGACAGAATATTATTGCTGTAGATGGATTTGTGTAGTGTGTTACCCTACTCCCTCAGGTTTAAGAGACATAAGTGGGACTATTTTGCTGCCAGAAACAGCAAATGCCAAACTGACAAGAATAATGAACCACACTTGACAGAGAAGGTGATGGTTGCCACCTGTTGTGTGCTTAGCTATTGGATAATGCAAAACCAGATAGAGTGGCGCCTCTGTAGTCTAAATAGTCAAGGATGGTCAAAGCTCTCTTGGAAAAGAGCCGGGTGGTATCAGAACATATTTGTTTTCCATTTCATCATTAAGACTTTGTAAAATCATTGCTGCCTATGGTTTTCAATACCATGCTCTCTGTAAACACTAGGAACAGTACATACAAATACTCTAGCCAAGAGGAGACACTAAACTGTTAAGAGGTTAGTTTAACCAGAAACTTCACCAGATACAGACACCTACCACCTGACTGGTAAACATGGGGTTCTACATGTCAACTACCAGCATGAAAATCTGAGAAAACATTCAAAAGTAACTATGTACACACTAACATCCTAGAAGTTTGAGTGGTCAAGATTACTAAGGATTCACTGAGTACAATAAGGCGCCTTCCCAGTTATTCACCAAAAATAATGAAGAACAAAGTAGGCTGTTTTCTTGTGTGCTGTTTATATTGTAACCACATCCTCTGCCCTTAAAGAACAACTGTATAATGCTCCACAGTTTGTTTTGAAATAGCTCTTCCAAAGCACCAGGTATTATATTTTTTTATCTTTAGAGTTCAGTTATTCAACTTAATCTTCACAGTGAAGGAGGAAGTTAATCCATTTTACAGGCCATGCAAGCAGCTGTTTAACGAAGCCACCAACAACTACATTTTATGAAGGGATATAAATAGAGTGAATTCTATTTATAAGCCTCCAATTCTGAGCCAGTGTTCCTTTCAATTCCTCTGCCATACTCAGAAAGGAGACAGAAGAATTGAATCAACAAGAGACAAAAGTTGACCTTCAACAGTTGGGGGAAGTTCGGATGCAGGTTTGAAGTTGCCATAGCTTGGGGATTTTTTAAAAAACTGATTCACATCTTGCACCTTGAGAGCACTTCTCAGGATAAGGAAGAGCTTCAGCTAAAAACCCATAAAAGAGCTACAGATGTTGAATTCTAGCAGAGAACACTGGATTAATTACTCAGTTATGCTGAAGGATGGCAACCACATAATAATTCTGAAAATATGCTTTATGACTTCCGCAGAAATCCAACATTTAGACATTATTTCTCCATTAAATTAAATTGATTTCAGTGTAAACCAGGATACTGAGTCAGAACATAATGCTGACTCAGTTCTACAAGTGCTTTCTTAACACTGCATATTTTGAATACAGCTAATTAAAAAGAAAGCATTCATTTCCCCAATCAGATCATCCGTCAGCATAGAGAGATAGCATAAAGCAAAAAAACCCCAAACAAGCCTGAAATGGTAAACCATACTTCAACAGTTACAGACTAAGCATTATGTTTCTAAAGCAAGGACTGAATTTACTGGAAATTAAAGGACAAATAACAAAGTACACGAGTTTTGGGTAATAAAACAACTACAAAAGCAGTTGGGAGTAGACAGATGTGAAAAAAAAGTCACCCTGTGACATCTATGTTCATATAATTAAATAATTAACACAAGAAAGGGAAGCTATTTGACTGTACTGTTGTATTTATTTTTTTTTTAAGATCCGTGAAAAAGCGAGGACCTAAGTTCTAACCTGAAGCATATAACCTGACTCTTACCACAGGGATGAATGTCTGAAGAAACTCTCTTGATATTCTTCTCTATTTATTAACTGCAATGTTCTGAACAGCTGATGTTTTCTGAATCCAAAAGGCAGACACGTCAGCAGGAGATGAACTACAGTACACCCAGTTATGTCAGTATTATGCACGGCTTTTATCACTGGGTGTGAACGGCAACTTCCAGGCATGTGAAACTCAGTATTAAATGCATTTCTCAGACAATCATGGTAACAAAATTTCCTCCCATTTAACAAGTCAGTTGTACATGAAGGATTGTGTCTTTTTTTTCTGTTGACAGAAAATGCAGTTCACAAAAATAGTCAGTTGTACATGAAGGATTGTGTCTTTTTCTTTTTTCTGTTGACAGAAAATGCAGTGCACAAAAACAACCATTATTGCAAGATAGTTCTTCTGATGCTTCTTCCTTGTGAAAACTTGAAATGTTTTATCTAGTTGCCCACGTGTGTTCAGGAAAATTTTACACAGTGAAGTGACCTTGTTTTTTTATCATTGTAACTCTTAATATATGCTACATTGAAATGAGAAGATATTTTCAAAATATCAATTTCTGCAGTTGCTAATAATTTTACTGGAAACAGATATTGTAAAATTAAGTTTGAACAAAAGACATCCATATTTCAAGACTATTCTTATTTCAATTTTCATAAAGTTTGTTACTAAGATTATTCATATTTTCAAGCTGGAATAGGCTCTTTAGTATGCACACAGCATAACTAGGCTGTCCTTGAGCAACCTTAGCTACTCTCAAGAATTTTAATTACAATCTCTGTGTCAATGATTCTCTTATTTCTTTCTTCCTCACTCACTTCCCTTTTGTTCACACTTGTAATTCAAACTGCTTCTACAGAATCTTCTCCAGATGTCCTCCTGCCAAATGAAAATCAGCCTATCAAAAGCAGCTCCTCTTCTCACCACCCTGTTCCTTCTTCCCCTGCTTTGCTCCAACTGTCAACAAATCCACCATCCTCCCTGTCTCACAAGCCCTTGAGTACTGGTATCATTTTCAGCTCTTCTCCATTTGCAAAGGTTCCACGCACCCAAGCACATACCTCATGTTAATCCTACTGCTTTCCATATAATCTCTTTGCAGGAAAGTTTCAAAATAGACATCAAATAAACAGCAAGTGCCATAGACTGACTGAATGAAAGGAGGATTTACCAGCCACAGAAAGTCTCACATACATCTGACAGGTAAGAAAATGGAAACTTTTATTCCCACAGAAAAAGTTACATTTGCTTACTCAAATCAATGTTTAATTTTCTGTTTTCCTACATACAGGTATAGACCAATGAGAACGATACACAATGCAAAATCAACATTAGCAAGTGAACAACACTTCAAGCAACTACTAAAAAAGAAAATGCTACCTGTATTAAGCAAGGCTGCCTGTCGTGGAAGTCCTACACAGTATCAGGTCCTAGGCTCCTTTCACAGATCAGGAACAGTTATGTTTTTGTTATAAAACATGTAACTAAATCAGTCACCATTACTGGACTTATTAGGCACTTACTCATCTTCGTTCTCTTTACTACATGCAGTTTTAATTTATCCATGGGTACAAGCTCTTTGATTACTGCCATTAGATCAAACCCTACAGCATAATTAAAAGTCCCTCTTTCAGCTATGATTTCAGGATCAGTTTGTCCTTTGATGAAAGAAACCACAGAAGAAACTTTGCTAGTTTTTGCATTCCAGTCTGGACTGCATTTCAATGGCATGTTCTTAAAGCAAACACTTTCACAGACAAGAATAACATGCATTCATGTTAACATGGCATGCTGAAACAGATAATATGCAGCAGGAAAGATAAGTGATTGAATATTTTTTCTTCCTTTAGTCCACCTTAGTTCAACACAAACGTGTCAAAAATATGTCCCTTTGTTGAGGTAACCAAAGTGAGGTGGTATTTCTTTACAATTGAATACCCCAAGCCAGGTAAGTATGAACTATATTCTGCATTATCATGTAGAAATATTAAATATGAAAGAGAAACTTAGCTATTCTAGTTTTCATAAATGTGTAATATTTTCAAGAGACAGTAAAAAAAAAATATTTAAAACCCCACAAAAAACCCCAAAAAACCCAAACAACAAAAACACCCCCAAGAAATGGCCAAAAACCAAAACCAACCAAAAAAAAACCCCACAAGTTGCCTCAAGTATCTTAGGCAAGTTGCCTGAATTAAGATGAGTAAGTCTTGATACTTAGAAGGATGTTCACATTTTACAGTAAGAATTTGTCCTCATATTCTAACCTGGCTGTTACATTTTTTCATGCAGATGGACAGCATGAAGTGGTATAATTCAGAACCATAGCATGAAGCAGAAAGGGATGACATTAACAAATAGAAAATATTAAGGAAACCAAACCCACTCATCAGGAAAGTGATAAAAAAACAACCAAAAGAATCCCTGTTCACATCTGGAGCATACTGCAAGCATTGCTCTGACAGACAGTTAAAGCTTTAGTTTCAGCTAAGAACCATGAACCTTATGCTGTGTTTGCCAGAATTATTAGTTATTTTTCTGTAGAGATACATATTATTCAAGGACTGGCAAGAGGGCTCGAGTATGCTATAGATATTTAACATTTATCTAGTATGAATTGGCAAAATATTGCCTAATCTTCATTTTTCTCAATCATTAAGCAATGTAATTCCCTCAGCACTGACTACTAAATAATAAAAAAATACGTATCCTGGAACATATTTTCAGTTCAAAGAATATGGCCACTGCTAACTGATAGCTGTGATGTGTGAATTCTGATTAAGAAAGACTTTCCTGAAGCATCCACTTAAACTGAAGCTGAAATGCCATGGAATATAGGACTTTTTTTTTTGGGGGGGGGGCGGGGGGAGGAGGGACAAATAGCCTCAAAAGCTTAAGTGCTGTTTCCATTGACTTTAAACTTGTTGTTTCCTAGTTAATGGGTGTTTTCACTGTCTGCTACTCATGTGTTTCTAAGTACTACCTGAGTCTGTCTTGTATGCTATCTTCCTCTCCATAACTAAATGATTTCTGTCTACCAGTTTAGCTCATAAACAGGGCAAGCAAGCAAGCACATACCCATATGGGAATTTAAGTACAACTAATTCCTGATTTGTTTTAGTTTCAGCCAAAGTTGGACTTCATCCTAGTACTTTCTTCACATAAGCTATTATATCACATGCTCAGGCAAAATAAAGGATAAAGAAAATAAAATGTAGGTCAAGAAGTCAATGAAATGTTTACAGAACATCTATTTCCTAGAGCATATAAGGGCCTACTAATAACTTCACTGCCCATCTCCCCAGATTGCACCACTGCTATTAACACTCATTTCCTACCAAGGAATCCACTGGAATAAAGCTTGATTATTTGTGATGTGGAGAGGTGATGGGAGAGTGACTCCCAGCCTTAGCCTTGGCACAGGCTCCATCTTTCTGGACCCCGGGTCAGAAACTGACCTTCCCTCAACAGAGAAAGGTCTATCAGCCACAATTGCTCAGTCTACAGATCCCCACATAGATTTTTCAGCAGAGAAGATATAACTGACCACACACTAATCTGTTCTACCCAAATGATATGCTGTAAAGCAATAGTAGCAGTCCATCCTGGGATAAAGCCTTAGAGTTTTTAAAAATGGTTTCTGTTGTGTTTTCTGGTGGTTCCTGAAGACTCAAAAGCTAGTCTTCTGTTTATTTAGGGGCATATGGGTTTTAGGGTTTTGTCTGGTAATGGCGTGGGTTTTTTTTTCCTGTTGCTTTTGGCACTTATTTAAAAACAGCTCTCTTTCTTGGGCCTTTCCTGCAGGAGATCAGTAGAGCAGTAAAACAAAAGTTTTGTAGAACCCTTGCGAATTTAAACATAATTTCAAGAAAACACTAAATAATCTAAAGACGCAGCTATGAGAAATATAAAGGCAGTATCCAAAAAAACCCCAAACAAAACACAACCAGAACAAAAAAAGCACAACCACCTGAGACAACATCAGACAAGGTAAAAGGTGGAAGAGTACCAAATAAAATACACAACTGCAATTTTTCATATTTGAGAAAAGACATGACAAGAAGAAGAGTCACATGGAGTAATTACTCCTTGACTGCTTTGTTTCTCTGGGAAGAGAATTTTTAAGTGAAGGTCACTTATGGTTGCTTCTGCAGGACATTCATACACTGACAAGTTTTTTGGAGTGCTACTTGTATGAATTCCTCCAACCTAAATAACAATCCTGTAATTCAGAAGCATTTCCATTCATCATATTTTTGTGCTTCATGTCCTACACAACACTAGCACCCACTGTTCAGAGGTAACATAACAATTTCATAAACAACATATTGGCACAATTTGCATAATACATAGACTATTTTAGGCAAAGAGCCTGTATATTGAAGAGCACAATGGCTACAACTAGTAGGAAACAAGCATTCTTCTCAATTCCAGACTTACACTCTTTTACTCAAATTCTCTTCAGCATTAGCACAAAGAAACAGCTCATCTTTCTCAACATAGCTCATCTGGACAAGCTTATGACTTCACTCAGCACAACAGCAGCAACGTTAATCAAAAAAATCCAAATCCCTTCAAACTAAGTACATTACAAAATCAAGTTGAGGAAAAGAAAAGCACTTGTAAAGAAACAAACAATTGAACACAATACTTGGCTTTTGTTCCCTTGCTAGATTTATTGAGAAACTGGAAGCCAAAACTTTTTGTTTGTTTGTTTTTGTTTTAATTTAATGCCAATATCTAGCAAAAACATCTGGTTATTCTACACAATATTATAATTGAAATTGCCAGAGGACAGAACATCTTCCACAGAGAGTACTGAATGTACCTCTCAACTTTCTCAGGTTTTATTTTCAAAATGATAAGGCCTGTTTGCTGTTGTCTTTAATGTCTTCCTGTAGAGAAGCAATTCTTGGAAAGGATTCAGTCTTAGATCTGTCACCTACTGTCACCACCTACTCTTTGATACCCAAGACTCAGTTTTGTTTCAGGGATGTAATTATTGTTATTGTTATTCATACTCAGCTATGAAGACAGGCTGAGAGAGCTGAGGCTGTCCAGCCTAGAAAGGAGAAGGCTCCGGGGAGACCTTAGAGCACCTTCCAGTACTTGAAAGGGGCTACAGGAAAGGTGGGGAGGGGCTTATTCATCAGAGAAGACAGTGATAGGACAAGGGGTAATGGTTTTAAACTAAGAGAGGGGGGATTTAGGTCAGATATTAGGAAAAAATTCTTCACTATAAGGTTGGTGAGGAACTGGAATGGATTGCCCAGGGAGGATGTTGATGCCCCATCCCTGGAGATTCTTAAGACCGTGCTGGATGAGGTTTTGTGCAATGAGGTCTAGTTGTGGGGTTCCCTGCTCCTGGCTGGGGGGTTGGAACTGGATGATCTTTAAGGTCCTTTCCTAACTTAATGATTATATGATTCTATGGCTAATTTATCTGGACCACAGAGAATTATTTAAATCTCTAGACTGGGAGAAACATTGAGATCTAAAAGGTGTTTCTAAATGTATTTTATTAGCAGCAGATTTTAATATACTCTAGTTACTGCACAAGAATGAACCAAAAATGAAATAACTTCAGTTCTTCATCCTGGTTTTTCCTACAGGTTATACTCAGCATGAGGATTTGCCACTTTAAAACAGCAATTGAAGTAATTGGGAACATCATGTGAGACATTTGTGTGTAACTCACAGTTGCTATATGACTATATTATTCAATTCAATTATACTACACAATAAAGCCTAAAATTCCATATGAACTTAAAAAGTCACAGGCATGCCCATATTTTTAATTTTGTGCTTAAATCAAATAGATACAGACTGCAAGGTACAACATGGAATTTACAGCACAATTTTCAGAATTAGTATCAGACAGAAAAAAAAGAGGGAAGAGGCCCAGATCACTTGATTATTTTGGCCATTTTTTCAAAATAACATTCTAGGTTTTATTATTTTAAACAGGTTTTAATTATATTAAATTCATACCAAAAAAAAAAAGAAAAAAAAAAAGAGCATGGGCTTTAAGAGTTCTTTTGTAGGTTATTTGGAGTGCCTGAGTAGAAGTAGTTTAATTCACGAGACCCATTCCCCAGCTGCTATGCATCACTATAATACTACTGATTACACTGGAGCTATACCATTAATATATGAAAAGTCCTTGATCTAGGAAAATGTTTAACAAGTGAGAAAGCTACCAGATTAACAAGCAGACTAATTTAGTCAAATATTGAAGAAAATCTTTACAATTGGTCATGTTACATCTATTTGCAATGTGGCAAAAAAGTATCCTGAACTTTAAAAATATCTGCAAGCATGAGCTAGAGAAATAGGGCTAATGTGCCCTAACAAGTAAAAAGCACTATTTTAAAAAAACTTCTGCAGTATTACAAGGATAGCAAAGGCCTTCTCTCTCTGTAAGCAGTTGCTCCAATGCAGCACATACTAAAAACATGCCATCTTCCAGAGAACAATGAAACAGCAGCAAACCAGATAATTACAGTTGAAATAGAAAACTAGAAAATCCAAGTAGCTACTGTGTATAGTAAACAGTATGGAAGTGTCTCTTTATACATTGTAATAATTTTTACATCCTTCTGAAGATTAACACCCACTCAAAACTCACAAATAATAACAAATTCGGATACCTGTTTAGGTTGTGGCTATGGCAAAGTACAACTCTAGCTTTCTGCCAACAATTCTTGTCATCTTGCATGTGTTCAGCTGTAAATTCCAAATTTAAGAGTTTAGGTCTGTTATCAGTAGGACTTGGTCAGTTACCAGTAGGACTTGTAGCTATTTTACAGTAACAGAAGAGACTTAAAATTTGCTGAATATGGTTTTTCAACTTTTCAGTATTTTGATTCTAAAGTGACAAATTGGTAAATCAGATAACTTTAAAATCAAATAACATAATATTGAGTGTTGCCCACATAGAAACGTTACCAAATAAGAGGAAGCAGCATATTCACTAAGCAAACAGGGGTATGATCCTTATTGGCTAGAATATTGCTTCACCCAAGACAACAGAAAAAAGGGGAAGGACATCTTTGTCCTCAGAGCAATCTCTATGGCTTGGCTGCTATCCCTCAGAATCAGGGAGAGTACAACAGTGGTCTCTGCCAACACTGATAATGAAGATGGTTGTTCCACTCAATGCCCAAAGTCCTAGCTTTAACAGGATAACATTTCATCTTACTTTATCTGTATACTGTTCATATGATATATGACATCCACATGATACATAGATGAGACACTACAGTTTACTGTGATTCAACAAAACTGCCAGAACGAAAAATGTTCTGTAAGAAGTACTCCCATCAGATGTTCTCTCCTCTTGTTAATGATATCACCATTAAGTTTCTATTTAACTCATAACATTTTTACTTGACTGTGGTTTGTTTGAAGTGTGATAGGAAATTATATTCCCACTACCATCCCATTACTATTTCTGTTTAACATGTTAAGTCTCACAGGAGGAAAAAAACCCTCTCAACGCCTGACAGCCGTATTCTTTTTAGAGCACAATGTTTCTATGAGTGCACATACATTATGTACTTCAAGTATCATGTCTTCAGGTTTTTTGCTTCTTTAACCATGTCTATGTGCTGCCTCTTCTGACAAATATTAGAAAAATAGCTTAGCTGTACTGAGTAAACAGCAAGGTTGTGATCCATTCAATCATAGCTCTTGAAGTGTATACAACAACATATACCTGTAATTTGCATAGACAATTACAGAACCACAGAATGTTAGGGGTTGGAACGGACCTTGACAGATCATCTAGTCAAACTGCTCTGCCAGAGCAGGATCCACTAGAATAGGTCACAGAGGAATGTGTCCAGGTGGGTTTTGAACATCCTCAGGGAAGGAGACTCCACAACCTCTCTGGGCAGCCTGTTCAGTGCTATGTCACCCTCACAGTGAAAAAGAATTTCCTCATGTTTACATGGAACCTCCTATTCTCCAGTTTAAACCTGTTACCCCTTGTCCTATCACTAAACATCACTGTAAAAAGCCTGGCTCCACCCCCTTGACACTCGCCCTTTATGTATTTGTAAACATTCATGAGGTCACTCCTTGTTCCCCTCTTCTCCAAGCTAAAGAGATTCTCAAGATGGACAAGGGTCAGGAGTGTGCACTAGCGAGTAGGTAAGAGAAAGTCAGTTTTTTTCACCAATTAACTAGAGAAAAGAGAGAGTAATAAATGTTACAGTCTGTGGATGATATTGTGCGCTTTCAGGTAGTGAATTGCCATTCCCTAGCAAGTAACAAAAGTCACCAAACTCTGTGACTGGGGAAAAGCCTATCAGAAGAACTTCTATATGGGTAAGTGTGAGAAAATGCACTGGTAGGTGGTGGAGAATTTAAACCACACCGACGTGACACTGAAATTGGGACCAGAAGTTACAGCTTACGAAAACGACACCAGAGAAATCACTGGCTGTTCTCTAAAACTGGTGACTCAAACAGGCAGTGACAGCCAAAAACACCAAGAGATCCTCGGACATCATTCAGGAAGTCTATGAAAAACACGACAAAGTGCTTCATTTTGTGACTGTATAAAATCTTTCTGTAGCCACATCCTGAGCACTGAATGCAACTCTTGTCACCTTGGAAAGGATGGATGCCTCTGAAAAGGATGTAATCAACTTAGAAAAGGCCGATGAGGTGAAATTGAAAAAAGCAATGAATGGAATTGCTGCCTTATAAGGACAGGCTAAAAAGGCTGGGCGTCTTTATGGGCAAGGGGAAGGCTGAAAGGACAAGACATAATCAAAGTTTAGAGAAAGCTTCACCAAATTAATGATCTCAAACCCAGAAATGGAGACAGGGCAGAAATGTACTCTCCAAGATGCTCAGCACAAGAGTTTTGCATGCTGAGGAAGAACCAAGGGTGTGCTGTCACAGGCAATAAAACAAGGAATTCCAACCAATTCAATTAATTACCAATTAACAACAGTTCCTTTTCTTTTGTGTCTCCTTAGTTCTTACTCCACTGTTCTGCCTTGAGTTCCTCTGGCCATAGTCACTTTCAGGGTTTTGCCTTCTATACCTTCTGTAAGTCCTGTTCAGGTACCTCCTTCATTCCTGCCCATGCTCAGGCCCCTCTCCACCTCTGGTATCTCTCCTTATTTTCCTCCTTTCCTTTGGCATCTATCTTTTTTTCCACTGTTCCTCCTACCTAGGTGTGCTTCTTGTTTGTACTCTGCTCCTGCTCAGGTATCCCCCTCTAACCCTGGCATTGTCTCTCACATCTCCTGTGCTTCTCCCTAGTGGCTAGCACCCTTTCTTAAATATTTTCTGGCAGTGGCACTATAAATTCCCCTGACTGATTCAGTTCTGATGCACAGTGGCCCATGGCAGAGCCAGGCATGTCCAGCACAGGACACTCCCTGACCTCCTCACATAGGGGTCTTCCTGCACTTACCCTGCTACTCAACTCCTGCCAATTATGCCCAGTATGCATGGACAGCAGGAACTGTCCAATCTCACATTCATTTTGACTCACTTATCCTTTACATCGTGCAAGACTTTGAGGGGCTAGACAGATCACTGGTTTGCACTGTATGGCAATTCTTTGGTTTTGACTGGGCTGTCAGCTGTGAAATATGCCAAGGCTCCCTTGAAAAAAACCATGACCTGAAGCAAATATGACTTGGATTCACATACTTCATCAGAGCTTTTATGAAATCTTGATTTCTTGTATGAAGTTTCTGCAAAATCCATTTATCTAAGGATGTCTTACTTAACTGTGTGTGCTGAGCCAAGACATAAATCTCAATGGGTAGGGAAACTAACATTTATAAATACAATAGACATAGTCAGCCCAGTAAAAATCTAGAGAAATGACAGAGTAGTAATATTCTTGAAGTACTAAGTTTTGGACATCTTAATTACTGTGCTAGTTAAAGAAAATGTCAGTCCCCATCTTTGCAGCAAGATGTGAATTTCCACCAGTTTGCAACCTCTGTATGTAGTCATATAAAAATTTTTTAAAAAATAGTTTAGCTAAAACCATCTTAATTATTTGTTATACTTTTTTACCAAACTAATAGTTTGTTAACTAACAGTTTCACAAAGCAATTTGTTTCATTTTCTCTTTTAAAGACTTAGTATTTGTGATAGAAGCTCCCCTAGCTGTAAACCTCCTTAAGATACTGTTTCAATAATTTTCTCATCTAAAAGAAAACTTGCAGCTGTTGTATTTTGAAAAATTTTGGCAGGGATCTATTTGTATGTTGTGAATGAAGTCAGCATCTTGTGACAAGCTACAGACTGCTTTTGGCTGGGTCAGCTTTTGTCTAGGCCACAGTTATCTACATTTATTTTAAACCCTTGATTAAAATATATCTTCACATTGTGCATGCATGCAAACAGCAATGCAAAGTAATTCCTTTTGTTTGTTTTGTTTGAGTAGTTAATTCATTATACCAAACAATAGCATATTTAGCTCTCAATAGAAACAGTTAACATATGGTATTGGACAGATTTACATAGAAGCTGGATATTCACCTTCACCTCTTGAGAAACATTCTCCCAGCACACATTGTATCTGAAATGATTGTTTTTCTAGTGGGAGAATTAAGTTCTAAACAGGGCTGATCTCATGCAACCATTCTAACAGTCAGCAAAGGAGGCAGTTGCCCAAGGCCTCAAATGGGACAGCAAAAATCACCATAAAAACAGAGGCCGTGTGAGAAGCTCAGGGGAAAGAAGACCTTACAGCTATGAGGCATCCAACCAAAAGGGCTTGGCATAAAGAAGGCAAAGTAGTTAAAGCACACAGAAGGGGAGGCTGAAGACTGACGAGGCTGCCACTCCACAGAATTGAATTTTGCCATCCCCAGGCCTCAGGACTAAATAAGCTAATTCAATTTGTTTAATGAGCTGGGAAGCTTCTAACGAGCCCTGCTTTTAAATATCTGGACAGGAATACAGAAATATTTCCAAAGCATTAAATCTACTACTTGAAGAGAAGAAAAAAATATTCCCTTGGGGTAAAGAATAAGGGTGGTGAGGGACAGAAAAGGGTGCAGCCCTGTTAGGTACATAGCAAAGCAAAGCAGTTTTCACTGGAGCATGCAGTCTTGGCAGAAAGGTTCATTACCTTTCCTGTCTTCAAGATACTCTGCCCTATTTGGGAACAATCCAGGTAGGAGGCCGGAAACCAAGTTTCCACTTAGGAGGGTGTTTGTGATTTTTTTTCACAAAGTTCTGATACATTTTCTTGGAGAAGTGGATGAGGATTCTGCCTTCAGACTATTTCCTCCCAGAAAGACAAACACAAAGAAAAAAAAAATAAATTGATTTGACATTACTATTACTTGTAAAACATCTCATTGTGTTTCTCTCAGGCAAAATTTGCTTCTACATTAACAATTCCAGGTTTGTCTGCTTCTATATTTATAGTGGCTTTAAAGCTACTAAAGGACACTGAGGGTATATACTAATAGAAGCCTGGTTTCGACTATGTTCCAGTTATTCTGAGTCTTGACAAATACACATTCTGAAAGCACATAAAATTGTAATAAAATTTTCTCAGACGCATTTACATTACATGCTTTTTTCTTCCCCCGCCCCCCTCTTTTTTTTCCCCTGCAGTGAGTGACCTAGTACACAAAGCATGTTTGACTCTCAGGAATTGCTGCAATTTACAGTTCCCTAAACTGAAAATTAGATTTCTGTCTAACAGGTGATACTTCTTCTGCATATCATCTGACATCTTCTAAAATGAAAAATAAAAATCTTGAAGAACACTTGTAAAAATACATTTAATCTTCAAAGTCCCCGTTTTTTCTACTGTTGACTCAACTTCTCACAATAATAGGAAAAAAACAAACTTCACTTGGTCCTTCAAAATGAATTATCCATATAAAAGAAAAGCAATAATACATAATATATTTAGTATTCCAAAAAGTACTGAACGTCTTTGAACATTTTTAAGTATAGTTAAAGCTATTTATATGGGTTCTGAGTAATGCAAAATAAGTCCAGATCTTTTTCAAATTAATTGAAGACCAACTGTATGATAAATAATTCTTTCGTGAACAGGCATGGTTTGTGACAACTGACCTCTTTTAGTGTCTAGCCATCACCTTGGTAATTGCATTCGCACCTGGCTTATTTCTCTGTTTCTGCACTGAAAACACTAAAAATGCTTTCAGAAAATAATAATCAAAATTAAACACTGTAATTAGAAGTCTGATCCAAATAAAAGTGAAACCAATGTGAAGTTGTATGCTGAATCCCTTTATCTATTTGGGAAGGTTCCATAGACAACGTATCAATTTTCAGAAGTTAAAATCGAGATAAAATCAAAACTATTTGCTTAGTTCCCTCATAAAACAAATATTAATTTATAGAGTCCACAGGTTTGTTTTAAGAATTCAAGCTAAGTTGCATAGTTTTTATTTGAGATATATAAATAAGCCACATGATATAATTTCAGAGTGCTAGGAGTGAAAAAATGTAATATTCTTTCCATAGAACATCATGAAATACAAATCTTGCTCACAGTCCAATCACTAAGCAAATATTTTTATCTCCATTATTTCTGTTCACACTGGGGTTTTTCTTGACATTTTATTTCAAAGAAGAAAAAAGGCTAAGGATTATTATCCTTAGAAAATCTAAATTTAGTTCAAGGGAATTTAGCTCAAGTGTATTTCATTATAATACAACAATTTTTTTCTAATAAGGGTAAGTTACATGCTTTAATGGGTTTTTCTTCTCACTGTTGAAATAAACTTGTGGAACGACCCCACCTCCTTTGACTACAACTGATGAGAATATTTTTACAAGTTCATACTTTATTCTTGTGGGTAAGTCATTACAGATACACCTATAAAGAACACTGTAGTGGTGTATATTTTAATAATAGTAAGAATCAAACAGTATTCTCATAAAATGGTATTTTTATAATCTCACTGGTTTCAGATCAGAACCCTTTTCATCTCTATTTTTCTAACCAAGTGAGTGATTCAAAGTTACGTGCTTAATATTTTTCTGATAATATATATTAAGTTAGTGTGGACTGAGGACTGCTAACTTCATGCAGGTTAGGACTGGTGACGTATGCAAACTAACTAAAATAAAGCTGAGATACCTCCCTCCCACCACCCCAAAAAAGCCATTCCACAAAGTAAGTCCTATGCTGTAAAACAGGAAGTTGTTTTTCTCACAATCATATTGCGTATCCCCCAATAGTTCTCATTTTTCCAGTGAACAGGTCTCCCAAATAAATAAAATATGAAAAAAAATCTACTTCTTTCTTTTCCTTTTTCTGTAAAAAATAGCTTATTTTTGGACTTAATACACTTGGATGACAAGCATGAGAAAAATAAAATCAGGAAGTTCTTAAGAAAGAACTCCAAATGCTATGTTTCTAGGATCTCAGCATTATGGAAAGAAAAGCTTAATTACAAGTTTTACAGCTGATCAATAAGACAGAACACCAGTTTAGTACATAATGATTTACACATGTCAAAACTGTGGTTTTATCACCAACCCTCATCTCAGAGTCAGTATTTCCCCTTTTTCAAAAGCAGAAATCACATTTGGAGCTTCCTGTTCTTCCTTTTCAACATGACTAAGACTCTTCTCTAACACTTCAAATGCTATCATGGGTAACACAATTGGTCTCACTTCTCATCAACAGTCCGTATCATCTTTTTTCATAAACCAGTTTTCCCTTTAGTTGACATGGCTTTCATGGGAACTGGAACACAAGCAGCAGTTATAGCAGGACACTGCCCTGTGTTTGTCAGCTAATAGAAATGGGGCCACTTGATAAAACACTCTCCTGTTGCTGATACAGCACAGAGTCTGAGAGGAACAACAATAAGGTATTAAAAATACTACATGGGCACACCTTCTATTAGATATTAGCTGTAAAGATAAGTAGCTGAGCTTTTCTGCTGAAAGGACAAGCTGAAAATGTTCTTTTTCTTCTGTTTTTACTTGTATAACAAACCCCTTATACAACCCACTGAAATGATACCAGTCCTTTTTTGCTGGCCAGACACACAAGTAACCATTCCAGCTACCACCTACTCGTTCTTGCCAGTGTTCCAATATATCTGATTTACAATAACACTATAAGCTGCAATGGTAATAGAAACAGGGAAAAAAACAATTTAATTAGGATTCTACAATATGACGTGTTAGCTATGAAAGACATTACCATTAAACTTTTGCACAGAGAAACGTATTTCTTTATTAGAGAAAGAATTGCAATTCACGTTGGTGTTGTCAATACCACTTCACTCTTGACAGCTATAGAGATTTGACAGAGAAAACAGTAAATCCTGCCACACCCATTAGCTTTATTTTCTGCAATGCTTTTTTTTCCAAGTTTGACTCCACTGTCCATTTTCCTGTAACCTGCAGACTGAAATCACTCCACACTCTAATAATTTCCAACTTTTGTTTCATCAACCAATGTAACAAACAGTAAAGTGCTACCTCAGTCTATAAGCACCAGCAAGTCTTTGAAGAAAATGAAACGTATATTGCATGAAGGAAAAAGTTTCTTTCAGATAAAACAGTCCAAAAAAAATTAATTTTCTCATCTCTTTCCATTCCAGAAGCAACAACTACAATGAAACACTAGATTTGATAACACAGCCTACTAGTACCAAACTACAGTAGTACTATACTTGCTCATAAGAGCATCGTTATGGTTTACTGTGTTCAGATCTGGTGCCCTCAACACAAGAAAGATATGGACCTGTTGGAGAGGGTCCAGAGAAGGGCCACCAAGACAACCAGAGGGCTGGAGCACCTCTGCTATCAAGACAGGCTGAGAGAGGTGGGGCTGTCCCACCTAAAGAAGAGAGGGCTCCAGCAACACCTTAGAGCACCTTCCAGTACTTGAAAGGGGCCTACAGGAAAGCTGAGGAGGGACTTTTCATCAGAGAAGTCAGTGACAGAACAAGGGGTAATGGTTTTAAACTAAGAGAGGGGAGATTTAGGATAGACATTAGGAAGAAATTCTTCACTCCGAGGTTGATGAGGAAACGGAATGGGTTGCCCAGGGAGGTTGTTGATGCCCCATCCCTGGAGGTTTTTAAAGTCAGGTTGGATGAGGTTTTGTGCAATGTGGTCTAGTAGTAGGGTCCCCTGCTCATGGCAGGGGGGTTGGAGCTTGGTGATCTTTAAGATCCCTTCCAACCTTAAGGATTCTACGATTCTATGAATTAGTTATGCCAGACTTGAATACAGCATTAAATTTAAGACAGGGAAAATCTGTTCTCCGCCACAATAGAAATAATAGAATTTTCATCTATATAATTCCTATCACACACTGCTGTGGCTTTCTCTGAAAATAGAATAAAAATTTAAACAAAAAAGCATGTTATTTTGAGGGGTGCAATTTGAAAACTTCACAAGGTTCATTTTATGAATGTAATTAGGGGCAGGCAAAATGGCTTGGAAAAAATAAGTCTCCAACTTGCCTCATTTTTCACCCTGCATTCACTCTCCTTCAAATCTTAAAAGTTGACAGATTTTCCAAAATATTTTTCCATTTTATCACACAAATGGTAAACATCTGGATTATCTTATTAGCTATTTTTGTTTTGCATGTTTTAGATATTTGCATTCAATACATAAAATGACATTCCCATGCTTTTCCTGTGACATCTGCCTATGTAAATTCCATTATCTACGATTTTTCAACTGTTAGTCTAGAATAGAGCTACTCTTTACACCTAACAAGAGATTGAGCCAAAACAGTAGCATCAGAGTGGCTTTCTGAAATTCATTAAACTTGGTCCTCACAAGATTGCAGCAATGTTGGAATGTCCTACCCCTATTTTCAAAGTGGAAAAGTGACATTCTGAGTAAAATTAATTATAGGGAGGTCTAGAATTGAGCACAAGATGACCAAATAGCTCTGCCACTACACTGCTAGACTAGTGACGGCAAATCTTTTTCATGCTACGTGTTATTTTACACCTTCTGCCCTCTTCAACTCTGCTCCTTACATATTTGTCCCCGTTCACATACTGCTGGGTGTGTGCTTCTTCTGGCACATATGCCAGAGTTCTGTCACGATGCTAGGTCATTCTTCCCCTTCTTTATATTTTGTTGTTTTTGCAGCTACAAGGGATATTGCTTAGCTCTAGTCATTTGTGTCTTGACTAAGCAGAGACTGACAAAAAAACCCTCTAAATATTATTTTGCTTTTCTGTACCCTCTCACTATCTAGTTCTTTTTTTAAGTCAGAACTGCCATATACTATGGAAAAGGCTCAAAACTTATAGAAATTTCAAAGTGAGGAAATACTAATGAAAACCTGCTTCTCAGGGGACCCCCAACCTGAACATGAGTATCCTAAAAATTCAGAGTTAAACAAGAAGCTACTGCTTGGGTGGTTTGTTGTACTGGGATTTCTGAGCACAATTATGCCATATATTTGATATCTTACTGTGATAAGGTCAGAAGTGGCTTAGACTATGTCCGTAGAAGGGGTGTTAAAATATTACGTGTCTAGAATACAATAAGCAAGATAGTTGCATACTACTGATTATAGCTCTTCAGAGAGGCTGCCCCACCTGCATCTGAAAAAGAGATGGGATTGACTTGAACATCTCTTGGAAGATGATTAATTCTTATTGGTGACAGCACAGATTACTTTAAACATGTAAACCGCACAGCAGTATGTTAATGGATTAATCTACATTCACATGACATATTCCTTTTCCTAAATTAAAGAGGTCTGGAGTGACAGTGAGGCTTTTCTCTCAAGTGGGACACTATTCTATTTACCCTGAATTTGAAAATTACCTTAAGTAGTGTGGGCTTCAGATCTCAGGAGCAACATCTTAAGTGCTATTTCTCTAATAACAATACTCTACTAGAAAGAAAACAAATCATTTAGTGCAGAAATTTAAAACTAACTCTGCATCTAGTGTATCTTGATACTCATCTGTTTTCTCAGTTGTGTTTCCCTTACTGGCTTGTGGAGATGTATGATAGAAAACTTAGTTTGTAGCTTATCTTAGAAGCAGACATTCAGACTCTTCTGCATAGTAAGTGAATTCATAGATTATTATGATATTCTAACTTCTGTATTTTAACTAAAATTTTATTATTACTTTCAGGAGTAGGCAATAGAAGTTGGGTTTTTTCAGTGAAAAACTGGAAACGTGACCAGAAGAAAAAAAATAACATATGTTTGAAACTACATGGAGTGAATTGATTTTTCTTTTTGACAAAGCCACGTTGGGCTATTCCACCTCTATCATAAGACATGCCCGGAAATAAAACATCCTCAATTTTTAACCACTAAATTAAATAGTAAAAGATTTACAATAAATATTCTCTATTTTGAACTGGTGTGTCAACTCTTCACTCCAGAAATTACATCTCTGATTACACTAAACTGTAGAAAAATAATTCTGTGCATCAAAATCAGAAATTCACAACACAACAATTCTTAATTAACAGCTGCTTCTGTAACTGGAAATATGTCCATACATGTAACTGTCTTTTAAATAGGTGTGTTTTCTAGAAAGAAACTTACTAAGAACTCTGAAATACTTTTCCTCTTCATTGCTCCCCCTCCACCCAAAAGAGGATACAACATGTAAAATATTTATTTTACTGTGCACTGTAGAATTATTCTTGCACTTATTCAACAACCATGACTCTGAATGTATCCAAATGGATGTCTACCACCATCATACTCAAGGGAAGAACTACCTTAAAATTAAAGATGTTAAATCCACTCAAATTGTGTGCATTTGCTTTATAATATCCAAGTGTATTTCAAGAACTCATGCTGCAGGTCTGCGCACAAATCGCCCCCTACATAGCATCTAATCTGTCTCCATATTAAGTATTCAGGCAATATTATTTTCCATCAGATACTTCCATTAGATTAGTTTTTGACCAATATTTATCATGTATGTAATTTCATCAACTCCACCCTAAAAGTCACAAGTTTCACAACTCCAACATTTCTTCCAAATCAGTTAATTAGTTCATATTTAGTTAAATAGTTCATATTTAGTAATTTTACAGGCCACCTGGATCCAGATCAGCAATGGATAACAAAAACCAGTTGTCTTGAATGCCTCACCACTAAGTAGTACTTGGTCTATCTGCTTTAAACAGAGGTAGCTGGAAGCTAGATGTCAACTTCATTATTTTTTTCAGTTTCAACTCAAATTCTACCTATTCACATTGGACAGTTACGACGTAGATGTTCAGTGAAAAGAGGTGGATAAAGTAACAGTTTGAGAATTTATAAACTACCAGTCCCATCTTAGGTTGTTTGGGTTTTGTTTAGGTTGTTTTGGGTTAGGTTTCTTTTAAATCAGTAGCCAAGTGTCAGTGTAGACAGTATCTATAGATGCTAAAAAGCTTAAGACTAACTCCTGACATCTAAAAAAAGGCAGTTATTCTCTAGATCTGATCAGCTACAAATACATTATTTTAATTATAGCACGGACCTTTTGCCATCAGGAATGTGCAGACACTCACATGCCTTTTTCCATTGCATGCTATGTCTATTCCCCATGGCATTGCAGTCCCTTTGAATCCAACAGAAGCTCCCATTAATATTTCTAGAGAGCAAACCAGTGTTACTCAAAATGAGGCAATCTTTCATCTCCTTTTTGCCTCCCTCATGCAAAACAATGTGAAAAATTCTTGTATATTCAGGCCAAAGACAAAAAATTGAGTCTTGACTCAGCTGTGTTTAAGCATAGAGGAATAATAAGAAAACTTTTTTTCCAGGAGAAAAATCTATGTGAAAGAGCTGAGAATTAAGATGTAACATTCATTCAGTTAGTGCTTGACTCCAGTTATTCTAGAGTATGATTCAGCTAGTATCATGGGTTTTTTTTAAATTAATAATTTCTAGTTATTGTAACTTCTGCCTACACGCATAATAAGGGCAGTTATGACCTTTGACCACTTTTTATCCATAGAGCTCCTTCTTGCATAGAAGATAAAGGAGGTGATGGACCAGAAACACTAAAATCATAATCATTTTTTTAAAGGTAGACATAGCTTTTTTTTTTTTGCAATGTGAAAAAAAACAACAACAAAAATTTCTCTGAGAGTGATGACAATCTTTCTACTGTCTTTGATAGAATTAGGATTTGTCTCTAGAAGAAAGACACGTCAAAACATAAGGTCGGACCTCATGTTTAAATACTTCACATTCTACTAAAAATTGGAAAATTTTGTGTTTCTAAGGGAAGATTGGCCTAAACAATTCTGTAGATGTCATCCAAGTGACAACAAAGCAGACAAGCAGAGTCCAAGCAGTGAGAGCCCCAAACAAACTTAAGCAGGGTGATACATCAACCTTTCTTTAGAGTAAAAGAATCCAGCTGGCTCAGTTCACTAAATTGTCATGGTTGACACTGGCAGGCACGGATTTTACTTCTTACTAGGCAACAGCTTATATTACAGAGGTTTTACTGACTACTATCTATAGGAAGCTATTGCAGATTCCATCAGCAGAAGCTGACACAGAGCCAGCCTCCAGTATTACAGTTTGACAGTAGTCAAGGGACATTTGACACCTAATAACAAACAGCAATTTGCTCTTTGGAAGCTGATACATTTAAACTTGGGCATGCATCTGAGACAGTTTATCTATTTGGAAGTAGAAGAGATATTTATGGCTCTTCAAAACAGTATTTGAAATATTTTAGCAATGCTATTTGCATTTCAGGCTAGATGAGTACATTTGTGTTAAGAATCCTAGCTGGTGATCCACAGTATTTCCAGTAACTATTTATTTAATTCAGATTAACAAAGATCCCTTGCCTGCACGTGTTCAAGAAAGCAAGTAAATATTGGACCTCATAATAAGAGCAGAAAAAATGGGATTGTTTCCTCAAAGAGGACTTCCTGCCACCAGGAAATTAAATGTTTCTTCTGGCAGACAGTAAAGTACACACAGAAATAAAAATTAATCTGTAGGCTTACACTTACATGCTTTCTCAAAGTTAATTAAAAGAGAAGGTTGCCCAGGGTTCAATCATTGAAGCAATTCTAAGTCAGGAAATGATCTCAACTTACAAGATACAACAAAAAAAAACACCAAACTTATTTTTGGAGCAGATTAGTATATATAAAAGGCTCTTGTACTGTCTTTTGTCAAATGTTTTGAAGTGTGACTCTTCGAACCCCTCTATGAACACCAGCAGGGTCTACACTAAAAGAATACTTTATCAAAGATTTTAAAAATATTTACAACCTATTGGATAATTAACAAATAACCAGAACAGGGTCTGTCTGCTTAACAGCTGGACTTGCTTAGGTGTCAAAAACATGTAGGATGAAGACATGGCCCCAGATAGTGTATCGGCAGTTCAAGAACTGAACTATATGCATGCAAAAATTTCCCAAGTTTTCATGTGAGTGAACATAAAATATGAGATCCATTACTTTAAGACTATCAGGAATGGGGAAAAAAAAGGATCTAATATAATTTCTGGAGTGACAGAGGTTTATCCATCATGCTTTAATTGGTGACTTTGTCAAGGATTCATTTTTGGATCTGTTCTATCTTTTTTCTTTTAACTTTAGCCCAAGGATGAAACTTAGAAGGACTGACAATACAAACCCAGTTGCAGATGGTAGTTAATTTAAGGGAAGGATAAGAGGGTAAAGACTAGAAGATCGTTATCTAACAGTCATTCCAACTGTCTGCACTATTATACTCTTCAAATTAAAACTGAAACAACTTATTTATCGCTCTGTGCAAACCTATCTTTGCTGAAGATACATTAATGCCTGCAGAAGTGAAGAACTAGCACCTTGACAGCTTGGATTGTTCATATTAGAAGTTGGTGGTACATAAATAATTCACGTTCTGGGAATGAATCTAATTAGCAAATCAGGAATAACTGAACTCTAGAGACTCAAAATTGGATGTAGCAGGTATTTTTAGCTCTTCTGAGAGCAGGGTGACAAAAGGCACACTGCTGGATTCTGTCATACAAATTTAACCAAAATAAAGATAACTCAGTATAACATTTACAGTTCTGTTTCAGTTAAGGTGTTTTGCAGATTATAAGAAATACACCAATACTAATTTCAAATATGTCTCTGTCAGAATTCAAAAAGCAGGTCTAGGAGAAGCATTTTAAATACATGTTTTAGTTCCACTTAATTATAATAACCAATGACTAGAAAAGAGGAGCATACACATTATGGGAAATCTGCATTAAAATTATTTTTAATACCATATATTGTAAAAAATTTAGTGTAAATAACCTAATGTATTGCCAATTACATTTTTATCATGTTCACATACTTTGGATACTCTATAGTTAAGTACCATCCATATTGAGACACACACAGTTCCTCACTTTCCAATAGAGTTAGGGTGTCAACTAAGCAAGGAAACCCTTACAGGCTCTTTTCAAGATTACACCCCTGGGATCAGGACTGAAATGTTAAGCAAATATCTTAGGCTTGACTGGCATTAACTCATTACAGAGTTGCATAGCTCAATCTTAGATTTCTTGGTTTTGTGTAATGCTTACACTCTAAAAACATGACAAAAGTTGCTAAGCATAAAAACTAGGTAGTCTTCTTGTTTGAACAAAGATTGTTTGCGATACACTAACAATTGGTTTATGCATGAGGTAGCAACATGAAATAGATTTGCTTTACTGCAACACACAGTTGTTTTATTCTGACCTTTATAAATGTTTGCATGAGGTCAATGTAAAATTAACAGGCAGTAATCACCCTCTCCAACACAGTAAGTCTAATTAAATCCATACTGCTGCCCTATTCAAAATGGCATAGGTCAGTGCATACAAATTTAGGCACGCTAGTGGGTCACTAAATTGCTTGCTAGATGCAAAAATCACTTTGGAGCCACCATTAGAAAATGCTAGGGATAAGGAGAGAAACCCTTCATATTGACTCCATGCTGGTCTGGCTGGGAGCCAACAATAGCAAAAGAACTCAGAACTGCAGGACTAAATTCCCATTCATCAGGACTAAATTCCCATTCATCTCACCCTTATAGTAATAGAACTGCTAATGCAGATAAAAGGACTAACAAAATTACATCAAGTTCCATGCAATCAATTACTAAAGGCTTCCAAATGCCCTGTTTTTTAAAGAACCTTGAAGGGTTGCTAAATAAATTTCTTAACATACAGCATGAAAATTTATGCTACTAGTAAAACATGGTGTGCTTGTTGTCATGTAGCAGGGTATACTTCTGTCTTCTTTTGCACAAGAAACACAACAGAGAGCTGCCAGCCTTATTTTACAGAAGGAAAAATACAATCCAGAAGACTTCCAGTGTCTGGATCACAAACCAAGTAGTTATGTATGCAATGTGGAAGAAAAAAATGAAAATGGCAGATAATAAACTCAAAACTGTTCAACACTTCAGTTCTATACTTAAAACAAATACCAGCCCTTATGGGAAAGGCTAAAACAAGCAGGGAAGATAAACGTGAGTTTTTAACTGTTACACTGCTTACTTTTGTAAGCAATACAACACCAGTCATGTTGAACAAACGAGACTAAGTAAAACACAAAAGGTTTAAATAGCTAAGTTAGAAACACTTTTGTTTCACATGCTTTAATAGCTACTCTCCCTACCATGACATTGCTGTCTTGAATTCAATTTTCAGAGGACTACTACCGTTTAAGAGCTTAAGTGGTGACACAAAATTTCCTAAAATTATCAGAATGCAAAAGGTCTTATTTTTGTCCCTGAAGTTTATACATGAAAGGTATTTCAAAAATTCAGGTAGTGAAGTATTTGGTCACACTTTACTTCTTGACATCCTGTCAGTATAGCAAAACATGAGCTGAATCACATGCACTAGTATCATCATACCCATCTATGATTCTGTGATCTAGATACATGTTTTGAAATTTTATTCCAAACTGACCACACTTCTGATTTATAAATGGTACCTAATATGGTCTTCCCAGGTACAGTATACAGTAAATACCTCCATGGTTAACTTTGGTGCATTCCAGACACAGGGTTCAAAATAGGAAACAGTGGGAAAATCGTCACAAAGTATTCC
>NW_009952874.1:234124-238458 GCF_000747805.2 Chaetura pelagica | reverse complement strand
TCCTGCTGTCCACACCCTCCATGCTGCCTTTAAGCGAGTGCACTTCTATTGAAGTGTTGGCACACCATGTAACAGAAGAAGCAGCAGGGCCAGACTTGAAAGACAGAACACCCTAAACCTGTACGAGCCTTAAATGCTTTAAAACTGAAGACTCAGGGAACTCGAAATGCTGGTTACAGTAGCCTTCCCTGATGCTCACAGCCTTCCCACATTGAGCCCATTATCTTTCCCCTTCTCGTTTTTGACAGAACAACTAGTATAATTAAAGGCCTGAATAGATCCAGGATTTAAAAAATAGTCCTCTTTCTTGATGTGTTGTTTTCACCCTGAATTAATTCAGACAGTGCTCTTGCAAAGTTTTACAAGAACATTAGTTCTGGTAGACCAGAAGCAAGGGAAACTGTAATCACAAAACTTCTAAGACAGCTTTGGTATGAGAAAGGCATCTCGTAGAAGTAAACAGAACATGTAAGAGAAAAGACCTGCATACTGGCTTCATTACCCTGCACAGCGGGTGACATTTTCCACAGATGTCACTACTTAATATCAATAGAAAGGAATAACACAGGGTAAACAAAAGATCATCTACATGTCATTTTGCATGGGTCATTCGTCAGGTGACAATGCTGCAAGTATCAGTGCAATGGCAAAATAACAGCAATAAACAGAGAAGAAAAGAAGTCTTTAATTCCCATGAACATTAATAACACCTATGGGATTTGTCAAGAATTTTCAGCTGCCAGCAGTCTGAAAAAAAAAATCATGATTCTAAATATGGATTTAGAATTCTTACTTGAGAATTCAAAAAGTAAATATACTGGTGTTCAACAACTCTTAAAAGCTGAAAGACTGCAAAGTGTAAGCAAGGGCCCTAAAAGCATACCCTCTGCTGCAGGCTTGCCTGCCTGGGCTCAGGGCCAAGTTAGTGCAGCTGCAGGCTGTTCCCCTTCTTCCACTGACCATGCATAGTGGCTCACAGCCAGGAACACAGCCATGCTTAAGCCACCTTCCTGTGGGTAGCTGCTTTTAAGCTGAGGCTCTACCATTTGCCTCTTAACTGAGCTACACCTCCTGCTGTGATACCGCCCAGCCTGTGCCTGATCAGAGTCCCTATTGATCCAGCCCTCATGTGGGCTGATACGCTGGTCTGGCCTCAGCTTGTCTCTGTGTCCCAGCCTAGCCACCCCAGTGCTACTTCTCACCCTGGTTCCCATCACTGGACCTGCTTTGCTTACTTCACTCAGGTACTGCTTCCTGCATTACCATGCTCAGCTCCTGGCTCACCTTCTTTTGTGGAGCAGCCAGACTTGACTGCTCCATGACTGTCTAACCTTATGTTTCCTCTCAAAAATTCCTGAGGGAATGTAAATGATAGAATTGATTTATAATGGTCTAATTACAACTGAAATAAGTCTCATCCAGCTAGCTTCAGAAAACAAAGCTGAAAGAAAGTATAGAATAAAACACTTTTTAGGTCAATCTGACATTTGTTGCAAGCAACTATTTCTTATGAAAATTATAATCTGTGGTCACATATCTCAAAATGGAAAAGAAAACATCTGTCATCATTGAAATGACTGCTAACATAACAGGAAAACTTAGTTGTTACTAGAAAGTGGCATAACTGGCTACAGTGGATACATACAGATAAACTTTTGACTTAACTGTGATGGAAAAGAGGATATAAAGCCAAACAGTGAAGGGAGGGATTAGAGGGATTCCTTCCAACAGCTACAGACTTGATAAACATCAAAATAACTTGATAATGATGAAGATTTAAAACCATACAATAAGTAGCAGACTAATCTAGATAGCCACCAGGTGATAAGTATTGTTCCTCTTATAGTTTTACCACTTTTTCAAAGTTATTCATCATATAGCCCTTCCTCAAGTTAGTCTGAAAAGGCCTGGACTCACCATTTCAGTTTGCTGGTTTAAAGCCTTTAGAATGGGACCATTTATGTTACATTGCCAAAGTTCTAACAGAAAAGGAAAATCAAGAGTTTCCATGGGATTATATTCCACAGAAACTCTATTCTGCTATCAATTTATTTTTAACAGACAGAAAGCAAAAGAAGAAAGCAACCTAGTACTAGGCCTGACATAAAACTTTAAAAATTGCCAACTATTATTTGAGTTAGGGAAAAGAAAAGAAGCGTATGTCTTCAATACATAAGGAATTTACCTTCCACTATGTATCATTTTATGCATATCATTAATCTGAGGAAAGCCTGCTCTCTCTGCATCACAGAAGTAACCACATATTTAGAACCAGGCTATCTACTGAGTCAAATAATTACTGAGTTAACTGGAGACATGTGACTAGACAAAAACTGTTCTAATGTACTGGTAGTGGGCTACTGTTCTAACAAAGTCTCATTTCTGTAAACTACACTGGCAGCCAACAGTACTGGATACATATGCCAGTAGCAACCTATAGGAAAGGAATGCCACAGCTGTAACTTGTTCTTCCAATAAATGCAACTGGGACCAAAAAAACAGCTAACCCAAAGCTGTTGCAGAGTCTGAACATGTCATCATATTAGCAGGACTCTGATACAGATAAACCATCCACACCAAGTCTTTTCCTAAAGCTAAGGTGGGAAGCTTGAAAAATAAATTGTTACCTCTTAATCCTATGGTTCTGGCAGTACAAAGGGCAATGACCTGCAGATTTGGGTTCACAAGCTTTATCTAGCATCTCTTATTTGCCACTCACCGAGAAAGAGTACTGACTTTGAAAGAAAACAGGTCTGAAACAGATGCATTCTATAAATCCTTAACAACTCATCTTCATAACTATGTTCCATCTCAGAGAAATTACAATCTGCAAAACTTCTCACCATTATATCTTCATCTTAGACCCCCACTATTAAAATTCCAAGAAATCATTAAGTAACAGAATAATACCTAGAGGACTACTGCAGCACTGTGCTTTTATGGCCCTTTGAGTCTTTATTACTTCAAGTTTTTCCTACTTTTTAGCCTATGCAGATTGTCTGTTTTCCACCAAAAGACTATCAAAAATATACACACATTCCCATACATACAAGCAAACAAACAAAATACAGAATTACAGAACTATCTTGGTTAGAAGAAAGATAACACAACAAAAGAGAGAAAATAAGAAAACTTCAAAGCTCAGCCCAGTTTTAATTTGGCTAGAAATGAAAATGGTTGTGACAAATTACACAGAAGCAGCTTACATACTGCTTTACTCCAAATAAAATAGGCTGAGGAATGATAAGATTTCAGTCACATTTTCAGGCTTAGTATGTCTTCACACAGTACTATCAAAATCTGTAAGTTCAATACTCAAAGGTTTATCTTCCTAAAAAGCAAGATAAGTTTTCTTATTCTTAGCTCTTCCTCATCTTTTCACTGTTATGCATCTACACCCTCAGTGTTGTATCCACAAGATCTTTATAATAAATACCAACCAAGATAGCACTAGTCTTGTCATTTATGAAAATATGCACAGTCTTCCAGACACAAAAACAAAGATGCCTGCATCTTTATCTGAAAAGGTTTGGGCTAAGCTTCAAGTAAAAATACACCTTTACATATTTTACAATTCCTTTTTAAAAAAAGATGACTTTTTTCTAATGGAAAGTAGACAAAATTACACAGGCTCTTACAAGAGCTCATTTTACTTAGTTGTACTTTTAAAAAAACGAGAAAGAGAAAATAATATAGGGAAAAGAATTTCTCAAGTTTGGATAACATATGAAGATTTCACTTAAATTCTCCCATCTTTACTTCAAAAAACACATGAAATAAGCACATCAACTTATCAAATAGTATTATTTTATAATATTTCTATTTATACCAGTACACACACATATTACACAAACTTGTGGAAACATGTCACTTTGTTGAAATATGAACACTAGAACAAGAGCTTTAGCATCACTTCCCAAGCATTTAGCCCAAATTTTTAATCTCCTTACCAGGAATAACAGCTGATAGAAACACTTTTCTTCTTCTTCTGCCTAGCATGGCCATTCCATGACTCCTCCTCCACCAGTGATTAGTGCCTTTATTTAAAAGTTAATGTGCTGTGAGGGGCAATTTTCAGCGAGATGGAAAACACCTGAATAGGAGGGCCAGTTGTGGGGAACAAGAGGTTCTGGTCTCTCCACACACCATCAAGATTCAAATGAAAATATTCCAGAAACTGTGTGCTACGTTGGAAAAACTGTGAAGTCTTGGTGTGAGGTATGGTTTACTGTGTCATGATGCTCTCTCACCTTGTTTTCAGGTAGCTTTTTCCATCTTCACCTTCTTATGGAGGAGCTACGCTTTCTCTCTGTTGAAGAAGGAGAGAGTAGGGA
>NW_009952874.1:211415-234065 GCF_000747805.2 Chaetura pelagica | reverse complement strand
AGGGAAAGAATAGCATGTTTCCCTCCTGTCTGGCTCACTCATGTGCTCTCTTCCCCTTTTTTTCAGCATTTTATTCTTTTCCATCTGTGATAAATCTGTTGCGGGGCAAAAAGAAGTAGTATTAGGCTGAATCAAATTATTTCAATGTTTTCAAGAGAAAATGCAAAACTTAAAACTGAAATTATAAGAACCATCTTAGGAAACCAAGAAAACTGTTCTCTGTTTTTGGAAAAACAAACAGCAAACCCCACCTGACCTCAATTGCATAACATGGCAGTCAATATTTGTTTCTCTAACACATTGAATTTTGAACATATTTTAAGTTGATTTTGGAAAGTTCTTAACAAAAAACCAAATTGAGTTCTCTTGCATGTGATTCAGACAAAATATGCCTTATTTCAACACAGGCAGCAGAGGTAACTGGAAATTTTCAATAATCCTGAACATGCAGGAAATAGTATAGGCTCATAATTTTCATCTTAAAATTCTCAAAATTTACTTTTGTCGCATTACAAATTAAAAGTAAACAACAATCTAAATATAACGCCAAAAAAATATTTTAACAACTTAGACATCTACAGATGTTTATATTTCGTTTTAAAATATAAATCTAAGAATTACCACATTACATGTATTGTTAGTGAATTATTTGGTCACATCAGTATTATTCTTTGTAAATTCAAGTGGTCTGCATCCTCTGATGAGAAAAAATAGTGATAAAATACTACTCACAGCCAAAAGTCTTGGTTGCCAACTTTAATTTAAAAAAAATGACAATTAAATACTATAATTTTGGGATTCCAATAACAATTTTATTTTTTTATACTTAATTTATTCCATCTTGTGTAGTTACATTTCCATTCCCTGAAGCTAAATGCAAATCTAAGAAACCTGCATTAATTCTTGGGTGCTGTTAAAAAACCCAAACAAACAGTAATTCCATTGTATTTTAAGTCTCAGTCAGTCAAAATGCTGATTTCTTATTACTCTGACAGTCTTCTGTATTTCTTTGCACTAATGCTATACACATATTTTCTAATGTACCTGTTTTTCAACTATGCAAAGTAGGAAGACTTGGAGAAACAGATTGAATTTAGCACTTCTACATTATCAATACAATATCTTCCTTAAAGAAACTAGCACATAGATGAAAAACCAGCTTACCAGCCTATTTTCAAGTGAAAATGGCAATATTTAAAGACTTCCAGAGAAACTGATGTATAAAAGCTTTAGTGAGCAGAGATTTGAGAAATTAATCTGTAAGTGAATCCTTGCATGTGTTCTCTTTTCATTACAGGAAAGCAATATCCCTGCTGCCAGTCATTTCCTGGCATTTTGGGTGGTAAAGGGCACCTTATCACATATTGCCCCAACTTTTTTAGGAACAGCCTCATATACTTACAGGCTGGATAATGCAACCAGTTAAATTAAATAAAAACAACACCAACACAACAACTAGATTTTCTATTATAATACACCCTCATGAGAACCTCAGATGAAGGTTTTGTTTTTGGGCATTGTTGATTGGACACATCCAGAATTGGAATAATATGGTTATCTAAGCAGTAACTTGGAGTATTATTTTGATATTTTAGGAATGAATTATTTGTGTATACAGGTCTAATCTTGGCATTCTGTGAAGTGAGAAAGGAAAAAGAATAAATGCCAGCTTTCCACTAACCCTATTGTTTTTTAAGAAACTCCACCAAACTGGTTTTCTCAATACCATTTTTTAATTACCTAAATTCATGTAACAGCAATACCTTAAAACCCTCACCATAATGTTAACTTTTAAGTATTTATAGCTACCCACTCTTTATATCACAGGAAAAGTATGCAGGGTCTTATACTCTGGAGAACAGAGATCACAGTGTTAGGAAATTCAACACTTTGTTATAATGCAGTAGCTTCAACAAATAATAAAACATAAGCTTCAAAAAGGCAAAGAATCTAGTGTGTGAAACCTTTTGTTTTAGAATAATTATATAACTAAAAGGTAATGATGTCACAACTCTTTTTTTCTTATTAGCTTCCAGGCACAATCATAATTTCTATATAATTCTTAATAGAAATCTGTGTCAAAATTACTGCTTGAAACCCAACACAGCTTTTCTTCCCAGCCCTTAACTGAGCTTATAAAATGCAACAGGTCTTAGAGTAACTGTACTTATTCCTTCCCCGTTGAGGTAGCCATGTGCCACAAAGAAATTGAAAACCTCTTGCCTGCATTTTTCCAAGCATATTAGAGGAGACTTGACTGAGTACATATCCATTAGAAATAATAACACTAATTTGCTTCCATTGACCACAGCTGCTTTCTATCTACTTCACATTAAACTGTAATTATCCCTGTGATGTCCCTTCAGTGAAACCTCTGTTCACCATACCTCTAGCATTAAAATTTCAAATAGATTTGGGGAAATTATAACTATTCCAAAGATTAGCAAGTAGTTTACATGTCTAAGACAGGATATTACATTTTACATTCTCAGTTACATAGATAACCTAAAAGAACAAAGTCAGGCAACTAGATACCCCATAATAACAGATATATAGTCTTACAGACCCTAGAAATGTTAAAAACAATAACAAAATCAATAAACAGCCCACACATTCAAGAAATGACTAAACGTCTTGATTCTTGTTCGTGCTTTTGTCAGTTTCAAACAATCTGAACAGAAAGGGTGTGCTTGTGATTACACTCAGCAGCACCTTGAAATACTTGGGAGTTTACTTTTGTTTCCATCCAGATGACTGCCAAAAGCACAAAATGAAGTTTGACGAAAGAAGATTGTAATGCTGATGTATGAATTCACTGGAATCCACAGGTCTCTGCTACAAATTGTGATAGAATTTATGTAATGAAATTACAGCAGATGAAGCAGCCAGCTTCATTTCTAATAACAAATGCAATGTCTCACCAACTCAAGATACAAGAACAATGCATTGGCTTTTGCTGTTTCTTCTACCTGCACATCAATTTAGGAAGACAGTAGTTAATTAATTATTAATTTAATAATTAAGCTTTATGCTCACAAAACTAATGAAGAATTATATACCTCATGACAGTCTATACATTCCAATATTTTTTTATGTTGCAGTGCCTACAGAAATCTGCTCTAAAGTATTGAATGTTCGCTTTTCCATGGAGCAAGATACTGTAATTATCCAAGACAAAACAATCAGGTTTTCATGTAACTTTTGAATATTGTTTTGGCAGTTGCATTTCATTACACTACATGAAGGAAGAGGTTTATATTAAGGGTCTGGTTTACAGTGCTCTATAAGGGGTTATGAAAAATATTATATTCTTTCTCAGACTTTCAGCTCTTTAGGAAGGAGGCCTTTTCTGCTTCTTAAGAATATAATGTAATTATTATAGATCTTATTAGTATCTGTCTACACTACTAAAAAAGAATGTGTGTGTTTTATATTCCAAGCCTGATATGATTTTAAATATATTAGTTTCAGATTTTAGTTCTGACTTTAAAAGAAAATATCAGTGCTGAAAATGTTAAGCACTGTAATGTGTTTGAGTACTGTCACGATCCGTGACCTATTATATCTCCTTATTGGAGTGTATTAACTTATCAGGATTTGCTGAGAGATCCACACGGGTATCGCCTCACACAGAGGATACAGGAACTTATGTCCCGACTTTTTTGAGTGAATAGATTGCCAGGTCAGCATTCATAACTGTCTTCACTCATATAGTTTATACAGTGAGATGGGTGACTTTCTGCTTTTGGTACCTTGCCACTCAGTTGGAATATAAAGAGCCGGGTCTGTTTGGATTCCAAGAAGATAACAAGTTCAGGATTTTAAACTAGTGAAGCTGCGGTTGCTTGGTAAATGTGTTAAGGTAGAGATTTTGAAAACCCTAAAGCAGTATATGTGAGGACTCTCAGTGCTGTGAGTCTACCAGCAGTGATAATGCCATGGTTCTTTTTTTTTGATAACAGCGTGGAGAACACTGTATTCCCTGGGCAGAAATGCATCCTTCCTGTCCAGTACTTCCTACTAAGCCACTTCCAACTCAGTTATGCAGATTTGGTTTTATTCATCATAATATTTGTGACTCCGTGCTGTTGACTGAAATCCTACACTCTCAGCACCTGTAGAAACTCAGTGGACAAAACTGAATCAAATTCAGCAGGCAGAAGACATAGTGTTCGTTCCTTTCTGATGCAGTTTCCACAAGAACAAATGTTTCCTGCCCATAAAGAAGGCACATCTCAAAATGCCAAAGAATTGCAGGTTTGGAAGAGAAATTTGCCTCCATTCATAGATTCATCCCTGTGCCAGCAGCCAAGCCCTGGCCAGGTGGGTCAGGATTGGAGCAGGCATCATAAAAGATTTCTTATTGTTCTTATTGTAGGAATTCAGAAATTCTGTACTTCACAGACAGATCTAGGCATGCTTCTCCTTGCTCATGCTCTGTATTGTGCTTCATCAGATGTCAAATCATCTGTAGACCGAGTGTAAGTACATTTTCCAGAAAAAAAAAAAAAAAAAAAAAAAAAAAAAAAAAAAAAAAAAAAAGTTTCTTCATTTGCCAGTATAGTTGCTGTATGTTCTTCCCCCAGAATTATACCTCATCTCTCATAGAAATATAAATGCATATTAGTGGTGAAGGAGAACTATGTTCCTGATACCTGAAAGCTACAAGAGATGTGGCTGCAAACTTGCTGCGAGCTTATCCTCATGCTGTTCAGACAAAGGGAAATATGTATATCCCTAGCTGGTATGAAATGTCAAATGTAAAGGAGAGGATGATATTATAATAATTCGTGTCAGCCTTTATTGTTGTCTCTATAGGATCCCTATCACTAACTTTTTGATTATTAAGTTATGATTGCTCTTTAAACTTGAAGTATGTTCAATTAAGTATTATTACTGTTATTTAAAAAAATATATATCTACAACCCCAGATATACAATAAAAAAACACAAGCCTTACAATAACAAAGCACAAGACAAACAGGCATAAAAATAAAAAATGTCTAGGCTTTCTGAATACAGTTAGAGCTCATTTGCAGCATACACATTCTGAAATTACCTATTCTTAGCTCTGTTAAAATATTCCTATTGCATGAAATAAGACTTCAGGTATTGGTATATTTACTTTAAAATTCAAAAGCCTAAGAAGCTCTAAATCACAATTGTCCATCCTATGGCCAGCTATGGGTTAATAATTTACACATTAACCTCAGTTTGACTTGTTATGCTGACAGCAATGTGGAAATACGATTTATGATGAAAAGAAACCTGAATCTATTAGAACTAAAATACTAAGTCAAGTATATCACACTGTGGGTTAAAAAAGAGAAAGCTCTTTCCCACTATATTTTCATTGCTCTCTGGATCAAACCTTTCTGGCCACCAACTGTTGACCCACAAAGATCATAAAAGATTGTGTCAGCCTAAATCTTAATGCAAGTTGAAGAGAGAAAATAGGATATTTCATGTTGGCTTCTGCATAAGGGCAAGTTTAACCCAGAATGTAGGATTTTTTGTAGGACTCATTTGTTTCATGCTATTAATTTCTACTGCTGTCAGAAAGATTATGGAACAAACAGATCTTGTCAAGGGGATAGCACAAATGCTTTCCTGAGGTCCCTTCCAACATTATTTTTCTACACTCCTATAATTTTGGAAAGATGCTAACATTTTCATACTGTAGCTGGAATCTGTACCAGAGTATTGCTTCACTACTCTGAATGGCTGAAGTGGTGACTGAAGGCCAGGGCATCAAAGCTGACCATTCAACTCCGTGACATACAACAGAGGAAATGTTCCATCCAACTCTCCTGCATCCAAACTAGAATTCTTGAAATTCCTGGCATTGTTTCCTTCCTCAGACTATCCTGATAGTACTAGAAAATCACAAAAGCCCAAAGAACCACATGGAAACAATATTAGTAGTATACTTTGCACACTGCACGATGGGTAAAGAAAACAAGACATAGTAAAAGCGATGTTCAGTATGGATGTTCTTAGGCACAGAAAAGGGAGAGGGAAATGAACTTCCAGGATTCCTTGGGTAACTTTGTCAAATCACTCAAGTTAAGCTTAAAATACTGATTTTATTAGAGGCATTCAAACTCCAAACCTGGATGTATGAGAGATATCTTAATTTGAGAAGCAGTGCTAATTAGTCCTATTGTGATACTATAATGATACAACTGTATAATTTCCAGGACCCCAGCTAGTATTTCTAATGGCTTAATGCTGCATCTTTCTACAGGACTGCATTGTGTAATGTAAACAGATCCTTTAGTCTAATTCTGGAGCACTGTATCCACTTCTCAGGCCCCCAATACAAGGAGGATATTTAGATGCTGGATTTAGTCCAGCAGAGGCCATGAAGATGATCTGAGGGCTGGATCACCTCTCCTATGGATGCAGGCTGAGAGAGTTCAGGTTCTCCAGCCTGGGGAAGAGAAGGCTCCAGAGAGACTTCACAGCAGCCTTCCAGTACCAGAAGAGGCTACAGGAAAGCTGGGGAGGGACATGTAGTGATAAGACAATGGGAAATGGTTGAGTGTAGATTTAGATCGGATATTAGGAATAAATTCTTTATTGTAAGGGTAGAGACGCACTAGCAAAGGTCGTCCAGGGAAGCTGTGGATGCCCTATTCCTGGAAGTGTTCAAGGCCAGATTGGATGGGGCTTGGAGAATCTGGTCTAGTGGAAGGTATCCTTGACCATGCAGGGGAGATAGAACTAAATGATCTTTAAAGTCCCTTCCAACCCAAACCATTTTATGTTTCTAAGATAATTCTCCATCAAACATGAGACTAGTACTCTCCACTTCTCAAAAAATGAAACTGCAATTGACATTCACTAAATTGATTGCAGCACTCAGGTACTAAATTATTGAGGGTGAAGAGAGATACCTTAGAATGAGAAAGATGAAACAGAGTAATTAAAAAACCACACTATTATTTTGAGTGGGACAATGGTAGCCATTTCTACAAACACAAAACAAAACTAGACCCCAGTAACCACAGGAACTCCATGGTACTCCATAGTATGAGAGACAGGGGTTCTCTACAACAGTATTAAAAATGCCCTCATCAACAGAACATAAATGATCACACAGGGAAGTCTGACATTATAGTACCAAAGGAAACACCACTCATAACACCCTTTTATAGCCAGTCATTGTTCTTTTAGTGCACTATACAGTATGTTCACAGGTAAAGCTGTGTCCAGACCACCTTCTGCAAAAAAAAGAGGTGATATTTTCAGTCCACGCTTAAGTTTTACCTCTAGGCAAAAAAAGAATGCAGAAAAGTTTTTAAAGTTGAGCAAATCTAGAGAAAAACAAATCTAGAAAATGCAAAATTTGATCAAACAAGGCTCCCTCTAACCATTGCCAAACCATGTGAATTTAAAGAAAAAACCAAAACATCTAAGAGCAAAAGAGAGATGGAAGAAGGTGATAGGATTTCATATTAATCCATATGCCCCTAGACTAAGATGTAGCATCCATCTCTTTTCCAAGACTTCATAATACAATATTAAAACTGTAGGGTTGTGAACTGATAGATACAGCTCTGCTGGGATCAAATACACTGTGTAAATACACTGAGATGTACCAGAACCTTCTTGCATTTCAACATGCACTTCTCTGTAGTGTAAACAGCTCTAAGGAGTAAAGCAACCCATCCCAACTGACATACTTCAGCAATTCTGAAAGACAATTATTCTTTTGTGTTATTGTAAAGTGTATAAAGAATCTATAAAATTGCTGCAAGACACAAAATATTTCTTCTCAGAAGGGAAACTGTGTAGTCAGAACATCTCATTGCTTTTAGAAAGAAGATATTTATGAATAATATGATGGGAACTTTCAGAACATACTGCATCAATCAAGTTCTGTATGAGTAATTATAATAATGTTTTATAACAAAATTAATTTTGTCTGCAGAACATGTCTGAGATTTCTGAAAGACAAGATTTCTTCCCCAAAGGACATTAGCCCTCAGCATAAGTTCTTGGTAAATTACTGTGACTCAGTTGAGAACATTCGAGTAGTAAAGAAACATTTGTTTTTTGATCTAGAATTTAAATGCTGAGGTCACAGAACGTACCGTCTGCAAGCTGATCTTTTCCTTCTGTGGCAATTGCTGCTCTGAAAGCTTTTACAAATGTGTAAAAGCTGTTAGGTGTAGGAAGGCTTATGTCAGTAAGCATTAAAATTCTTCCAGTGGGAAGCCAGCTCACTTCTTTCTCTTTACTGCTACTCAAATGAGAATCTATCAATTTCTTATGGCTCTATCTTCAGATTTCAAGTTAATTTTTAAATTTTAATGTAATTACCATAAAGAAAGGAATTAACAATTTATATGTATAAGTCAACCAGTTGAAAATAGCTTTACTACTACAAAAACCAGGATTAATTATAAGTAAGGCTTACTTTCAAAGGGCTGAAGTAGGAAAAATGAGACAAATCGTTTGCTACAGATCATACTAACAGTAGATTCAGAAATTACTAGAGGTTCACATAAGCAATGATCCCTCAGGCATTTCATAATAATAGTGAGAAGAAAAATATAGACTTCAAAGAAAGGCCAAAAGTTGCACAGGTAATACATATAGAGGAAAACAGATGCAGAACAGAAATGTGGAAGAGACAACCATAGGGAAGATAAGGAACTAAGTACTTAAACTGGCAACAGGCTATCCATGGGGGGAGACTAGAAATGTGAGATTGTTGTCAGCAACAATATAACCTTAAGATAGGTTTGAAGCAAATTCAGTTCCCTGAAACAAAGCTGCTTCTACTTACTTCACACAGGCCTGTCTTACCACATAAGAAGTGTGGTCAGGGTGACTAGTAGGCATTCAGGATTTTTGTGAAATTAAATTCCTTTTTTCAAAGCTTTGCATTAACTATTTCACCAGTTAACAAAAAAGGCTTTACAAACTAAGAAACCTTTTTCTTATGTTTCCTAAGTCACTGATCCTGATTTGAATGCATTGAATCAGTAGTGCATTACTATGAGAGAATTTTTTTATTAATTATTAACTTTATTAATTTCAGCCATAAATTTTGCTGATGGCCAGCTTGATTATTTAGTCAGCATTTTTCTACTAGCTGTGATTTTTATTGCTGTATTTCTACTTGGGTTTCACAGTAGTCCACATTTTTGTTGAGACACTATTAAAATTCTCAGGGGGCTATTCTGTATTTCTTCAATCCCTCTATGTATCACAAAAAAAATTAAGAAAATAAAGCTGCATGACAATGAAGTGGTAACCATAGGGTCAGGCCCAGGAAGGGTACTAAGGGTAACAGCAGTGACCTCAAAATGCATGCACATGCAGATATCAAAGGCACCCTCCCGTACTCTATTTGAAGGAAAAAGATGTAAAGGAAGACATCAGAGACTTGATCATTCAGCCCCTGGTGGACTGGGCCATCCCATCTGGTTAGCCACAGACTAGGGTACTCTCCTGCATATAGAACCATACAAAAGCCTAGAGTAGGAGTGATGTCTAGAAATCATCTGGTTCAACCTTGTGTTGAAAATAGGGCTTTAGATTAGACTATGCAGGGCTCTGCAGCTAAATCTTTAATATTTCCTGTGAGAGACAGTCCATCAGTTCTCTGTTACAATGTCTAATTGTTCTCATGATGAAGAGTGACAGGAGAACCTCCATCTTGTCTATAACTTCCAGTATTGCTAGACTGTGATTAGACTCCTCTGAACATTCTTTTCGCTAGGCTGAACAAACCAACTTCCTTCAATCTTTCTTCATTTTTCAAATTCTAAAACCCACACTCTAATAGTTCTTAGTAGTTCCCTGCTAGATCCTTCTCAGCTTTTCTCTTGAAGCAGGGAGACCAAAACTGGACACAGTATTCCATCTGTGGCCTAACAAGTGGTTGACTAAGGCATAATAACAAAATCCACTGATAAGTTTGTTACATCTCTGCTGATACAGCAGATACAGATGTGTGGATGCCTACTACAGGGATTTAATACGAAGACATGACTCAAGATCATGCAACAGGACATATGCAATGCTGGCCTTCCAAAATACCACATGTGATTCCACCACTGAGCTGCTTCTCTGGGCCCAGACCATCTGGCTGACCACAGCCTCGAGGGATGGAGCAGGAAGGATTCCCAGACAAACACTCTGCCCCTGTTCTGCCTCAGCACATGCAAGATCTAGGACAACAGGCAGCTATTCATTCAAGGTGTGTCCCCAGCACACTAACACAACCTTTGTTCTTAACAATCCAAAACCTAACTTCTGTAATCTGCTTAAAATAATAGGAAGGCAAAAGTTTGTCAAAGGAAAAAGTTTGTCTCAGCAAATCAAAAGAGGTGATTCTGCCCCTCTACTCTCGTGAGACCTCACCTGGAATACTGTGTTCAGCTCTGGTGCCCCCAGTACAAGCAAGATGTGGACCTTCTAGAACGTGTCCAGAGGAGGGCCACAAAAATTATCCAAGGGCTGGAGCACCTCTCTTACGAGAAGAGGCTGAGGGAGCTGGGGTTGTTCAGCCTGAGGAAGACAAGCTCTGGGGAACCTCATAGCTGCCTTCCAGTACCTGAAGGGGGTCTGCAGGAAAGCTGGAGAGGGACTTTTTGCAAGGACTTACAGTGAGAGGACAAGGGGCAACAGTTTTAAACTGAAAGAAGAGAGATTTAGGCTAGAGATCACAGGAGATTCTTTAGTGTGAGGGTAGTGAGACACTGGACCAGGCTGTCCAGAGAAGTTGTGGAAGCTCCATTCCTGGAAGCATTCAAAGCCAGGTTGGATGGGGCTCTGAGCAGCCTGATGTAGTGGGAGGTGTCCCTGTCCATGCAGGGGAGTTGGAACTTGATGATCATTAGGGTCCCTTCCAACTCTAACCATTCTATCATTCCATGATTGTAAATCATCCCACAGATATACAAAAGCCAACCACAGAGCTTATAAAGATATCAGTACTGTATCACAAAAAAAATTAAGAAAATAAAGCTGCATGACAATGAAGTGGTAACCATAGGGTCAGGCCCAGGAAGGGTACTAAGGGTAACAGCAGTGACCTCAAAATGCATGCACATGCAGATATCAAAGGCACCCTCCCGTACTCTATTTGAAGGAAAAAGATGTAAAGGAAGACATCAGAGACTTGATCATTCAGCCCCTGGTGGACTGGGCCATCCCATCTGGTTAGCCACAGACTAGGGTACTCTCCTGCATATAGAACCATACAAAAGCCTAGAGTAGGAGTGATGTCTAGAAATCATCTGGTTCAACCTTGTGTTGAAAATAGGGCTTTAGATTAGACTATGCAGGGCTCTGCAGCTAAATCTTTAATATTTCCTGTGAGAGACAGTCCATCAGTTCTCTGTTACAATGTCTAATTGTTCTCATGATGAAGAGTGACAGGAGAACCTCCATCTTGTCTATAACTTCCAGTATTGCTAGACTGTGATTAGACTCCTCTGAACATTCTTTTCGCTAGGCTGAACAAACCAACTTCCTTCAATCTTTCTTCATTTTTCAAATTCTAAAACCCACACTCTAATAGTTCTTAGTAGTTCCCTGCTAGATCCTTCTCAGCTTTTCTCTTGAAGCAGGGAGACCAAAACTGGACACAGTATTCCATCTGTGGCCTAACAAGTGGTTGACTAAGGCATAATAACAAAATCCACTGATAAGTTTGTTACATCTCTGCTGATACAGCAGATACAGATGTGTGGATGCCTACTACAGGGATTTAATACGAAGACATGACTCAAGATCATGCAACAGGACATATGCAATGCTGGCCTTCCAAAATACCACATGTGATTCCACCACTGAGCTGCTTCTCTGGGCCCAGACCATCTGGCTGACCACAGCCTCGAGGGATGGAGCAGGAAGGATTCCCAGACAAACACTCTGCCCCTGTTCTGCCTCAGCACATGCAAGATCTAGGACAACAGGCAGCTATTCATTCAAGGTGTGTCCCCAGCACACTAACACAACCTTTGTTCTTAACAATCCAAAACCTAACTTCTGTAATCTGCTTAAAATAATAGGAAGGCAAAAGTTTGTCAAAGGAAAAAGTTTGTCTCAGCAAATCAAAAGAGGTGATTCTGCCCCTCTACTCTCGTGAGACCTCACCTGGAATACTGTGTTCAGCTCTGGTGCCCCCAGTACAAGCAAGATGTGGACCTTCTAGAACGTGTCCAGAGGAGGGCCACAAAAATTATCCAAGGGCTGGAGCACCTCTCTTACGAGAAGAGGCTGAGGGAGCTGGGGTTGTTCAGCCTGAGGAAGACAAGCTCTGGGGAACCTCATAGCTGCCTTCCAGTACCTGAAGGGGGTCTGCAGGAAAGCTGGAGAGGGACTTTTTGCAAGGACTTACAGTGAGAGGACAAGGGGCAACAGTTTTAAACTGAAAGAAGAGAGATTTAGGCTAGAGATCACAGGAGATTCTTTAGTGTGAGGGTAGTGAGACACTGGACCAGGCTGTCCAGAGAAGTTGTGGAAGCTCCATTCCTGGAAGCATTCAAAGCCAGGTTGGATGGGGCTCTGAGCAGCCTGATGTAGTGGGAGGTGTCCCTGTCCATGCAGGGGAGTTGGAACTTGATGATCATTAGGGTCCCTTCCAACTCTAACCATTCTATCATTCCATGATTGTAAATCATCCCACAGATATACAAAAGCCAACCACAGAGCTTATAAAGATATCAGTACTTGCCTAGGTTACTTTAAAAGAATATTAGTCCGACACTTAAAACTATGTTTAAATACATAAAAATTTCAGGAATGGTAGCTTAACAATTCTGGCTTATTCTTTACTTGCTCAATGGAAAGCACTATTTTTTGGTCTCCATGGCTATTCAGATTGTTTTTAATTACATAGTTGTTATAGTTCTTCCAACTTAAAGTGTGCAATAGGGAAATCAATTTTGAAAACGGAACATGCTTGTGCTGAGTAGATTAAACAGCTTGCATTTAAAAAACGAAAATAGTGTTCTCCCTGTCCTCACTTACAGTTGCTGTGATTTTACTGATAAGTTGCTCTATATGAATTTTAGCTCTCAGTTTGGTAGGCAAAACACAAAGATAACAAAATCAATAAATCTATCCACTGTATATTGAAAAACTTACATGGAGTTTGATTAAAACATACCCACTAAGTCAGGCACAATGGTTTCCATCCATTTAGAACTGCTTAGTTTTGAGTCGCTTGTAAGCAATAAAGAAATGCTAATTTCACAAATAACATAGGGAAGTAAGGGAGTAAGCCACAGTGTCCTACTTTGAAAGGAGTGTTAGCACTACCATGGTAGTTTTAAACCACCATCATTCACACTCAGTGATGAGTTAATGATATTGTACAAAAAGAAACAGCAGTAGTAAGGAAAATATAGACTTGGACCAGAATTTAGTACAGGATGATGGTTAGGAGTTTAAATCAAAAGGTGATCACAACTGGATTTTCTATCAATCTCTTAGACTAACTGATTTATAGAAATCTATTGTCAGCCTAGTAACACGGAGAACAAAAATCACTTCACACAGCACAGTTAAAAGTATATACAATTCCATCCTTGGAACATGCAATCCTTTCAATTTCAGTACATCCTGAAGCAGGTCTCCTGATGAGATTTTTCCTTCCTCTCTGTGGGAGTCCCTCACATCAAAATAGAGTTGCTTCTTTCCTGTCACTCGTTCCAATCCTACGAGGTTAGGAGATAATTTTGCCTAGCAGGGCATCTCTTTAATTAAAGATATCCTTTTAGGAGATAGCTCTACAGCATCTTCACAGGGGCTAGACTGGGTGGAGTTTTATCAGATATGGCTGATTTTAAAGAAGCATTTCCCCTCCAGAAGAGCACTATGGTGTGTGAAAGGAATGTATTTCAAGCTATTGCAGATTTTGTAGGCATATGATTATTAAAACTACTGACTTGAAAGTTTTGTTTTGCTGATATTCACACAAATGTTTACTGTAGGTCATATACGTTATCAGAAAGAACCCATGACTTGCACTTAAAGATTTAAATAAACATGAAAACTGGAACTGTAAATCTAATGAAAACTCCATAGTTACTAGAGATGCTTTTTTAAAGTATTTACTCAATCTTTGCCTTTAATATTTGTGCCTAAACCTGCATTCCACAATTTAATAACTATGTCTCTTTCCTATAAATAAGTAACAGGTTTCCTTTTAAATTATATAACATTAAGGTAGATTCTATTAATTCACTCACTTAGGGATTTCTGAATTTAAGAGACTGGTTTAAAGAACAGCTGTCTCAGCTGCAGAAACAGGTCAAACAGAACTTCTGCAAGAGACTGATTTTTTTATTACTTTACTGGAGATTCTCTGAACAGATGGGTAAATACATAATAGCATTATATTCCCACATTTAAGTTTATTTTTGCTGAAGTGTGATGCAGAATCACTGATTACTCATGTATAGATCAACAGATTTCCCTCATTCCAAGAAATCTCTTTTTGAATATTGTGCCTGTATAAAAAATAAGTCAACAAAAAGCATGCACAAGTCAGCCAAATTTGGTTGTGGTTGCACATATTTTGCAAAGCTGCATTACTTGATTAAGAAATTTAATCAGAAAAAGATCATGTGGCTTAGTATCTAGTTGTGCAATATTAGTACAGCCCATTTTTTGTGTTATGTTTTAGTGTAAAAGTGGCCTGAAAGTGCTGAAGTTTTGCTGAACAGTCCAACTCAATGCCTTTAATGGGATATGCCACCTTTATAATATAGGTCCTAGGACAAAACCTGTCTTAAAAAAGAAATGTATTCTTGTCCCTTAGTGAAAATGCTTATCTGTCACCTAAGGAATCTGCACAGGATTTAATGTTTAAAATAATGATATCGAATGACATTTAAAACTTGACACAGTGAAATACACTGACAGCCACACTTGAAAAGCAGGATGGTATTATAGAAATAATCAAGATAGAGTTAAAAAATTCTGATTCTATTATCTGCTAAGCATAATCTTCAATGCAATAAAAGATGGAAGGCAGTGGAGAGCTTATTGGTGAAACAGCAAAATGCAGATGCCTGTCATTTAGGTCAAAGATAATTCTTCATTGATTGGCTTTCACAGGCAGTATATAAACTTAAATAGCTAAATAACACTCTACAGCTCAGTGTGAATTACATTCAAAATTTGCTGTAGTAAGTTCAATATATGATCCTCATATCCTTGGTCACGGGTTTGCATGTTTAGCTTGGATTTTAAAACACAACTGCGCCTCAAAAAAACCCCAAAAACCTAGGGAGAGATGTTGGGAAAATATTCTGGCATTAGTGCTACCAGAACAAATAATTTCAGTGACCAACACAAATACACTGAAATAATAGTTGCCATATAGAAAGTAGAAAGGAGTACCTGACCAAGACAGTAGCCTTTTCTGTCTGCAATTATTTCACATAGAGCTCCTGTTTTTTTTCTTTGAATCAGCTGAAAATCAGCTCTCAGTGTACTACTGTCTCTGCCCCTCACTCATTTCAGAAGGGGTCATACTGTTTTCTTTCTCTTAGAAGCATGCCAAGAAAAGCTTATATTCTTGTCTTGCTCACAGCACTAATCATATACTTGCTGTCAGTCCTTATAAATGCCTTGGTGAAAATTAAAGCAAAATGGCAGCCCTACATAATAATGAGAAACCACACACAATGTTCTTGTAGAAACTAGCATTCCGGATACATGGCCACAGTGAGGTGGAAGGAGAAGACACAGACCAAGAGCCCCATTCTGAACCAGTCAGCCATTCAGGACCAAAAACTTGGAACTATAAAACACGGTATGTACCCAGAAGCTACCAAGGGATGCTGAAGACTCAAATACTTCAAAAGTGGTATATACAGCTTGCAGAACTGCATTCTGAGTGCACCACTCCTTTCAGAATTCTCCAAAAGAACAGACCTGGAAAATTCCTTTATTGTGGTTCTAACTTACTTTGCAAATTGTATTTTACTGAACAATGGTTCCAAACCATGGAAGATCAATGGTGCCGTTTTCAATCTCTAATTTAGAAAAAAACCCCAAAAACCAACTTCCAGAAAACAGAACTGAAAGTTAAGCATGATGATCTGTAACAATGATTTTGCTAAATGTTGTTGTGCATTTGGTAAAAATATCATAAGGTTGCTTAATAAACTTCAGGCCAAAAACCACTACAAAGATTTCCAGTTATTAACATCAGACACAATCTTTTAACTTCAAATTGTAACAGATTTTTCTTAACATGCCAGATGTGCTTATGTCTGCAGGGAAGAAAAGATGGGCAAACAAAATCTATGCCCTTCTTTTTTTTCATCTTGGAATATCACAATAAAAATGAACAGTAAGAAAACAGAGCATGTATCTGGATTATTTCAAAACGTAATTATCCAAGCTTGAATCCTATGGGGACATATTTTCAAACCCCTTTGAAAAATAAGTCAAAGCCTTTAGCAGATACTGTTAAAAACAACAAACAGCTAACAAGAGCATTTTTGTTCCATTCATAAAGCTCCTCAAACTCATAACTTAGAAAAGAGGAATAAATTATTCCTTATGTATCAGCTGAGAGAAGATATAGCTGTTAGTTACTGTAAACTTTACATTATAAACATTATTTTAACATAAATTATTAGCTTCCTGGAAATGCCACAAAGTTTATATTTTCTCTCTAGGCTAAGAGAATGTACTAAGAAGGCCAATGAGAAAATAGATGCAATATTTAGTTAATGAACTTTTATGGTTACTCTCTCCTTTGAGGTATTATTGAGATGCATTTTTATAGAGATCATTAGAGAATTAATAGGACACTTTGGGGTATAGTGATATAAATGTGTGAACATCATGCCAGTAGCAAAAAATTGAAAGTAATTAGCCAATACAGATACATAATTATTACATTTAGCTAGTCTAATTTTTTATCAGCATGGTCCATTAATCAAAGGACTTGAAACATTAGCAGCTAGTCAAGAAGAAAAACAGTCCACCAGAAGCACTGCCCTTGAGCTACATTCACCAAACTCACATTGCATTTTATTTGATTCAGAAGCCGGTGGTCTTAATTGGTGCTGATATACACAACACTCAAAACACAGGATATAAACTTTCTGCACTTGACTGAAGCAAAATAACTATTTCCAGAAGACAGTACTTTCTTAAACTGTTACTAGCTCCTGGCACATGTAACTACAGTTAAAACCAAAAGTTGAGTACTCTGGAGCATTTATGTTCCAAGGGGCTCGCAGGGTCCCACAAAAGGCATGAAAAACCTGCTTAAGACTCTTGAGAGCCTTCAAGATAAATGCTGAGTTTTAAACCAGCAATAGTGAACAAGTGGGTGGGGAAGAGGACAAAGGTACCATAGTGCAGATCACTGCACAAGCCTGTGTATAATAAACTCCCTTTATCCCAAAATTCATAACACAACTCAACAAAAGTAAGTCTGCTGACACTGTTGTTTCCTCCGCCTTAGACACTTTGTTCATGCAAAAGCTTACTTGATTAAGTTAGGTTTTTATTCAATCATTTTGAATGACCAACCAAGATAAATCACTCATTACTTTCAAAGAGAATATGTTTTAGACCATGCAGGATGTGCATTGTAAAACCTTGTACTACCTATGCAGCTATATACAATATTTCTTCTTCAATATGTCAAGGACTAACAGAGAAAAAGGCGCTTGTCTAGAGAGACCACAATAGCAGGCAAGTGTGGTATCATCATCTCTGTTCTGCCTGGACAGATGTGCTGACAGGCAGAAGTGACTTTCCAGCAGAAGGAATACTATGTTTGCTTGTATTCACTGGAGTTAACACACTAGCTACAAAACCTAATTTTGTGTGAGATCTAATGGTCAGTATATACAACAGTCCTAACTTAAGCATATTTTAACCCCATAAAAACACTCTGAAATAATTTGCCTGCCCTGTAGAATTAACTAACTTTGAGGAAAATGTACAAAAAAACTGGAAAAGAGTTCCATCATACATATCACAAATCAACCAGCCAAACCACTGTTTGGCTGATTGTGAGGCAGCTTTTAAGCTGCTGTAGGAGCTCTTGAAATGAAATAAGAAGTGGATATTTGCATTTTATTTTTCTTTTCTTACTTCAGGATATTGATGTATTCTTATGACAGTTGCATTCCTTTGGTGGACTGCTCTTTCTGTTAGAGCTCTAATGAAAAAATACGAGAATGAAGAGCTTCTAGCAAGTAACACAGCACAGATTTCTATATCTAGTATCATAATTCAAATGTGGTATTATGAAGAAAAGTTCTTAAGAAGCAAATCTGTTTAGAACTTTTGCAATTGTGTTTAAAATTAATGTTTAAAAAGATGCACATATGGAATTGATGAAAAAATGGCAGTTCAGAAATTATGTTCTTATGTTGACAATCAGTTGCCTATTCTTAAATCACCTGTTTAAAAGTTCCTTGAAACTTTTAGAAGGTATAAAGAAATAACTTAATGTGAAAGACACTCAAATTCATGTGGTCCAACTGGCTTCCATCCAGATTTCTGACTTTTCCCCAGGGATCATCAGGAACAGCTACTTGAGCAATGAAAGCTCTTCCAAAAGTAAAAGCCTCCACTTGTGTCTGTTGTAGCCTAACACGAACAGTTGCTGCCAGCTGTAGTTGGTGGGGGGAAAAGACCGTCACTGAAAGAAGTGGGTGCTGATGTGAGTGTGATGTTCAGTCCTGATTGAGAAAAACACGTGGAAGGAAGGAAAAACCTGTCCTGGGAAGATGGGAGCAACATTTAGATTTCACCATGCAAGAGTCAAGCGCCTTTGTCCAAATGGTTGCACGGCTTGATGATATGACTATTTAGTCTGAAAATAACTAAAGGAGAGTGAAGACTACAGCTGGCTGTGTCTATTTTCTTTCTCAGTTGTCAGCCTTCTTTTCTAGGTAAGCTCGACATAAGCAGTCAATATTAAAAAGAGCTGGTGGACAGGCTGAGGAGGCAGGAACAGAGAGAGTCACTATTTACAGACTGAGAAATATTTCTCAGTCTACAGTAGCTGCAAAATATCAAAATTATAATGTGATTTTGCAAGAAAGTTGAAACAGTAGTTATGTTCTAAGAATACAAGGCAGAGAAAATGAAAGATGTTTTTTGGATCTCCATATTTATTGCTGCTTTGCTTTTTTTGGAAATTCTCCCAGGACATTTCGGGTTGGTCTCTTTTACACTTCCTCAATTGGTCTATGGGGATTTCTAAAATCCAAGCTACAAATGAAGATGTGTATTTTATGATCACATCTAACACTGGGCACTATTAATAAAGGAGAAATTGATGTGTTTATATTAGGCAGAATCACATAATTTACAGTGGAAGGCATAGCAGTTTGGGTGGACTGAAAAAACATATTCTTTGCAGACAGTACACAGATTAAAATGCTGAACACTCCTCACATCCTCTCATCATAGCAAGAAGAGGTCTGACTTCATGATTTGAAGACTAGGCAGCAAACTCAATAAGCAGTCTGCTCATTCCTTCGTATTTCCTCATGCTGTAGTTAAACAGAGAACACTAAGCTGGTAAGAAATCACATGAAATCATCTAGTTTACTGTTGCCTGGCCATAGGAGACTGTTTAAGTGTTTGGATTTTAAAAGACATTCTTCATTTCAGCTAAATGTTGAAGCTTAACAGTTATCTGTTTCTGGGAAAATGGCATAAAAGGTACCCCAGGGTTCAAGAGCAAGTTTCTTTGTATGTAATTCTACAGGATTTTTTTAATCTGTCACCTTGACCATTGAATTAATTCCTCATCTGTCTCTACCCATCTGTTATCTCTTCTCTTAAATGCAGATTACAGACTTTCTAATGCAAGGCCAGTCACCTGTAGTGCATGCTCCCCTGCATGGCACAATGGATGCAGGGTCCAAGAACCAAATTTCTACACACTATCATAACACCATGAAATACCATTGGCAGTCATCAGTTGAGCTGTTCATTGATGAACACGCTATATAGATTTAGCATATAATGAATGATGGAACACAATCAAACTGAAGATTATAGCCCACTTGCAGTGTAGTGCTTTGGGTCCCAATTTAAAAGCTGCTTGAGGTTCCAGCATCTTGATGCAGCAGAGCAACTGTGTAAAACTTTTAGCAGCTTTGCTCTTACTGAAAATCCATTTACAGACTGAGTACTCATATTGTAATCGTGTGGTTCCCCATCAAGAAAGGAATCTTTCAGAAGCTTCCTTAGCCAGAATTACTGGCTAACATCACATATCCTACAGTTGCAGGAGTTGGCAGGAAGTAGCCCTTTCCTTTCTCTGTCAGGTAATTAGAATATAGAGCCTTCTGAGCCAGCTCAGCCTTTTCAATATGCATTGGGACAGTGCCCAGCACAATGAGCCCCAGAGTCCACAGTTAAAGTGTCCATGCTCCATCTCAACAGAAATTCATATATATTAATATAGCCAATAGATATTAATTTGTCAAATAGCTTAGGGTGATTTTCCTGTTTTCTAAAGAAGGAGAAGGGCTTGAAAGGAAGTTCCTCAGGCTGTAAACAGGAGTTTATCATATTCCATTTCCTTCTGAATTGAGTAAGTAATTTATTTAATTTAATTTTTAGTTTTTATGGCTACCTGATTTATGGCACCATGCAAAGCTCAGCTGCTAACTTAAAGTGAATTTCAGTAGCACCAGGGACCCTTCTCCCAGACTTTCACTCCATTTTCACTATGTCCCACAGGGTCCATATAGCACATGTCTGCAGAAAGCAAACTGGTCTGTAGCTCAAATAAAGATAATCACAGCACTCTAGTCTGCACTTAGGAGAAAGACATTCACTTCCCACACTCTGAGGGTGTGCCTTCGCAATGAAACAGGAACAAACTAAAGAAGTAGCACCTCTAATCCTTTTCTCACTCAAATTCTATGGTAGGAAGGAAGATATGCCTTGTGCCAGTGTATCTAACATCTGAACTTTAAACTCACACCGACGTTAAGGCACCTCTAGCCTGATCAGCTGTATTTTTGTCAGATAATAAGAACAGATGGTGGCATTTGATACAAAACAATCAGCTAACTTAGCAAAGATTTGGGCATACATTTTCAGAACAAGGCATCTGATGAGGCTGATAAATAAAACTTCCCATGGGAAGAGAATACTGGAAATAGCATCCTTATAATAGAAAAAAAATGTAACTAATTCAAATAAGAGCAAGTGAAGGTACACTTAATTATAGAAACCACAGTGCTCACAACCTTTATGCTACTGAAATTACATTTGCAAAATATAATTGTGAAAAGGTGACTTTCCCACAGCTAATTCCAGTAGACAAACTGCTCTTGAATGTCCTGTTCTTTGCCTAGATAATAGTTTTCCAGGTTATTATCAAATAAAACACTGGGAACTAAAGCTGGTCAGGAAATTTTTATCAAGTCCTCTTCTTCAGAAAATAATTATTTTTGTTACTACTAACACTAATTTTTTTGCAGACAAGGCTTGATTAATTTCTTTTCCCCAGAAAAATGTCCTGAAGTGACATTTTCACAGAGAAAAATAACTCATATTTTCGTTACTTTTTGATGTCAGAAGGATACTCTTCTAATCATAGAATTATACAGTCCATCTAAAAAGGTTCAGGCTAAAAACAGTGAGCTGATTTTTCTTTATTCATTTTAGAACTAAAATATATTACAGAAATCATTTTGACCCATCCTTCTGAATGTATTTTCACTAAGGAAAGGTATTATAGCCACGATAACAGCATCTTAGATGTGCTGAAAATGAAGAAATAAGTTTATTTAACAGAACAGGATACAATAAAGCTTGCTTTGTTTTGTCTGATCTCTTGTGTATAAGAAAATACCCATTACTGACAACGGGTCAAGAATGAGTTCAGCTATAAATTAAGCTAGCTGCTAGCTCTGCACATTGTGGACAACAAAAACTCTGTGCAGTCTTTATAGGGTCTTTCTCAAATACATGGCATAGTTGGTGCAAGTCATATTACATGTGCAATTCTTATTGTATTCCAAAGAATTTTAAGATTGTTCTTACCACTTAAAGATCACAGAACAACATTGCTTTGGTGTCAATGCAAATTCATTGGATATTTATATTCCAGAGCTGAATGCTTCATTGTTCCACTATCACTCTATTCAGTTAATTGTTCAGATTGCACAAAAAAATCACCTGATATTAACAGGATTCCACAATGCAAGGGCTCTGTCTATATGCACACCACCAAAAGTCAACAGGAAAACAATAGCTGCATAATAGCAGCAACAACTGATGGGCACATCTGGTCTTTTATCAGATTTACCTGTCTGGGATACAGCAAATCATGGAGTAATGGTTGCCAACATAGAATAATAAAAGTCATTCAGGCTGGAAGGAACTTACAGTTTTTGTGTAGGCCAACCTCCTGCTCAAAGCAAGGTCAACAGAGAAATCATGACATTGGTCAAATATACATTTGTCTTTAAAAACACACAAATACACTAAGTTTCCCTGATAACTTTCACCCTTGTAAGTCCTTTAAAACTTGTTATCTTTCATATTAAAGACAATAAGTAAAACTAACAACATCAATAATAAGGTCTTCCAAAAAAAATGTTACTTGGGTTGGCAGTGTAGTAAAACACCTGTTTCTTTGGGTTTATTTACTGATTTCTCAGCAGGA
>NW_009952874.1:200810-211272 GCF_000747805.2 Chaetura pelagica | reverse complement strand
CACAAGAAGCAGAGGTATGTTTATTTGAACAGCTGAAAAACAGTGGAAAGAGTTTATGATGGAAAGACTGTGACCTACAGGAACCTTCTTATGACCAGATGTTTTTAAAAACTGTTCACATTTGAAATTCTGTCACATATAACAAAGAATTAGGAATTTCTTACTTCGTAAAGCTAAAGATCCAAAGTCTCCACCCGATGTTTCAAAAAAAAATAATAAATAAATTAACACTTCTGTCTCCATGTGTCTGGTTCTTAGAGTTACTAATCACTGATAAAATATTATGGTTTTCCTAGTCTTCATCACATCTGTCAGCTGGGAATCAACATCCAAACAAATAAGCTAAGGTTAACGGGGTGCAGTCCACAACTTATGGTGGACAGGCTGTGCCTATCCTTGCATTTTCAATTCTTGGTCACAAGAAAGCAGTGCTGAAGAATATGTGCATGTTCAGGCTGCAATCCAAAGAAAAACCACTGATGGGAAAAGAAAGAAAACAAAGAATCTGAAAAATTCTTCATTGGACAATCAATCGCAAATGTAATTAAAATCTTTTCTGACTTGAAAACAAGAGTAAAAGAGAGAGTCTTCATTTTACAGACAGAAGAAGGACAGAATCAATGACAGTATCTCATGGAATTCCAGTTGTGAAATTGCATCATGAATGGCTTCAAAATTATGTGTCACATTTTGAATATAAAGCACCATGATGGTCATAAGCAAGTACTATAAAGATTGATTCAAGGGAGGGAAAAAGAAAGTGTGGGAAAATGCAAATAGGAGGGGCAATGGAACTTGTGCTGAACTTTGAACAAAGTTCCCAAGAGTAAAAACAAAGCAAATGGTAGTTCATACTGTGGCAATATTTTATGATGCCTTACACTGGATTTCGGAACTCAGCTCTACTCACTAACAACAGTAGAAAAGAATGAAGATAAAACTCCCTCTTAAAAATCTCCAGCAATTCTAAGACAAAACCTAATGAAGTATAAGCCATTTTTTTGACACATCAATGCCCATGAGATTTTTCTTTTTTTATCTTTCTTTTTTTCTCTTTCTTCCTTTTTTGGTTGGAATTTTCAACAGAATACCAAGTTAAACTAAATAACACTGAAAGGAAAATGCTGTGTTCCTTTTTAGAATAAAAAAATAGGCCTCCATAGTGCTGTTCCTCACACGGGATACATATAGTCTTCTGACTAGATGGTTTTATATGTGTTAACAGTGTTTTAAAAAATATTCTTTCTGACTTTGCATTCATTAAATCATATTTCTCAAAGAATAAGTGCTATTATCGTAAAAAAAAATCCTTTCCTAAAAGCATTGTTTGTTTGTTTGTTTTTTAATACGATTACTTTAATTCTAAGAAAGCTCACATAATAAATATTTTCAGAGTCTAGAAACTTAAAGGCAAAAAATGGAAAAGGCACTGCCACAGCCCAGCAAAGCCCTTCAGCTGTGTACAGAGAACTTCCAGGAGCATTGCTGATATTCTAAAATCTTGAATTGCTGCCAGATGTGCAAGATATCTAATCAGTTTATTGCTGCATGGTGAGATTTTCTGGAGAAAGGTCCAACCCTCATAATGCCTACAGGCAGTTTATATCACTATACAACACAATAGAAACATAGAATGTGGCTAATGTAGATAGGAGTGAAAAAGTTTTTCTAAGAATTAAGGGCATATAAACAAATACTTCAAAGAGAAATGACTAAGTTCTTCCCAGAATTAGAAAGAACAAGGAGGTGTGGATTTCCCCACAGAGAGAAACAAGATTTCTGCATTGTCTTTCTTGCATCACAATAATCCACTACTGATCAAAACAAAGTCTTTGCAATCATTTACCAGTTGAGACATCTCTTTTCTTCTCTAAATGCAGAGAATAAACCTTTCCAAATCTTTTCATCACCAAATGTGAAAGACACCATCTCCTCAGTCACATCACCCTATTCCATTACAAAAAGTAGAGGCTTAGCCGTGTCTCTTTTTTTTTTTTTCCAAAACTGCACTTTATTTCCTGGCTCCGCTTACTCAGAAGTGAATAAAAGGAAAGAAGGCAATTTACAGAATGTGGCAAACAGGTCTGGCCACCTGGGAGGAATACAGGAATGTTGTAAGAGAATGTCGGGATGCAACGAGGAGAGCTAAGGCCCACCTGGAACTAAAGCTGGTGAGAAGCACCAAGGACAACAAGAAAAGTTTTTTCCAGTACATCAATAAAAATAGGAAGAACAGGGGAAATGTAGGCCTCTGACAAATGAGGCGGGTGCCCTTCTGACTGATGACACAAGGAAGGTGGAGTTATGGAATGCAGCCTTTGCTTCAGTCTTCACTGCAAAATACACCCCTCTTAAATCCCAGACCCTAGAGATAGGAGGCAAGTTCTGGATATAGGAAGACTTCCCCTTGGTAAACGTGGACCAGGTTAGAGACCACTTAGCCAAACTGGACATCCATTAATCTATAGGCCCTGATGGGATGCATCCACGAGTTCTGAGAGAGCTGGCAGATGTTATTGCTGGGCCACTCTCCATCATCTGTGAGAGGTCATGAAGAACAGGATAGGTACTTGAGGACTGGAGGTGGGCTAATGTCACTCCAGTTTTCAAGGAGGACACAGGGAACTACAGGCCAGTTAGTCTCTCCTCTGTCCCTTGTAAGGTGTTAGAAAAAATAATTCTAGACATAACAGCAGGAACACAAGAAGCAGAGGTATGTTTATTTGAACAGCTGAAAAACAGTGGAAAGAGTTTATGATGGAAAGACTGTGACCTACAGGAACCTTCTTATGACCAGATGTTTTTAAAAACTGTTCACATTTGAAATTCTGTCACATATAACAAAGAATTAGGAATTTCTTACTTCGTAAAGCTAAAGATCCAAAGTCTCCACCCGATGTTTCAAAAAAAAATAATAAATAAATTAACACTTCTGTCTCCATGTGTCTGGTTCTTAGAGTTACTAATCACTGATAAAATATTATGGTTTTCCTAGTCTTCATCACATCTGTCAGCTGGGAATCAACATCCAAACAAATAAGCTAAGGTTAACGGGGTGCAGTCCACAACTTATGGTGGACAGGCTGTGCCTATCCTTGCATTTTCAATTCTTGGTCACAAGAAAGCAGTGCTGAAGAATATGTGCATGTTCAGGCTGCAATCCAAAGAAAAACCACTGATGGGAAAAGAAAGAAAACAAAGAATCTGAAAAATTCTTCATTGGACAATCAATCGCAAATGTAATTAAAATCTTTTCTGACTTGAAAACAAGAGTAAAAGAGAGAGTCTTCATTTTACAGACAGAAGAAGGACAGAATCAATGACAGTATCTCATGGAATTCCAGTTGTGAAATTGCATCATGAATGGCTTCAAAATTATGTGTCACATTTTGAATATAAAGCACCATGATGGTCATAAGCAAGTACTATAAAGATTGATTCAAGGGAGGGAAAAAGAAAGTGTGGGAAAATGCAAATAGGAGGGGCAATGGAACTTGTGCTGAACTTTGAACAAAGTTCCCAAGAGTAAAAACAAAGCAAATGGTAGTTCATACTGTGGCAATATTTTATGATGCCTTACACTGGATTTCGGAACTCAGCTCTACTCACTAACAACAGTAGAAAAGAATGAAGATAAAACTCCCTCTTAAAAATCTCCAGCAATTCTAAGACAAAACCTAATGAAGTATAAGCCATTTTTTTGACACATCAATGCCCATGAGATTTTTCTTTTTTTATCTTTCTTTTTTTCTCTTTCTTCCTTTTTTGGTTGGAATTTTCAACAGAATACCAAGTTAAACTAAATAACACTGAAAGGAAAATGCTGTGTTCCTTTTTAGAATAAAAAAATAGGCCTCCATAGTGCTGTTCCTCACACGGGATACATATAGTCTTCTGACTAGATGGTTTTATATGTGTTAACAGTGTTTTAAAAAATATTCTTTCTGACTTTGCATTCATTAAATCATATTTCTCAAAGAATAAGTGCTATTATCGTAAAAAAAAATCCTTTCCTAAAAGCATTGTTTGTTTGTTTGTTTTTTAATACGATTACTTTAATTCTAAGAAAGCTCACATAATAAATATTTTCAGAGTCTAGAAACTTAAAGGCAAAAAATGGAAAAGGCACTGCCACAGCCCAGCAAAGCCCTTCAGCTGTGTACAGAGAACTTCCAGGAGCATTGCTGATATTCTAAAATCTTGAATTGCTGCCAGATGTGCAAGATATCTAATCAGTTTATTGCTGCATGGTGAGATTTTCTGGAGAAAGGTCCAACCCTCATAATGCCTACAGGCAGTTTATATCACTATACAACACAATAGAAACATAGAATGTGGCTAATGTAGATAGGAGTGAAAAAGTTTTTCTAAGAATTAAGGGCATATAAACAAATACTTCAAAGAGAAATGACTAAGTTCTTCCCAGAATTAGAAAGAACAAGGAGGTGTGGATTTCCCCACAGAGAGAAACAAGATTTCTGCATTGTCTTTCTTGCATCACAATAATCCACTACTGATCAAAACAAAGTCTTTGCAATCATTTACCAGTTGAGACATCTCTTTTCTTCTCTAAATGCAGAGAATAAACCTTTCCAAATCTTTTCATCACCAAATGTGAAAGACACCATCTCCTCAGTCACATCACCCTATTCCATTACAAAAAGTAGAGGCTTAGCCGTGTCTCTTTTTTTTTTTTTCCAAAACTGCACTTTATTTCCTGGCTCCGCTTACTCAGAAGTGAATAAAAGGAAAGAAGGCAATTTACAGAATGTGGCAAACAGGTCTGGCCACCTGGGAGGAATACAGGAATGTTGTAAGAGAATGTCGGGATGCAACGAGGAGAGCTAAGGCCCACCTGGAACTAAAGCTGGTGAGAAGCACCAAGGACAACAAGAAAAGTTTTTTCCAGTACATCAATAAAAATAGGAAGAACAGGGGAAATGTAGGCCTCTGACAAATGAGGCGGGTGCCCTTCTGACTGATGACACAAGGAAGGTGGAGTTATGGAATGCAGCCTTTGCTTCAGTCTTCACTGCAAAATACACCCCTCTTAAATCCCAGACCCTAGAGATAGGAGGCAAGTTCTGGATATAGGAAGACTTCCCCTTGGTAAACGTGGACCAGGTTAGAGACCACTTAGCCAAACTGGACATCCATTAATCTATAGGCCCTGATGGGATGCATCCACGAGTTCTGAGAGAGCTGGCAGATGTTATTGCTGGGCCACTCTCCATCATCTGTGAGAGGTCATGAAGAACAGGATAGGTACTTGAGGACTGGAGGTGGGCTAATGTCACTCCAGTTTTCAAGGAGGACACAGGGAACTACAGGCCAGTTAGTCTCTCCTCTGTCCCTTGTAAGGTGTTAGAAAAAATAATTCTAGACATAATCACAAAACATGTGAAAGCAAAGAATGTCACTGGGAGAAATCACCATGGATTCACCCAAGGAAAATCATGCTTGACCAACTTGATTGCCTCCTATGACGTCACTAGCGGCTGTCTAGATAAGGGGAGAGTAGTGGATGTTATTTACCTTGACTTCAGCAAGGCTTTTGATACTGTCTCCCACAACATTCTTGTTAGGAAACTCAGGAAGAGTGGGCTTGATGAGTGGACAGTGAGGTGGATGGAGAGCTGGCTGTGTGACAGACCTCAGAGGGAGATGATCAACAGATCAGGGTCCTGTTGGAGGCCAGTAACCAGTAGTGTCCCCCAGGGATCAATACTCGGTCCAGTCCTGTTCAACATGTTCATCAATGATCTGGGCAAGGGGACAAAGTGTATTCTCAGCAAGTTTGCTGATGATACAAAACTGGGGTGGCTAACACTCCAGAAGTCTGTGCTGCCATCCATCATGACCTGGACAGGCTGGAGAGTTGGGCAGAGAAGAACCTCATGGCGTTCAATAAGAGCAAGTACAGGGTTCTGAGCCTGGGAAGAAAGGATCCCAAGCACCACAGGTTAGGGGTGGGCCTGCTGGAAGGCAGTTTGGAGTAGAAAGATCTGGAAGTCCTGATGTACAGTAAATTATCCAGTAACTGATACACAGTAAATGACCCATGAGCCAGCAGTGTGCCCTTGCTGTCAAGAAGGCCGATGGAATCCTAGGTGGCACAAAGACAAGCGTGGCTAGTAGGTCAAGGGAGGTCATTCTCCCCCTCTACTCTGCCCTGGTGAGGGCACAGCTGAAATACTGTGTCCAGTTCTGGGCTCCATAGTTCAAGAAAATCAGGGAGCTACTGGAGAGTGTCCAGAGAAGGGCAACAAAGATGACAAGGGGATTGGAGCATCTCTCTTACGAAGAAAGCCTGATAGAGCTGGGACTCAGCCTGGAGATGAGAAGGCTGAGGGGAGGCTTCATCAATGTGTGTAAGTATCTAAAAGGTGGGTGCAAGGAAGATGGAGACAGGCTCTTCTCAGTAGTTCCCAGTGTCAGAACGAGGGTCAACAAGTCCAAGTTGGAACATAGGAAGTTCCGTTTAAATATAAGGAAAAACTTCTTTACAGTGAGGGTGATAGAGCACTGAAATAGCTGCCCAGGGAGGTTGTGGAGTCTCCATCTCTGGAGATATTCAAAACCCACCTGGATGCCGTCCTTTGCAAAGTGGTCTAGGTTATCCTACTTCAGTGGGAGAGCTGGACTGGATGATCTGTAGAGGTCCCTTCCAACTCCAGTAATTCTGATTTTGTGGATGAATGATGATGGTTCCCTAAAGAAATGAAGTTTCTCACAGAGATTTCCTCCCAACTCATACTCTATGAATTACACTGCTTAACAGTATGACCATACCCAAGGATGCTTTTTACATAAAAATTTTTACAATCATATATATGCCACTGTAGTACAAAATTAAAACAACAGTATGGAACAATTGTTTTAGTACTAAGTGCCCACTGTTTTGACCTAAGAGTTTCAACAGTTTTATAGTCTATTATTTATAAACAGTACAATCCAACAATAAGCCCATAATGAAGACCTCTTTTATCCTCACAAAAAAACCCCACAGTCAAGCCAACCACCCTCTCCTAGTTAAAGCAGAACATCAGCTTTCATAAACTGCGAAGAACTCCAGCCCCCTCTTGTGACAGAGAACAAGCACAGTTTCACAATGATACTGCGCAGTTGGAAGCAGCTTCCATCCAAATAATTTCTTTAGAAAGAGCCTGAGACTGGGATGAAATAACTTAGATTGAATTATTTTTTCTGATTTATTCCTAACGTCAGAACAGATGTCACATGAAGAAAAGCATCACAGTACAACGACAGTATCTGATCCTCTTGCTCTCCGAGTAATAGCTATTTGCCTTCCTTTAGTCATGATTTCTCTTAACTCACATAGAAAGGTAACCATCAGATAAAATTGCATACAATAAGACGAGTTTACCGTTTACCAGTCAGCATGCATTCCTTCCATCTCTGTCACTTAAAGACTGTTTATGTGCCTACTGCACCTCAAGCAGAGGGTACAAAATAAAAAACTCCACCACCGTCTAGGAATTTTTACATGCAATGGAAACCCTCAGGTATAATTACAATTATTCATGGATATAAAAAGCAATTTTGGTATAACTTCTTGCTCTGGTGGTATAGAATAAACATAGCTTTCAGGACCACCATAATAATTAATTTGACTAATTACTTTAATCAGTACTCTTCATTCAGTGCACTTTTAGCATAAGCCTAATTAATATGATTTGCTGAAGAGAAAGCGACTTAAAAATGGAGGAACATCTGTGCAAAATGCCCATGGAAATTTGACCTGGCCTGTCATAATACGTGTCTGACTTTCAGAAGTTTATGTATATGTATATGTACTCATGTATATGACTTTCAGAACCAAGGCAGGTTGCCCAGCAAAGGGTAAATTATGACTCAAAGGGAGTACTGGTCCAAACTAACAAGCCTCCTATTTAGCATAACTGCAAAAGACCCTATTGCTTTCAACATGCAGAGAAAAGCTCTCTTACTCACTTTCAAACATGGCTACTTAGGAAAGGGCAGAGTCAGCAGATGTTTTGTTTGACCCTTTTTATTGTTGTTGATCAGGGCATCCCAAATACCTCCAACTTGCATATACATACAGTTTAGAGTTTACTGGAGGGTACAGACATCTCTCTTAATCAATACTAAGCTTTCAATAGTAGTGTTAAAAAATAGCTTTATAGAACATCAGAACTAGAAGTGTTTAATAACATTTTGATGAACTGCAAATACACAAAGATGAAAAGGTTCAAAGTAATTAAGATGATCTACTGTAAATTCAAACAACCCTCCTACTCATTTATCTAAACCAAATTATGAGATCTCAGAAGTTCAACTCAGATTGGAGTTCAACTCAAATCAAATTGATTGCCTTTGCTCAAAAGACTAAGCATTCGAAAACCACAAAAATTGCAGAAGAAAAAGGACACCAGTCATATTTCCTGTAATTAATATTTTAATTTGAAATAATAGAAAGGTATATTGCTTTTAGCCAAGCTTAAAGCAGATGTATAATTATATCTATAATTATATTCTTGGCTAAAACTGTAACTCTTATTTTTCATTCAATATCCCATCTTTCATTCTGTTGCCTGCCCTTTTTCCTACCTTATCACTACTGCACATACATATCCACGCGTTCTGCCTACAAAGGCAGGAGCTCTGTCATATCATGTAGTCACACATCTCTTCCAGCTGGTGGATAACGTTTTACTGTTAACAGCCCAGTTCCACTCCCTCTTATATCCCCTCAGCAAAATCCTGACAAACTTCTCTGATGTATTGTAAAAACAGAGATCTGCACACACAAATGAAATCTGCAGTAATTATATGTATAACATAAAACCATGTAAAATTGTTCACACACTTTCACTCATGCTTAAAACAGAAGAGAGTGGCAGGGTGGTGAGTAGAGAGGCCAGCTGTTTATATACTTAGAGCAGCAACTCCATAGTGGAAAAGCAACATTTACTTGCTGTTATGGACTGTTTCTCATAGATGACGACAGAAAGCTCAAGTAAGTATTATTGCTACTCTTACTCTCCACCTCAGTGACCTGAACTAGTGTTTAACTCCACTGGTCTTTAGGGACAGCCTCAGACCCCAACTGGTGCCACTCTGAGTTAAATGTTCTCTGAGCTTCAGTTGCTGAGAACCCACAGTTCTTTCTCTTGGTGCTCCCTGCTAGACATACAGGCAGACAAAAACTCAGAAGTTTGGGTTTGAATCATGACACAGCCCTGTTTACTCATCTGTCAAATCTGTTCCCAAGACTTTCATATATACTTACTGTTTCCATCCACACAGCACTCCAGAGTGCCAGGACACTGACACTGGTTGCTGGATCTATACTTCTGAATGGCAAATGCTCTAGTGGTGGCTTCACATTTCAAGTAATCTAGTCCTCCCAATAGAAGAAACAAACTATTTTAAAGCTCTTCTGAAAGTATACTAAGCTCTTGGCATAGACACTGAAGGTGTGAAAACAAAGATATAAAGTAGAGAAATGGGACAACTTGAAGTGAGACAGTTCACTGATGCAGTGCCACAGCCACTGTCACTAGAACAAAGACCCCACTCCTCACTTCCTTGAAGGCATGGGCAAGGAGTGGGCTTAACTCCACTTCTGTAGTCCTCTGTTCCTACAAATATCTGTATGTGCTATTTATGGAGTGGCCTAGGACTTCCAGGTAGCAGCAGTACATCATAGTAGAGCTTCAACTGGTCCTTAGAGACAGAAGCTGGAACTCAGTGTGCCTGACCTGACCTGTTCTGTGCTAAGCAAAAGCCAGAGGATAGGAACTAGTATAATGTATTGGGAAGACTTTCCTCAGGCAGTAAACAATGTTCCGGAAGCAGAAGACAAGCTGCAAAGAGATCTAAATTTAGCACTAATGGACACAGTTTGAAATACTGGCTATCAGTGCTGAAAACACAAAGCTCCTATTAAACTGATTTCACATCCCAAAATTACAGAGAAGTGGAAAACCCACTTTTACCAACACTGAGATGTCATGACCCATAGCATTTCATTATGAGCTTGCTAAAATACTGTACACAATTTGAATCTCAATATACAACATACCGTATGTTAAAATGAGGGAATCTAGAACAAATCTAAGGCAACTCACATCCTATTTATTAACTGGAAATGTGAAATTGTATGTGTTTAAATTAACTTCCTGTTCAATTCATTATCACTTAATCCCACTGCAGCTTCTCTCTTTACCGAATAAGTAGTTATTCTTTTAACATTATGCAATCCCACCTTCAGAGATCATACCACGTGTGAAAGGGTTTAAATGCATACCTGTACTTAGGCTATAGCAATATTAAACCAATCCACAACAGATAACCACCCTTCCCTGGTACTGAAACAAAACCACACAGCATATAGATGAGTGTTATTGGGTTATAGTATTACTAGCTATATACTTCCTTAGCAGAGCTCCATCAGCTTTTAACTAACCTGACGCTC
>NW_009952874.1:195900-200786 GCF_000747805.2 Chaetura pelagica | reverse complement strand
GCTCTTCCGGTATTTGTACTTTGTTGAACACCAGCAGGCTCACAGCTTCCTGTTTGATGGTGATAACATATGTCTCACTTTGTTGTTGGCAGCTGGACTGAAGGGGAAGACAATGCCCTTTGACCTGTGAAAAGCAGTATAAAGCTTATCAGATCCTCTCCAGATATCACTGAAGGAAATGGGCTGGAAGTGTTGGCCCCCACATAGGAAATACATATAAAAAACTGTCAGTACTAGATTTTTTGTAATGTCATTAAAAATGTACTTTTGCAAATCTGAGACCCTGCTAGACAATGTCGTTTGTACAAACTCAGCTGAAGTAAAAGTGGAGACAAAAAATTATACACTACACATTAAATTTAGGTTCATGTCACTTGAAATCACTCAGTAGTCAGTAGTATCGGGACTGCTTCACTTTCTGGTGCCAAAATCAATTTTATCAGTGGTTACTTCTCTGCTCCACTTCTGGAATAGACTTTTAAAGGTCATGTATTGTATAAAACTTTATACACAACTTTTCCCACTAAACAGTTCATTTGAGAGTTTTATCTGCAAGGCCTTCTAGATCAACTGTAGTAAGGTTAGATGATGGACTGACCCCCACAAAAACCCCATCTCTAAAGAAAAATATTTGCAGGTTTGTGTTAGGATGATGTCCTTACAGCACTGCCAGATACTGCAGGCAGCGTTATTATATTAGGCATTTAACAATAATAATGTTGTTTTAAATTAGTATTATGCCTATTTGATTTACCTTACACTATATAGTCACAAAACCAGTTAAATAGCACCAACACAATAGTTTAAAGAAAAAAAAAATAACTCACTTTTTGATATTATTGTTGAAAAAAACTATGGCAACAAACAAACAAAACCAAACAAGAACAAAAACCCAAACAAAATATTGACAACAAACAATAGGTTGAACAGACTATAAGCAGAGATTCAGGAAACCAGATTCTTCCTTTTGATGTATTGAATTTGAGATTATGACACCACCAGTGAAAAGTAATTTGCAAGTATCACCACCAACATAACAGGGAACATTTCTAGCCATTTCAACTGGAGATATATGCAAGGAAAAAAAAAATAAAAATCCTTCATAATCTCAGTAGGTAAGTGGAAGTAAAAAACCTAAATCTGCAGTTGTCAGTTGAAGCACCAGCAACTGCAGCACTCCAAAATCTTTTCATTTGAAGGATTTTAATTCATTGGGAATTTTGTTGCCCCTATACCAGCACTAATACACAGTAGTATAAAACAGTTCTGTGTTTCACACTCTCAATCCATTGTCTTAAACAATGGTGTATTAACAATGGTTAAATCATTCAAGAGTCAGAAAATCACATTGGAGATCATGCTGATGGTGTTTATAACAATATAAGAAAGAGTAAATAGTTCCCATATTATTTTAAAATATATTTTAAAATTACATCCAGGTAAGATTACTGGAAAAACTGAACATGCAGAATTCCACTGCAGATCTGCCCCAACTTATCAATGCAGTGCTCTTTTCCATCTATCTGTCAGAACCTAAGATTCATAATTCTGGTGGAAAGAAATAAGGGAAATGTGTTTTTTGATCTGTGGTCTGTGTTGGTTTTTCTTATATTTATAGCTTCTGAAATTATGTGTAAAGAATGCAGCTAGCTGATGTCTGCCTGAGATCAGGACCAATGTGCATCTACTGTTCAGCTCTGGAAGCTCCCACAAGTCAGCGTTCTATTGAACAAATTCAAATCCCAAACTTAGGATAATTGCTTAATGATTATTAGTAAAGCAGAAACTACCTGATCAGGACTCCACTGTGTCACTGTCAATATATACCGAGAGAATTCACTCAATATATTTTGAGACTCCTGAACTCTGCCTCCTTAAGAAGGGTGGTCAGCCTAAACAGTCAAGGTAGGGAAGAGGAGAAAGGAAATATTCCTGATTGAAGACAGAAATATTGAGTGATTTTGATCAAGGTCACTCAGGAAGTCTATAAAAGAAAGAGGATTATTAGATTCTCCTCAGTCCTGGTCTATCATTAAAGGCACAAGGTCATCCTACTTTGTAAGTCTTATAATATTTATGGTTTTTAGCACTGACTTAGTATCTCTGACAGGAGACTTATCTCCTATTTTCATAATTTGCAGGAGATTTCAGAAATCTAATAATTCTTGTTGATTCCCAAAATCTGTAATCCTGTTTTGCAGTGTTTGGTTTTTTGGTTAGGTTGGTTGGAGGTTTTGGGGGGGTGGCTTGTGTTTGGGGTTTTTTGTTGGTGGTGGTTGGTTTGGTTTTAATTAAGGAGTTTCTTTTGAATAAAATTTCTCACTGTCATGCTCCACAGTATTTAGAGGATCCTGGGACGAGTGGTTGTGAAACACAGATGTAAGGGAGCATCTGTCAGACTTAACTCCACAGGAAAAGAAATATTTCTTCTGTGAATCCCTGTGGCTTTAAGCACAAGGTAGGTATATAAGCATGTATAGTAAAGGACCAAGACACCTAATCCCAAGGTGGACTACTAGACACCTTTTTCTCCCCAGAAATGGGAAGGTCAGTACTTCACAGTGAGTTTCAGGGAGATGAAGGGAGAAAGGGAGTAGTGGTAGAGGAATTCTACACCCTCTGTATACAACAGCTGCCATCATATGGCAAAGAAGGCAAAATCTGCTTGGAGAATGTAATGAATAAAGCATAACATCTATAATCAGGACACTTACCTGAAATAGGAAATACTTCAGATTATGTATCTGTCTTGTACTTGCTCATATTTTGTTCAATGATGTTTAAGCCAAGAAAATTATCCAAAAAACATGTCCACAAACCAGTAAAACTGGCAAGATAAAGGTCGCCTTCCTGCTCTCTGGCTAAGTAAATCTTGATTTAGAACAGTATAATTTCAACAAGAGAGGCGCAGAGTTCCCTTTCCTGTATGATTTTGTGTAGCTTCAATTCTGGAAATCAGAGACTTCCCAAGTAGACAGAAAATGGAGCTTTTACCTTCCACAGAAGTGGAAAAATGTTGTCTTCAATATTCCACCTCAAAATTAAATTCAGAACTGGACTCCAGCAGTATTCAAAATTGCATCCCATAAGGATGAAATAATCCACCGTTGTCTGGACACTTTCTGGTAACACTTTAGAGAGGTGAAGACAGATGGATGATGCCATCTACCTGTACCTCTTAGAAAGTCAGCAAGACTTAGGCATTCAAAAAGCCTTTATGCACTGACATGAAAGATGAAGCTCTCATTGCCTTAAAATACAATAAAACAAATCAAGAGACAAAAGCCATCCCCAAGAATATTCGAAAATCACACTATTGCATGACAGTTATTTCGGAAGATCACTAATTGAAGTGGTTCCTGCCACGGAGGGTGAGGACTTCCACACCAGTAATGTGCTATTGCAGCTGGTAGGCATGTTGGCAATGATGTGTACTGGCTGATCTGCTTTGAAGGCAAAGGAAACAATGCCATTTTGCATTCTGTAACATTTCAAGAGGACAAAATCTAGGTAAGAACTCTTATATTCTGAGCCTAGTCAGACAGAATGAAAGGTGATTAAATTCCAGACCAGCTATAAACCAAGAACAGTTCAAAAGGCAATCATCAATTTTTAAGAGTAAAATGACACACAAGAGTCAGGTAATGGAACAGTTACAAATGGCAATGGTCTGTGATGTGTTATACATAATAACCAAACATAACAATGTTCCCCATTTGCTCACTAGAATGAGTCCCTATAGGGTGATATGGGAAAACTGTGCCTCCAAAACATGCACAATATAAGCTGTTTATCTGCAACATTTACTGCAACAGTTTATTTTCTGAAGCTCTGAAGACGTCTGAAACTTAGTTCTTTATGTATTTGTTTGTTATTCTAGCCTTCAAAAGTTTAGCAAGGTTCATGTACCTTTCTCAAACCTGATATTGACAATTGTATCAATCACAAGACAATGGGCCGGTCTCAGCTACTCTTAAAACTCCTCTTCCCTCAGAGTAAATACTCTACATTTCTTTAAGGCTGTTAAGCCTGTGACATCCTATGCGTAGCTGGGGGGGGGAGGGGCGAGTCAAATTGCATTTTTTGTTTTCTAAACATCATTCAGGAGATACAACACCAAGGTGAAGACAAGGAAAAGGACATGAATAAGCTGGTGCTGGAGATTTTACTAGTAGTCTGTGATATCTAGCTAAAAAACAGTACCCTGAGGATGTTGCTTGAGAATGCTGCAGCACAGGGCTTGGTCTATTGATCCTCTTCCAGCTTGCTACCTGTTGACCTCGGTCTGCTGGCAGTGGCCTTATGAATTGCTTGAAAGAATAAACTCCTAGGATTATTCAACACACCGCTCAGTTAAAAAGAGTGGCCTCAGCATATTCTCTTACTGACTACACCACTCACTTCCAAACCCGATTTCACACCGTCCTTTCAATCCTTCCAGTTTCACTCGTTCCCCTGAGTTGACACATCACACTTGAGCCTCCCGTCACCTCATCCCAACTTGTCGGGCACCCCCGCTGCCCCTCTCCTGACTCCTCCTGCCTTCCTGGGAGCTGCCTCATCTCTGCCACTTCCCAGCAGGGCTCAGTCACTTCTCAAAGTGTTCTGAAAGAACAGAGTGTTTCAGGGAAGCCGAGCACCAGGCAAAAACAACTTGTAATTTTAAAAGACATCATGGGGACCCGGAGCCTCCGTGATCGCGTTGTATCTGTTAATATTCCAATGCATAAATTAATTTGGTGTCGTCAAAAGATTCGTGACTGTTAACCGTTTGAAAACAGGACACATTTAGGTGAAAATAAAGACCTTTCCCCACGCTCTGGGAAGCGCAACAGTTCCCCCTGGTGCCTGCGGCACAGAACGCAGACCCGCCCCACTCCTGCTGA
>NW_009952874.1:148645-195429 GCF_000747805.2 Chaetura pelagica | reverse complement strand
GGCAGCGCCGCCCCCAGGACAGAGAAGCCGCCACGGCCGGGCCCGCCGCCCCCCGGGGGGGTAACACCCGAGCCGGGACACCCCGCTCAGGAGCCCCGGCTGCCCCGGCCCCGCACGCTGCCCAGCTGGTAGGTAACGGAGAAGAGCCACACGAGGTGCCTTTCGGCGGGGGCGCGTCCTGAGGCGTGAGAAAGGTGTCCTGGGGGACAGCGAGAGGAGTCACAGAGCGAGGGGCCACGGAGGAAGCGGTGAAAGGGTCTCCTGGTGACACAGGACTCGTCCCCTTCGCCCTCCGCTGATGGGGACGTAGGAGCTGTCTCGGGATTCAATAGCCTGATTCAAAGCCCCTGGAAATCAACAGAAAATTACTATTTTGGAGAAGGGTCGAGGGTTTTTTTGGCAGTCTAGTGGGTGGAAGCAAGTAATTGCAGAATCTAACAAGTCCTAGAAATGCCAGGGATGTGAGCTAGGAGAGGAGCTATGCCCTTGATTTAATTATTTTCATTATTTTACATTTATTAAGCTGAATTTACTATGGTAAGATTACTCTCATTTAATCACACAGCTCTGTAAGACTGTGTAAGACATAGTTGAACTGTACAATTTAAACACAGAAGCCTTCTAACAACTAACTAACTTTACAGAGATATTTTCACATATTTTGATGACAAATTGGAGAATACTACTGGAAAAATATAAATGACCAAGAGATCAAGAATTTAAGTATTAGCCACTCTTTAATGGCTGGTATGTAGAGCTCATGAACTTCAAATGCACAAGGTAATGCCCTCTGGATTTTTGCTTAAGTTTCTTTACAGATCACTGTCATGTTCCTCCTCTCCTCCACTTGAAAGGAAAAAAAAAGTTTAGCACACTCGGGCATTTTCGAATTTGACTAGTTTTTTCTGTTGCAGAACATTGCATTATATCATTGATTACAACTGCAGTTTCAAGAAAATGGAAAAGGAACTATTTCAAATATATACAGTAAAAACCAAGTGTTTATAAAAACATCTTGTACTGAGGTTAATCCAGTGCTCTCAAGATATTCTTAGCCGGTAGATATTGACAAATTTGCTGCTTCAATTAATAAGAAATTAGCTACAGAACTACAGTTAATCTTTTATCACTTTTGTGTAGTGAGCCCTTTAGCATAAACTAATATAACTGCACTGAGTCTCAGTTTAGGGCTATGTATCTACTGTCACATCATCTAAACTGCAGTATGTCATGAATGCTGCCAATGTCGTGGGAATTCCCCCTCACACTTACTGGTATGTGAAACAAGCGGTGTGAAATGTAAACCTTCACCGATACTGACATTTGTGGCTTTCTGCCACCAAAACCACAAAGTTTCTAATCCAGAGGGTGTAATCTCTTATAGTCAGGTTAGCTTTCTGACATGAGTCATGATTTTACGCTGTCATGGTTTGCTAGATGTCCTTCCCTAGAACTTGAGGAACTCAAAAAACACAAATAACATCCTACATAATAGTCTAAAGATCTTTTCCCAACTAGTAACACAGTAGCTACAAACAAATAAACCTTCAAGAATAGCCACCATTCAAGAAGTTAGTTTTAAGAAAACATGTACATAAAACCCCAAACACCCTGTACATAGCCAGAACCTAGCTTCTACTTCTCTATCTGAACTAGGTTTTAGAACATGTTGCTTTCTGACATTTCGTAGAAAGTTAGCTGGTTCTCATTTCATCACTAGGATTTGTAACTAGTTTCTGTGATGTGTGGTATCAGAACTGTACCTAGACTGAGTTTCAGAGAGCAGATAAATTTGCAAAAGCTGGCTGTTAGCAGAGGAATTTCCTACCTTGCATCACTTTCTCCTTAAAGGATAATTCAAGGAAGACCCTTTGGTGTCTCAGTGAACTGAGATTAGCCTCTTGAATGAGAAGCAAAATACATTCAATACAGAAGCATCATGAATTATACTAAGGAAATAATGCTTACTACTTTATTATTCCATATTTCTAAAGATGGTGCAAGGCTTAATTTGGGGGTGAGAAAGCAATTTTATCTGTTTGTTTTTAAACAGAGATCACTAAACAGGAAAACACTATGCTGTTTATTTTTCCAAGAAATAATATTTCTAGAAAATGCTCCAAAGTTGTTCATTTTAAGTACTTGGAAAAAAAAAATCTTTTTTAGTCCCACAAACATATCCATAAAGGCCTTTATATTTAGTGAATAATTTCAACTTACTGAAAACTTTACAGTTTAGGAACATTTTTTATTCATTTTTGCCTTGAACACCATTTTAGAAAAGAATTTGCATAAGCAATATCATTAACAGTTTCTGTGAGAGGCATAAAAAACAATTTAAAACTTTGGGGGGGGCTGAAATGAACTGCACATATTTGACAGAGAGTACCTACTGCATTTCATAGCTGGATAACTGTTACAAGTCATGCAAGGTCTGCCAAAACACTTAATTTCTGCTAGATGCTTTTAAGTTGGATCTGCTGGAAGGAGAAACCGAGGATGTGCTTCAGTAATTGCATCAAGAATTAACACAAAATTGAGAACAAACTCTTTGTGACAACCATTACACCAGGAGAATGGGAGATGCACTGATCAGAAAGAAACTGAAGATTATGTTCGTCCCATTGTCAAGGGGAATTATGACAGAAAAAGCTTCCTACTTGCTGCAGGTTAAGTGTACACTTGGATCTTTTTCTTGCTGTGTATCTAATTATAGAGTAAATGTTACAAGATCTACTAATCTAGCTAAACAAAACAAAACAGAAAATCTGGCTGTTATTACAGCCCTTTTCCAATCTGGAAAACTCAGCAATCCTACAGCTAAAATGTGGGAAGAAGGGGAAGGAGGAAAAGGAAAGACTACTTAGTATGGGAATGTGGTTTTCCTCATATGCTTATGGAGACAATACAGAATGGTTATCTGTTTTTGTAGAAATAGCTGTGGTAACAACATACACATAAAATGTATGAAAATTTGGGCTGTCCACCAAGATGAACTGGAGAATGACTCTGTAGTACATTTCCATCTCTAAGGTTGCTTCTAGAACAATTTAGAAACTTTAACAACTTATGACTGCAATAGAGAAAACAAGACTGGATAAAGTATCTTGGAATCCCTTGTAATAACTGCGAAGTACTTCCAACTGTAGCGAAGTGCAATGAGTATTTTAAACCAGGATTTTGACAGTGCTGTCTTTTGAGTATGTCTTGCAGCTTGTTGCTTATTCCTCTGTTTTTATTGTAAGTAACTGATTTCACCTGAAGAGTAGACAAAATGTGCTTTGTAAACAAATAAACATTCATGGTAAATAAAGCAAAGATTTTTTAATTCTTAAACTCACAGTGTAGCTCCCCTAGCTATCAGTCAAGCTTTTGTGTATTTGCACTCATAACATTGGAGAACAGGCTTCTCTGAATTACTGTTATAAGCAACGACCAATTAATTAGTCCGTGTTTAGCTAAGAAGAATTACATGACAGCTGGCCTTTCTCTCTTTTAAGTTTCATATAGAATGTACTGACAGTTGTCTACTACAGCAAAGAAACACATGTTCTATTGTTGAATATGTTGGATACAGTCCTCTCACTTGCAAGGATACACCAGCCCAAGATGTTAACTACCAAAAAAGTTCTCATGCAAATCTTAGCAAACTTGCAAAGCAAGAGGAACCAGAAATTTTTGTATCTCAAAATGGATTATTTCTCAAGGAAGTGTAATAGGAACATGCGTTGTGTCATAAAGTTCTCAAAGTAGATTCAGAAAGCTTTCTAACAAAGATGTGCCAAAGTCTGAAAAGGATTTAAGATTTTTTAGCAACCTTCATTCAGGAGAATCTGATGAGAATAGCAGGAGAAATCCAAGTGATTTTTCCAGGCATAGTAAGGATTACACTCTAAGCTCTTCAGAAACAGCATTTTCTGGGAAGTCCACTACCCTCAGAAAGGATGACAAGCACAATGCTTTGAGAAACCAGCATCAGTAATTGCAATATGAAGTAGTTACTTCTTAAAAAGGTAGAAGTAATAAGAATTCCACAGTTCTAAGGTATCCCAGGGACTTAAATTTTTAAATCAATTTGTCCACAGCAAGCCATTCCTCAAAAAAAGGACAAGTAGGATGTGGGAAACGCCCACCATCAATGGAAGCTACTAACAAGACCACCACCTAAACATAATAATCTGAACTTTAGACCAAGAAAAATTTATTTCTTATTGGAAGGAATACCATTGCATTCCAGCTCATTTTTTTCCTTGTTTTAGATAACTACATTTTTACTTTTATACTCCACCTACAGGATTTCTTAGAGACCAAAAAAACAAATTCAGTGAATTATGAGATGCACTGAACATTAAGTACTACAAAAATTAAGTTTTTGCTGCTCAATGCTAAGAGTAACATTCATCTTAAATCTTCTCAAGCAAAGAAATTGATGTGGCTAGTGTAGATGCATTTCTGAGAATAGCCATATACTTGTAAAATTGTCATTATTTCTTATTTGCAATTTTTTAATCTTCAATCAAGTAAAGTACTCAAATGTAAAATGCTGAAAGTCTTTATATTCTTGAAAGACCAGTTGGCTAACTGTTCTTACTCAGAGGTGTAATAAATTAAGACACACTAATTTTAACACTATTCCTGAAAGAAATTATATCAAATGTGCTATTTTCAAATGTGCAATAGTAAAAACAAGATAGAAAAAACCCTATTTACAGTATCACGCATGTTCTGTAACATCTGCTACTGTTTCCTGACAGTTAATTGCTCACAAGAAGAGCTAAGTCTCCAAATAATACACTGTAACTACTCAGCCATTTTCAATCATGTACAGGTGCCTAAGCCAAAGAATTTCTAAGTCTAACAATTATTTCCTAAATGGTAACATAATAGATAAATTTAAACATCAATTTATTTTTCTTTAGGTCTAGATTGCCAGTAAGTGCAATGAACATTTAAACCTCAATACCTGCAACAAATGTAAATACTAAGCCCACTGAAAAAGAAATACTTCTATTTTCATTTGGTTGCCAGCTGTTGACTGAACAGAACAAAAAGAGATGTGCAATAACAACCTGTAATTTTTTAAGTTTTATTCCAAGAACCTAAGAAAAATGGAAATAATTTGAATGTCAGCCAGATTTGCAACTTGGCTTTTTCCAATTATCTTTCCTTGTATTTTAAAAGAAATCCAAATGTGATAGCATGTCTAACAACTTATTTCAAACAAACAAAACAAAATTCTCTAACCACACACAGTTGAACTCATATTTAAATGGATAATCTAGATAGCTGGACTTTTGTGTTTTCAAAGATGGCAAGTTGAACTTCAGTCAATTTCAGGGTTCCTGAACTATGGTTAAAATACTGAATTGTGGCTTTTGTGAAGCTTAGAAAAAGGCTTGACAAGTACTAGTGTTATAGTTAAGAATAGGACATTGCACCCTGAAGTTTAGCTTATGCTCTTCTAGATCACAATATCGTCCTGTTCTTCTACCTGGCTTTACATACTTAGAGCTTATTCGTAGACAGAACTGATGCCTTTGTCTTATGCACTGGGCACATACAGAAAGAATCTTTTGTTTGTTCTCAGAGCCACAGGAAGTCTGGGAATGAAAGAACAGAGGACAGAGAGATTAGACAGAACAACAACCCCTGAAATAATACTCTGTGGGTACCCCTTTCCAATGTTAACAAAATCAATTTACACAAGAAATAATCTTAGCCACAGTAACCAAGAAACAGGAATTGGGTTTCCTGTGGACACAGAAATCTATCTTTAGTAGAAATGAAACAGAGAATGTGACTGAAATAGAATTCGTAAACTGAAGGATAATATTCTTTCATCATTGGAATTATGGTGATGACAGAAATTCACCTTTTCAGTGATATTAGCAAGTAACTGTTGAGAGGTAGGCTTTTAAATGATGTATGACTTCAAAGGCATTCAAATAAAAGTTAAGTCACTGCTGAGTTTTTAGAACTTTTATTATATTGCGTGAGCCGTAACAACTTACAAATCTTAGGTAAATTTTCAGCAACAGATACACTGATACTGTGGTAAATACAGAGATGAAAAGATACCTCTGACAAAATATAAAAAGGTAGAAATATTTAAAACCAGGAAGCTGAATATCAATAGTATCTTACATGAATTATATCAATATTATAGTGATTTTGAAAATGCTTGCCAAGGTAATGAAGAGTTTGTTGGATATAGGCTCTAGGGTGAAAGGTGGTGAGCGTAGGCAATGCCATGAGTTCACCCAACTTTCAGCACCTCAGAGCCAGGCTTTTTATGAAAACCATGCTGTAACAAGCACTAAGAAGTGTCTTTCTACACAGTAAGATGTAAAAATGTTACTGTTCTAATTTGGACTGAAGTGCAACAAGTGGTTCAAAGGATCTGAATCAGTTAACTGAAGAATCAAGCATCAGTACATTATGAGGAGGGAGAATACAGGAATGTTCCTGTCTCAAAGTGACCAAATAAAATTAATTTCTTAAAATAATTTTCAAGCTAGAAATCCTAATACTAAAAGCAATGACAGTTTTCACCTGCCAGTCTTAAAACAAATAAAAATATGAAGCCATTATTTTGTTATCAGAACACACTACTGCTTTTAAAAGAAAATTAAGCTCAGATTACAGTCATTTAAACCATCTTTCATATAAATTATTTAACACAAACGTAGGTGCCTACACTTAGAAGTGTGGCATGAATTAGTCCAAGCTACTATAAAAGGATGCTCATTTGTAACTGTAGGCACAGTACTGTGTTCTATGTAATTCCACTGAATTAAAAAAAAAAAAAAGTAAAACCAGAAGCTTGGGTTACATAAGAAAAAAGTGGATTACCCTCCAAATTGAAGTAAAAATTGCTAAGTACCTGTCTCCATACACTTTCTAATTCTACTGGCAAAAAAGGTTAGCAGCTGAAAAATTATTTTTATCATTATAATAGTTTTCATAATATATAAACATATATTAATATGTTTACGGAAGTTAAAATTCCAGTTACTTTCATACCTGTAAATCCAGTGACTCCAAGATGCTTTCTCTTGACTTACAAACTTGAATAAAGTCCCATATATGCATTTTAAAAAAATACTACTGTTCAGAACGCTAAAGATATATTTTTTTTAATTTCTTTTCAGACATAAAATACAAAAAAAAGCAGGGTTTACAACAATTACCATCATCATCAACATGCAGGACCAGTATTCCAACATAAAAAACACTAGATCCATCTTCTCAAATATTATAAAAGCTACATAATTCTAAGTATGAATTGAAGGTTTTTTTGGCTAACAGAAAAAAACCCATAATGTGCTTTCAGATAGTTGGGTGCCCCACTGATAAAATAAGTCTGATGAAAGACAAAGGCACTTCAGCAGGCTAATTAATTTATCCTCAGATTTTCCTAATATGCAGTACTAGGCAACAGACAGAGTGTACTGCCTTTTAATTTGCACAGTGTTAGATCAGAAATACTGTTAAGCTGTTTCACCTTTTAACTAATGAGAAGAGTTCAGACAGGTGACCATTCATTTCATCCTCTTTGGTACAAATTACTGCATAAAAACACAGCAGAAAACTATATGTTTTCATTTGTAGATCCTACATGACTTTTTGTGCATCACTTTTAGGTCTACATTGGCAAATAAATAAACATCAAATCAGTTGTGCTTTCAAGTTTGTAAGATACTAGAGTTCTTTTTTTTTTTTTTTTTTTTTTTTTTTTTTTTCCCTGACAGTAGGGTAAGATTTTTCCTTGTTAAGTGATTCCCCTCGATATTCTTAAAAAATAAACAACAACATTTCTGGAATATGTAGCATTTGATAACCTGAATATTACTGTCAATTAGCTTATTCTAGGTAGCATATCCAAATTCACATGCATGCAGCTGCACACTGTTTAGCCTGATCACTTCCCTTAACTTATGAAACATCAAAGTACGGACCTAACCACATGAATTCACTGCAGACACAAGCCATTAACCACCTAACCAAATAACTCCATTAACCACCTTGTCAAAAGCAGGTAAGACCTGGAACTGGGATGCCCTTCTGGAAGAAGAATTTCAACACAATGTGTTGCAACTACAGCAGGGACACCGGCCTGAAGTTTATTAACCACCTTTCACCTTATAAATATTACAGAATTTTGTCTTGAGACTTTTGTATCCACTTAACACCTTTCACTTTAAACTTTACATATGTGTATGTGGGTTATTTTTTTCGCACAAGCTGACAGCTCAAGAAGCATCTTGTGAAGAACTGAGACATGATGCTTGCAAACATTTGTGTTCTGAAAAAAGAATCAATTCCACCACAGCACAAATACATAATAGATTTGGAAACAAGCATCAGAAAGAAGCCATATCCTTTCCAGTTTTCCTACTCATTCCTCTCTCTTTAGAGGAGGGTTACTTTAAAGGTGCTTCAGGCATGGCCCAGTTCTCCTCAAGGCAATCAACCTTCAGATTCAAGTAAGGTAAAACCTCTGAATCTTTCCCTGGTCTTTTTGAGGGCAGTTTTCCATGAATCCTTGCTACTTTTTGTATAGACCTAATTTTAGCACTAGCATTTTTGCACCCCATTAGTGCTGTAATACTGAGCCAACCATAACAAAAAATATTTTTAAAAAGTACTTTAACAATTCTAGAAATACCTATGTTGAAATCCTATATAGAAGTACAGACTAGCATTAATCTTTTCACATGTTACACACAGATATGTTATCCCTGGAATTAAAAGTTTTAGAACTCAGTTTAGACAAACTCCTTTTTTAATTTTTTAAAACTATAAAAAGCTCCAGCTTATAAAGGTGTCCTGGTTTGAGCCAGGACAAAGCCCATTTTCTTTTTTCTGTTTTATTTTTTTTCTTCAGTGAACTCCTTTAAGCAGCATGCTCGCTGAAACTAACAGCAAGTTTTCCAGCTGGTGGACTGATAACATTGGAATGTTCATAGGTACTGCTGAGAGACCAAGGACACTTCGCTCTGCTTGTCAGATCTGCTGCTTCGGACACTGAAGAAGCAGAAGAGTCCTATCTACAAACCTCCTGTCGGGAGGAGTGGACTAGACAGATGGCAAAACTAGCCAGAGAGAGTATGTCATCCCTTACTTATGTGACATGCAGTATAAACTCAGAGATCACGGAAGTCAAGCCCTTCGTCTTTCTCCTTTTCTCTTCCATCCATGGTCAGCATCCAGGGACAACTCAGTCTATCCACCTTCTTTGAACCGTAGGCCCATGTGCTCCTGACCCTCATATCTCTGCCCTCAGTTCCTGTCTGCTCTGCTATCTCCAGAAATGGTCCAGGATTTTTTGGGACTGCTCACAGACAGCTAAAGAGTGCTGTGGGAGTTGCTGGGGGTGGGAGGAGGTGATAGGGATTTTGCACTTTCAACCTATCTGTATGTATTTATACATATTTTCTTTTATGATTAGTATTTAATTTAAGCTGCCTAGTTTAGTTTTCAATCTGGAAGCCTCTCTCCTTATTCTCTCTCTTTTTTCCCTATCTGGGTAGAGGGGGAAGGGATCAAGAGCATTATTATAATTCGTTTAATTGCCAACCCTGAGTTTAACTATGACAATAGGTAATAGAGGTTTCCAGAGCATAAATTCCAACATACAGCTGGAACACTAAGACAATAAATTCTGTAAAGAGTTAATATAAATATGAATTATAATTATAATAACTTTAGAGTTATATAGTTTTTAAAACTCAAGCTTTAATGCTCATGATAGGGCTGAGGAAGAACTCCCTGTCATTTTTTTGCTTATGGGAATCAGCAGTTTTCCTGTAGCATTTATCTTTGCAGGTACAACTGCAGCAATAATTTCTGTCTACAGAACAGTTTTCATTTTACACAGAAAAACAAGCTACGTATTTATTTTTAATATAAAACTAGACTTTAAAAAAGTGTTAAAAGCAGTGTAAGGCATTATGTGATACATGTTAGCAAGTTAAAGGTAAGCTGACATATGGGATCAACAAAGCAAGCAAAGACCTCTGTTGCCTGACTGGCACGGATAGAAGCAACAGCTAACAATAGCCTTGGAAATGATATTGCCAGAACTGCAGCATGTCCTCTCCAGAAAATAATCTAAATAACCTGCCAAAAGAAACACCTACACTCTCATTTAGGAAGGGAGCAGCTGCTGTCTAGTAGAAAAATCATTCCTGTATATGATGAGATGCCTATTATTCTTTCTTCTTACCACTGAGAAGCCTAGCAGCAAGAAACTCTGGCAAGATCTGTTCCACTCTGACTTGCTTTGTTGGCTAAAAGCTGAAGTGCATCACTGATGCAAAGGTTTTAAAGGGGCCATTCTGCATTACTACTCTATGTGCAAGGTAAAATCGTGCCTAAACCCAGGCAGCAAAAAGCTCCTTTAGAATGATGGTGCAGAACCAAACTCTGCTTTTTGCTCTTGACCAGCTAGCCAAGCAGACAACAATCACTGCATCAGCACTGCTTTAGGCACCATTACTTCAAAGTCCCAAAGTTATAACTGATTTTTTTACCATTTCAAATCCTTTTCCTTTGGTGACCAGATACTACTGTGACACAGAATAAGAATGCTGGAGTGCAAGTCTTCATTCATTTGAACTCTCATTAATAAAACCATTTACAGTAGTCTGTATTTTTTTAGTGACACATGTAAGTTTGGGGAAATAGGCCTTTTTGGTATATATAGTAAATATAGCAGATATAGTATATATAGTAAAAATGCATTAAAAAATCTACACAAAACATATAAATTGATTCCTACTACTGTATATATCACAGGTTGGCATACGAGTATTTGGGTCTAGAGAGTTAGTCACACAAAATCCAGTGGAACTGCATATAGAAAATAATAGTGTGAAAATGTATTCAGTATAGGAAAACTGAATTACAGTTACCTAAAAAGACTACCAAGGGCATGCTAATGTGACTAGTCATCTTTACCTCCAAAGTAGACACATCATATAATTAAAGCAGATTACTTTAGCCAATTTATAGATGTAGCTGCACCCACCTCAATCTTATTTTGCCCTTTCATACTTGTGAACTCAACAGGAATATAATATTTTGTTTGTGAAGCAACTGCACACCAGAAGTGGGACTGATGTATATTGCTAGTACCACTGTGGTTACCTTGCATATTCTTCTAGAAACGGGACCAGACAACTGACAAACCCAACATAACCGACATTTTACAGTAATGTTTCCTGAGAGAATATTCCCAGAAGCCCAGCTGCATAGGATATTTCCCAACTCTTGAGTGCACTACTACAGGGCCTACAATTGTGTACACCTCACTCCACAATTCAGTATCAGGCATTGTATGTTGGGGTCTTGATCTAGGACCTTAACCAAGCTGTAAGGGAAATATTTATAAAGCCTTCATGGGATGATTTATAATCAAACTGCCAAAGTCAAAATGCTGGAACTTATTTCATCAGAGAAACAGCTTAAAAGCCACAGAAAGACATCCTATACACTATATGAAGCACATGAAGGGATGTACCTACTTTTCTGTTAGCCAAAGTTGAAACAACCACTTTTACAAGATGAACATAAAAAATAAAGAATATTCTGATGGCCTTTTCCTTCCTCTATACATACCTTAGTTACATTTCATGCATTCATGACTTTTGGTAAATTTTACTCTGAGTCACAAGTAGTATTTAAATTGCATTATAAACCAAATTTTGCTATCTGCTCTCACGCCCATGAAAACTCCAACTTTTAAAGCCTGTTTAACCCCTCTGCAATGCACAATCTAGATACAAGTAGCTCAGGCTGACAAAATGTAGGCACATAACACCCCGATGATCTTCCGTTTTAAAAAATATAAAATAAAATGCAACAGAGCCAAACTTCCCTGGAAAATAAACTATTTCAAAAGCATAAATTGTCTAAACTTGGATACTTTTCCAGTATGAGCCAAACTCTCAACTTACAAATTTGCAGGAATTCAAGACTGTGTTGTGGAGCACAACTGGCCCGACTGCATGTGGAAGAGAAGATTTTAACTGAAAGTGAAGCAAAACAAGACACTGGGACCAGCAGCAGCAGCTTCCAATGCTAACAGCACCAGTCCTTTTCTGCCAGATGTGGCCACTTCAGAGCAGATGCCAATCTTCAACATCCACAGTTTGTAACAAAACAGGTTAAAACAGAGCACATGGGCAGCATCTTAAGACAGCAAGGACCATTAACTGCAGCAGCCAGAGTGCTTGTACACTTCCCCCCTTCTGCCACTGCTACTTGGAATGGGAACCTTGTGCACATGGATGGGCACACAGGGAGGGCAGTAACACTAGAGAGTTCTGCTTGTAAATCCAACAAAGCTCACCTGCTGGTGTCATGGGACTACATGATGAAACATTTTACCTTATACAAAGAAGTAACAGATCCCTAGAAAATTTCACATATAAAATACTGTACAGACAGTTACACTGTTTAGGAAAAAGGCTGAGGAGCAGCTTTAACCAGTCTACTAATGCATTAGCAATGAGTACAAAAAAATTAAAACATGTGCCTACATTTCTCACCAAGCATTCCCAGAGGTGTGTCCAAGAATGACAGGCTAATTAGAATGTGGGCCTTCCCTATACTGCCAGCAAAATTAGGATCTGGAAAATTTCCACAGTAGCATTTCCCTGTTCTCAATTCACATTGAGTATCAATTGCCCAGATGAAGCTTAGCAACTCAATCTGTGTATTAAAAATATCACAATTTTTATTGGTACTTGAAAACAACATTTCCCTTGTAAATCCAACACTGCAGAATTACACAAGCAGCCAAGAGGTCAATAAACAGCAGGGAGAGCACAACACAAAGCACATTGTGTTTTAATTTATAGGTATAAGCGGCCTCTCCTCTCTTTTCTTCCAGATATTGGTTTTGCTATCTCTTTTTGGGATAGGTGGTCTATCCCTTTTTTTAGCAGAAGGGATACCAGATTCATGACTTCCTGATCCACTTTTTCTTCTTAGACCTTCTTCTTCATGCTGTTCTATGACTGGCCCATTCCCTCCATCCAGAACGTGCTTCACAGCGTGGTCCTCTGGAGTGCAAGCAGTGGTCCCACTTTCACTGCTACTCAGATCCAGATCTTCCAAGTAAAGGATCTTGGAATGTGGCATATTTTTGATGAAAGTTTTCTCTCTCTCCAGTTTCCTACTAGGATGATGCTCATTCATGTCCACACCAGAGTCCAGGCTGGTGTCATTACTCTCTGTTTTTCTGCCCTTTTTCAGATCTATGAAAGAATGCCTCACTTGAGCAATTGGCTTTCCATCCAGGGATACAAACCATGCTCGAGGGTGTGGAGATGGTTTTCCTTTAGAGAGTTCCAATAACGTTTGTTCTGAAATACCTTGAAGTTCAGATGAAAATGGAGTCATTACAACGGCTTCATTCAATGTCCCAGGAACAGAGACAGATTCCAGTAAGCTGTTGGTGTACCGGCCCCAGTTGGATGTTTGGGAAGGTAAGCCTTCTTCACCATCTAATGCACCATTTTCATCCCTGCAGGCAGAAGGCTGCGGATGAGAGTGCACCGGCAGTTTCGGTAACGTTTGCATGTAGCTGTCGCGATTGATGGGTTCCAGCATGGGGCTGTAAACTAACTGCCCTTTTCTTGGCAAAGTTGCTGATTTAGCAGGATGCAATTGTTCCGGCGAGTGGAAAAGGTCAGAGGTTTGAAGAATAGCAATAGGCTGATTGTAAATATGCATCAGATGGTCTGGGATATGGGAAAGTCCATACATCTCTTCTTGCAATGAAAGGTACCTGTTTTGGTCTTGAGTGTCCCTAGGGGCCTGGGAAATAGCACCGTTACTGTGCTTTGGCTGCTGTAAGTGCTTAACTCCAGCACTAGGCTCCAGTGAATGGGCTGCGTTTCGTGACTGACCAGTCTGACAGGATGACTGATAAGAAGTATCCTCTGTGTAGATTTTAAAATTGTCTCGTGATTTTCCATCTTCTGTGTCTGTGGACACCCTGCCCTGAGGGCTGTATGAAGAAACTTTTGCTGGATATAACTGCGACTTATCTTCCAGCTTTAAAGAGCCTTTGACAGCACTGATGTGATTTATGTGAGTTGTTGATGTTGTCTGGTCTTTTTTCATGACCTCCAGCTTGGTTGTATTTTTTTCCTTCTTTTGTGTCCGACCACATTTATGCCTGTGCAAAAGAGATGCAAGGTGACTGTAGAGCATACTAGGAAATACTAGACTGTGAACTATCACAGCTGAAGATTAAATTTTGGTTAAGAAGTTAAAATGTAATGTGACATCACAAACTTAAAACAAAGGTCTATAATAACTGTCATTTTTTAAGAAATATTAGGCTACACATTACAGTTTAGCTGAGGGAACAAGTCTCAATTTCCAACAGGCTATTCTGTCAACCTTCAATATTATTCATGCTGAACTTATTAGAGCCTCTCTTTTTGCTTACCTGCAGTAACAAAGAAGAACAGCAAAAAATCCAATTATAATGATAACAGTACCTCCCAATATGGCTGTAAGGAACACTGTGTGATAGGCTGTTATGTCCTTGGAAACCGCAGTAATAATGGATTCTAGGTTGTCAAACAAAACCAGAAAATAATTAGTTCCCAAAACCAATTCCACTTGTTATGCAAAGATATAAGTTATAAATTCAACTGCACTTTTCCAGTGATTTTGTGTTCCTCTGGCACTATTGTTTATCCTTCTCTTTCCACCTTGCTGTTTCAGAAAACTATAAAATATACATACAGAGTTTACAATATATTGCACCTTCAAAGGTTTATCTCAAGGACTAAAGCCTTACCATGACATCTCCTTACACTTGTATTAGTTGTCCAAACTGACTTAGAAACATGGTCTACATTTTCTATGTAGTGTTTCTGTCAGAAAGTGCTGTCTCTTTAAATTTTGACAATATATTTCTCTGATAAGTATCCCTCCCTTCACATGAAATTGCAAAACGCGCAACAAGCACATCTGAAAGAGAATCTACTGGGAGCCAGTTTACCCAAGACTGTGTTTCTTGTTGTATTTCCTCCTGGCATATATGATCCTCAACAATAAGGAATACAGTTCCACTGATTTTTAGCTCTCCATAGTCCCAGTTCCCTGGTAGGCTTCTTCCAAAAGATAGCAATAGTATAAACATGTAAGTTCAAATACAGTCTGGACTTTTCCTCCTATAGCACTTGAAGTTCTAGGAGATGGTTATGTGCACAAAGGCACTCTATCAGGATTCAAAGAAAAGTTACCCAGCTGTTCAAAAGCCATGTCATTTTTTCCTTTGTGTTGTTAAAAACCCATGAAACTGACAGCCTCATGATACATTGTTAGTCAGACCACCCAGCAATTTCTTCACCAGTTGTTGCAATACCTCTTGTTGCAGACAGTGGAGCCGCTATCCAGTAGCCCAAGTGCTGAGCAGTGTATGTCCATGCTAACTGACCATCTGCTTCCTTTACCATTCCCAGCCCACGGCTTACCCAAGCACCTGGGGAAAAAACAAAAAGGACAAATTATTGCATGTTCCATGCAGGATTCTTCTACACCTCGAGCCATTAGCCATGAACATATTACCAAAAATATACAAGGTCACAAAACCCCCTGAACTTCTGACCTATATGCTATTTATTACACAGCTTTAGCTGAATATGCAAACTTTCTTGACAATTTCATTGTGAATATCACGGTGTGGACAGTTACTTTGAAATGAAGTATGACCATTACTTACCTGAATTAATTTTAATATAATTAATTTTCTATTAACTAATGTCTTTCATAGATATGCACACACCAGGTCCTTTCCAACCCCTGGGATTCTGTGATTCTGTGAAATCAAGTGGTCTGTCCAGATGGATCACAAAGATGTTGTGGCTTCATAGAAACTACTGCCAAAACGTCAGCTGTGCTGATCAAACGCTGCTCAAGCCAAGGCAGTGTTTTCTCTTTTTTTTCTTTTCATTTAGCTAGTTTCATAGATATGCACACAAATACTTTCAAAAATCCTATTATATGAGTTTGAGTATGTATGAAGGCCAAGACTAAAAAAATCAAGGAGCTGGTAATTTAAGCATATAAATACAAGTTTAAAGTATTTTAATGTCATAAACTACAATATGATAAACAATGTTTGTCTTGAATGTTTCCTCCTCCCTGCCCCAAGGCAGTAACATTCAGTTAGTCCAAGGGACACTATTGTTAGGATACATACTTGACTGTTTCATAATTGTAAAGAAAAGGTATTATGGTATGCCAGCTTCTACAATTAATAAAGCATGCAGCAGAAGAGACAGAAATATACTTAACACACTTGGACACATTTATTGTGTGCCATCTGTAAAATGCTAAAGACAGGAAACAACCTCATATAAACAACCTTGTACTTTCAAACCACAAATACTGAGAATCAGAGAGAATGATGAGCTTTTTGGAAACAACCATAACCAAATAATGCAAAAATTATAATTCATGTAAACTCTATAATCTCAATTTTCCTTCTTGACCCTTCTTTCAGCAAAGCGAAAGGAAGTATCTACCAGACAGCAGGTAAAGAGAACTGACACATAGACACAAATGCATTAGGCAGTAAAACTGGCAGCCTTCTGCTCTTCGTGATGGCTGGCACAGGGGAACAGCTGCAGCAGTCACCCAGAGCTCTGAAAGGTATGGTTTCTCAGTTACCTGCAAAACCTCTTGTCCAGTCTCAGGAGCAACATCAGCCATTAGAGTCTTCCATCACTAACTCATATTGAGGCAACAACAGATTCTCACATTGTCTGTCTTGTCAACTCTAAGGCCAGATGTCACTATACTGCAAAAATACTGTTTCAGAACTATAGAGGGTGGGCTACTTACAGGCAGATAAAAACCAATACGAAATAACACACATAAAAGGCACAAACCCCACTTAAAATTCTAGGTCTCCAGAAGTCCTGTCCTGAATAAATAAATCTGTAAGATTTATACAATCTTTGCTCTCCTCTTCAGCAAGTTGTATCTTGCCCTAATGCACTCCACAGAAAATAATACATATTTAAAACAACACTAAAAGTTATTTTATAAATAAGCTCATATTCTCTACGATCTCCTGCCACTCAGAAGGATCTTATTTTCAATTAAATGTTGCAATGGAAGCCACTTTTTTTTTTTTTTATTATTCTATTAAACCCCACAAAGTACTTTTGGTACTAATGAGGCAAAACATTTAGCAAAAAGAAGCCACATTCAATAAACATCAGCAAATTCTGCATTTAAAGCAGGAATATTTACAGCTGGAATACAAGTACACAAGGTGTTTTTCCAGGGACAGTCTCAGTACTATTACACTTCAGGTAATCCCAAGGAACCCTACAGGAGTAGACATGTGAGAGCATACCTTTTTTTCTAGTGCATATGGATCATCAAACACAGACCCTTTCCCCTACCACTTTCAATACTGACATGGAAGCTCTGATCACAATTATGAGATAATACACAAGGACTTCAGAGTTTAAAAGCGTGTGTTAACAACCTGCTGGGGACATCCTGCATGTAACATCTTGGATGCCAGAGCCTTCAGATGGAGGCCTACAGCTACTTATATATGCTCTCAAATGCTTGCTGGAGAGCTGCAGTGTTCAGCTGTCCTCAACAGGACTTCAGAGTTTAAAAGCGTGTGTTAACATCCTGCTGGGGACATCACCCCGTCCTCAACAAAGGAATGCCCTGCTTTTAGCCAGGTACCTTAGAAAAAGTCATTCTGCATATGTCAAAGGTTTCTTGGTAAAAAAACAAGAAATACATTTGAGCATAAACATCCAGAACAGTGAATACAATTGCAAATTTTCATTGTAGAAAAGAGATGAGGAAGCAGAATTAAAACTGGAGTTATGCCCAAAAAGTCTCTCTCCTTATGCACAGTCCTCCTTGTCCTCCCCCTCCAGCAAACGCTACTACACCCGAGTGAGCACCGATCCGTCACAATTTACCTTTATGGAACGTATATCAGGATATACCCCATCCCACAGGAAAAAAAACAACCGTTATAGTTGTTTGGTTTTAACTAGGCCAACATGCCACACTCCAGATCTTGCTGTATGCCTAAGTAGGCCCCTCAGCCCCTGCATGAACACCCTACACTGGTTTATACTCTAACCTGACACTGTGCTGAGCTGCTCTAGCTCTGTCAAGGTTTGTTTTTTTAATAACAGTATTGACCCTGTTTTCTGTTTCTTAAGTGAAAACAGCTCAGCATAGGTAAGCACAGCCGCCTGAGCTGGGAAAAGTGGCTGTGGCAGCAAGAAAGTAAAAACCCTTATGCGATTTTACCTTGTCAGACTAATACCCTTTCTTTGATCAAGAACACTCTTATCACCAATTACACCTCCAAAATCTTCTAGGTGTACAGACAGACTTTATCTTCTCTGCCAAAGCTTACTCTAATCCATTTCTTTCCAGCAGACAACCTAGCCAATTTCTTATTAGCGTTTTCTTAATTCAAATTAATGTTCTTTGCTTCTTCTTCCTTCAGATGATCAGTTTGTTTCTTGAACATGTGAACAATACTTTGTTAGAGCTGGTGTCCTGTCCTGTACTTCCAACTGTTGAATAACAGCTTTTTGCCTTAAAAAAGACTAAGAAACCTCTTCACTCACTTGCATATTTCAAGACAACGTGTGATGGAAAGTATAAGGTAGCACATAAGACTAATCAGTACACTGATACACACCTAACACAGGACATCAAAATGGAACATGGCTATGTAGCTCATTACTCACTCTTGACTAAAATTAGACATGAAGGGATGACAACAGGTTTAGAATGTCAATTTCCCAGCTTCCACTTCCCAGGAACTATGTTGTTCCCTTTGAAAACTCTTATTTCCCCTTCATTTTACTGTCTGAATTTCTTTTGTTAACTAAAGGAATATCTATTCCAGCTTTAGTGGTAAAGAATCTTTAGAGTTAGACTCTAGGAAACAAACCATCCAAATCTTCAATTCTGATTTGTTTTATTTTAAGAAGACTTTCACAAAATTACCAGGATTAAAATTTAAAATTACCTAAAATGTTTGTTGCCTGAATCCTTAGCATCCCATGAAAATAAAAATCCATTACATTGAACATTTCTTCAATAAGAAAGCTACTGAATTTTACCAAAGCTTTTTTAACTAACAAGTGGAAGGAAATTCCTTTGAACAATTCAAGCTAGTCTATCAAAAACCAGTAGAAACCTCTAAAAATTTGTGACTATTGGCCACCATCTCATGTACTGCTGCTATCACTGTTCCTTGACATACAGTGTCATGTGCACAAAACTATATACGGGCTAAAGGTAAGAGTAACAAATACCTCAGCCCACTTACCAGTCTTCATATCAAATGTCCATGCAGGTATGGCATCTCCTGGTTTTACAGTCCTTGTGGGAAGAGGAAGTGTAATCTCAATGGGACCACTGACTTTCAGTTCTTTCCCCGCCAAAAGAAGAGTTACACATATTGCAGTGAGAGGAGTTAAATCCACGCTTTTGAAACCTGAATGTGAAAAATACCGTCTTTAATTCTCCATTCATAATGTATTTAAAAAAAAATAAAATATATATAATTAGAATTAAGAAACTATGCTAATTATAACTAAGGTCAAGCCCTCATTCAAATGCAGCTACACGGTCACCTATTGCCAAATAAAAAAAACATCTCTTCTGGACTTTTAAAACCCTGTGATCAAAATAAAAATTAAGAATTTCAATACCAAATCTGTAAAAAGAGAAAGTAACTTTTGACATATAGGCCCAGTGCTCACTGTACAACAAATGATGAGGTAAAATTTGTCTTGGTGGGGAGAAGAAGGGTTTTCCCCTCACATCATTTGATTGCAAAACAGCTATTCTATGTGAAAAATAGGTAACAAGAGTTTTGGCATGGTTTCAATGTACATAACTATGAATCTAACTGAAGAAATATGCGAATACATGACGGCTGCATTTCTCCTTAGTTGTACAACTCTCCTAATAAGCTTTCCTGTAAGGATTAACTTTCTAATTTGGCAGTTCTAATTAACTGAAAAGTTAATCATGAGGTTTGTCAAAGCACTCAAAGGAAACGTTGCATATACACAGCTTTACAATGCAGCCTTCAAGTTCATTTTCTTTGTTTTCCTTACACTAATTTGCAAATACTTCAGAATGCACGATGACTGGATGGTGAAAGAAACTGTAACAGAATTTTTAAGTACAGAATAATTTTAAACCTATGCAAGCTGTTCAAAGCTGGTTGTGAGAAAACTACTGGTGCATCAGATATCAATTAGGTTCCACCTGCTTGAAAAGGAAGCCTTTTCCTTTAGGAGTTTATGAATAATTTAGAACACATGCCAGACAGATCAAAATAAAAACTCAAACAGGAGAAAACCTGATTTTTCTCTTATGCTTTACATTTTAAAGAGGTGAAATATAGATGAGAAAGGTTTTTTAATATGTAAGTCAAGATATCAATAGATGTGATTATTTTAATTCTATGAACATTAAAGAAGAAAGCATGACAAGTTAAAATAGGCTATATAGTGGCTTCCTCATGCACTGCAATGAATTTAAGAGCCTCAAGGCTTCATACCCATTGGGAATAAAAAGAAAAGAACAAAAGAAAGCTTGAACTGCACGTAGTACAATCTACCAGAGATTACTCTATTTATGAAAATAAAAAATATCTGATAGAATGACAAATACTAGAAGACCCAATTGCATAAAAGCAGTTAAAATGACTCATGAAATCACTCATTGCTTCTACAGTGAAACAGAGGTGCAGGAAACATTATTACAGTTGTGCTCTTTATACATAGTGACTATATGGTTTCAAACAGGCGTATGCAGATTAAGTAAGTGTGAGCCAAACTAGAGCCTCCATACTTTATGCTTGGTGTAAATCTCCTGGAGCAACAGTTCTACTGAAAAGGCAACAAAACCCACAGCTGAATTCTACTGTTGTGGTTTTATCCATTTCCTTAGGTTCACTAAACTTACACTCGGGCCATGACCATATTTTTAAGTTTTTCCTACATCAGTTCCACAGTCCCATGAAACTTTGAACATATGCATACACATAATATATACAGAGACTGATACATATAAAGCAGATTTTGAAGAAGCATTTCAGTGTAGTGAGATCTGTTCTCATCCTACATAGAACAAGATAAAGATAATAGTTACTTATCTGATGTGTTTATAGCTTGCTCCTATAGAAGAAAGCTTTGTGATTTAATGCAATAGAAGCAGCTGCAGGCCCTTTTAATTTAAGTACATCTTTCTGAAACACTGTGCACTCACATACACTGTAATTTGAAGAGTTTCTCTTTGAAAATAATTGTTTAACAGCATATTTACATACCTGATTTATTTGGAACAACTCCTGTTGTATAAAGAAAGCTGTCCATTGTCAAAAATTGCTCTGGCACTGTCAGATAGGCTGTAACATTGGTAATATGGTGATTTGTTGGAAGCTTTATTAGAAGTTTCGGAAACTGAACACTTGGTTGAGATTTGACATCTGTGGAAGAGTAATATTTTGTTTTAGCAATGGTAAAACACAAAAGCTGTTTTTATTACTGCTTGAAAATCCATTTAGCATGACATCCTGTTTTCAACCACGTTCTCCATGGTCTCTGTATTTCTAGTCTAGCACTCGTCACAGCCACACCAACAGCTACACAATGAACTGAAAATCTGGCTCCGAGAAGATAGAAATGATATAGGACTATGAACATACTTTTTTTTTTTTTTTTTTTTTTTGCATGTGTACAGACAGTTATTACCAAGTGTTTAGATTATGTTCTGCATACAATGAACTTACCAGACAGTTTTCCAGTTATTAGGACAGTATCTTCAAACAGCCATATATTAGCTTGACTTTGGGGGAATAATGAAAGCGTCACAGATGAGTATACTGCGGAAAGCGATAATACACGTTACACTCTGCAACAAAAACCTGTAAGATCTCTTCTCTTCAGGAATAGTGAGTAAAGCAGATAAAAAGAAGAAAGCATATGAAGGCTGGATAAAAAATTAATTATTGTCCAGAGCTGGAATTTTAGTGGTTAGGTGGGAAGATGTCTTTTGTGTGTTTGGTACTGTTTTTTGCTTTCTATGGATAGATAAGTGGCTAGAATCCTTAAGAGGCCTTCTCTTGTTGTTGTTGTTTGTTTTTTTTAATGAAAATAATATAACTTTTTTTAGGATTGTGCAATAGTTAAACACAACTTGTGAGAAAACACTGCTGAAAGGAAGCTGTAACAACAGGTTGTACCTTTTACAAAGGACTCGAGGCATCTGCTCTCCAGGAATCACTAGACAACATGATTTCTGCCAAAACACATTACCAGCTCTTAGCTAAGTCTAGGTAAACACTGCCTCAGAATGCACTTATGGCATCACAATATAACCTAGAGTTAAAAAGGTCTACTTTCTGGTTTATAATAATAAGAATTTCACCAAGTCTAGGAGATCATTCAACCTTACAGCTGCAATGACAGGCACCACCCCCCTTGACTGACTTCCTTCAGTCATTTTCAGTTGGCACCAACACCCAAACTGCTAAGGAAGAGAGAAATTTAATTACTGACATGTACAGTTTAATAACAGGACTGAAAGAGGCTTACGTACTTGGCATTCTCCCAGTCTTCCAAGGCAAAGTTGTTAACATGTAGCCATCCTTGTATGATACGATAGTTAAACTTAATCCTAATCTGTAGGGAACTTTTATTAAGACTGCTCCATTGTTTCCAGTAAGAGTAGAATTTGTCTTTGTGTAGTTAACAAACACCTCTACAACTGCTTGTTGCAGGTATTGATGACTGATTATGTCATTTACTTGAACTTTTAGCGTAAAAACAGATCCTGTTAACAGAAAGAAAAAAACAACAAAATTAGGAGGACCATAACATAAATTTGTAAAGAAGCCCTAAAGTTTATCCTTTAAGCTATTCATTCACTGTTCTGTGGATCTCTATCTCAACAGAGGGCAAATTCTGGCCAAAGGAAGAGGCGATCATACCATTATATATCAGATAAGAAGGAAGCAAAAAAATGTTGAGATAGGGGACACAAAAAACCAAAAGTGTTTAACATACTCAGAAAAATATAATAACTAACCAGTTAAAAAACCCAAACAAACACAAAACCAAAATTACAAAGCAATTCTTCCCTTTTTAATTTAAGCTTGAGCAACGCATCTGCAACTACGTGAGATTCAACATGCCTTGCAGGAGCTCTGCAATATCACACTGATACTACAGCTGACCTTGTTATCCCAGTGTAACCCTTTGCTTGGTTGTCATACATTTAAAGATGCATCTTGAATTTCTAAAAATAGAGAACTTAATGGCTAAAGGCTGGAGGATGACACATTTATTTTTACATATGTAAAATTATTATAAAGTAACCAAATGAATCCAGATCCATTGATTGTTTTAATCTACCATCTACAGATTTGCACTTCTGGTCTAGTTTTCACCTTTCTGTATTGCAACGTATAAATAATATTTGTCTACTGCTAATTAGAGGATCTGACACTATGATAGAATCATAGAATCTTAGGGGTTGGAAGGGACCTCGAAAGATCATCTAGTCCAACCCCCCCTGCCAGAGCAGAGTCACCTAGAGCACATCACACAGGAACGCATCCAGGTGGGTTTTGAATGTCTCCAGTGAAGGAGACTCCACAGCCTCCCTGGGCAGCCTGTTCCAGTGCTCTGTCACTCTCACAGTAAAAAAATTTTTTTGGAAATTCACCTTGAACCTCCTATGCTACCTAGTGTCTTGCATCATAATTACAGTCACTGAACAGTATGTTGAAAACAGTATGTCAGCTTGAACAACAGTCTCAAGAAGCTCTGAATTACATTCATTTCCCTCCCACCTTGACTGTAAGTAAACTACTAGGGAATCTTTTCCAAGACAGCAGGTACACGAAATGGACAGAATTCCACGTTATTTCCATTGTGAAATTAAATTACCATAAACTAAAGTATCTATGGACCACTGTTAAAAGTACTTCAAATAACAGATTTTCCAGTATTCTGGTTACAGATATACTACTATTCAACATCCCTGCACTATGTTCTGCCCAAAAATTGTCAAATACATTAATTGTGAATATGCATTTCTATTTAGGTCACAGATGTCAGACTAAGTTGGCTTGAAATTTCTCTACATAAAATCATAGTTCAATTTCATTATGTGTCTTCTATAACTGAGACTGACATTCCACCAAGAGATTATTACCACTGACTTTGATTTAAATTAAAAGGCCTTAAGAAACCAAGTTCAATCCATTAAAAAAAAAAGCCAGTACATAGTGAAGACATCCTAATTAGGCCTCTCTGAATTAAATATTTATGTAGATCTATCGTATGCATGGACTGTGCCATATATTCAAGGAACATTGTGTTGCACACAACAGCGGCTACATTGGCCTCAATTTCTTACTGTTTAGTGCATACACAGCAAAGACTTAACAGCTGTGCCAGTTTGATTCTGTACAGTGTAATAAGAAAATCTACACCTCCTTGTGCAGACTAATATATACTTTCCAAAAAAGAAAAAAATATGTGATGCTCAAACATATTTCACTGAATTAAACAGAAAATGCACATTAATCTTTGAACAAGATGACCTTTTTTCCTTATGCATGATATGTCAAGAATAAAATTACTTTCAAATTCCCATTGTTAGAGGGTTTTTAAATCATGTAAAGATTAAAAAAAAAAAAAAAAGTAATCTAAGCGAATTATGGCTACTTAACAGATCTTCCAGGCATTGATACAGTTACACATACACTGGTATTAGTCCAGTGGTTTCCGAAACCTGGAAGACAAGTAATTTGCTGTTGGCCAAAGACTATTGAAAAGGCTACTAAATAGGGAAAACAGACTATGTCAAATATTATGACCCTGTAATTGCTTGGAAGTCAAGAGAATCTTGTTCAATGGTATTTTAAAAATAAGAAATTCCATAGTACAAAATTCAAGTGCCTGCCAGTAGGAACCAATACCAGAAATGCCTATTATAAACTATTATTTTAATAGCTGGAATCAAGTTAAGAGGGGAAAAAAAAAAAAAAAAAAAGCTGGTATTAACACATAGATTAAGACATTAAAAAATGAAAACCTACAATGTAGTTTCAATTATTTCACAGTTTTAATGTGCATTTTTCCATTTCATACTACCAAAAAGCTTAACAAAAACACAGAGGTGAGGGAATCCCTTCGCTCCTCATCCCGCAGTTCCTAAATTCAAAGATTATTTTGTGCAAAATATTTCTTCCTCTCCTTTACTTTACAGCCTTTTTAAACCCCCCTTTTTTAAAAAGCTTTTGGTTGAAAAAAAAAAAACCAACCATACAAACAAACGCAGAAATGTAGAAGGCTATAAAATTTTTTCTCTTTCTCATAGAGAGCTGACAAACAACACTGGCTGATTTTAGGCATGCTCAGCTCTCATCACTTCATTCTCCTATGGGTTCAGAAATCACCCCAGCATTACTCAAAACCAATACCTTTCTGGAAATGTTGTTGAAGCATGGTTGTAATGGCAGACTGAAATCCTGGGGGGGTTACTGAGACAAAGCTCTCCATGTGAAAACCTACAGTCTTGCACAAGGCAAGCTCCAAAAGAGCAATTACCTGCATCTTACCGTCATATGTAAGCAGCAGCTACTCCAGTGAAAAATGCTCCTTTCACACCCACTAATATTAAGGCAAAGATTAAAGCCCTCATTGCTTTAGGCCTTTTCTTTTGTGCTAAGAAGAGTCTTCCTGACATGAGGATGTATGCCAAATCCCTGGGAGTTGTTCCCTCCCTGAAAATAATATACACGAGTAAATAATTCAGATTTTATAATATCAAGCAAAATATATTCTTCTAACAAGACCCTTGAAGTTTGTATGTAATGATTTGGGAACCTTTTTTTTAAAAACAAACCAACAAACAAACCTTTCCTTTCCTTGACAATAACAGTGCAGAAGACAGGCGCACAGAACATTTTGCCTCTGAATCTAAACACTAGTGACATGACAACATGTAAAAAAATTCCCAGTTAAAAAAAGCCAGAATCCAACAGTAACCAACATTTCCCTCCTCCAAAGGCACATTTCACTACTGTTTTGTATAAAATAGGCTGTGTCAAAGCATCCTACAACAGCAGGCCAGCTGTAACAGCCCAGTTCAAAGCAAAACAATCATCAGGCTCTAATTGCTCAGACTGTGAATGCAGTGATGGTCCAACATGTATGACTGATCTGTATATTCCCAAATTTATCCCTTGACCAACTTCCTTCTCAAACAAACTGCCTCACATGTATGTAATATGCATATTTATCAGACATATTTAATGACACTGAGTTATTTAAAAAGTTGTATTACTGCTCATAACATCTAATTTGCAAAGAAAATTCTACTCTTTCCTTTTTATAAAGATTTTCATGCACCTTAAAGACACTCAAATATGATGGAGACTGCAGTAGGATTTTTTGATCACAATAAAATGTACTGAAAAACATTTCAGAAGCAAAAATGAAATGCTGGTTAATGGTTTAATAAAAACCCAAGCTAATAAATTAAATGACCAATGAAACTTGTGCTTTTTCCTAGTCACTTATACTTGCCAAAAACAAGTGGGTCAGCTCTCCTGCAAAATTAAACAGATTTGACAGAAGTCCTACAATTAGAAGAAAAAACTCAGTCTTAGCTAATTTGATTTGTGATGCCTCAGAGGAAGGGAAATTTGTCCCTTGGCAAGCCCACTGGAAATGCCAGCTTCTATGACATTTAACCGTTTGCTGATAGATGTTCATACAAACACAGCAGTTCTCTAGACAAAGGGAAACAAGGCTTTCTACCACATGCAGCTACTTCAAATATGTCACAGCCAGTAAAAATGACACCTCATTTATTTGAGCTACAACATCTAATGACTGGAATATGGTGTCACATCACTGTCCTGAGAAATCGTACCACAGAATTAAGGCAAAGAACTACTTGTAATTGCAAATTGGGCACAAAACTAACAGCGCAAAATCATCTCTCTTTATAATAACCCTACGCAATTTGTTCTTAATTCTTTACCTGCAAGTAACTGTGTCATCTGGTTACTGTATTTATCTCAGATTAAATTAACATGGTCAAGGCCAGAGACCTTAAGAGGCACAAAAAAAATTCCAAGCTTGATTCATATCTTTAATTGTGAGATGCAGCAGTGAACATATACATGCAGGGCACTACCCAGCAAGTGTTCCTATACATTCTGCAACCTAGTTGTCACCCAGTTCCTAGAGCAAGAGAGGTTCCACAGCTGGAAGGAGACAGTTACTCTTCTTAAGCACACAGACAACTAATCAATTAAGCAACTATCTTACAGAGTGGAAGAAGCACTAGCTACAATTAAATTAATCATTATCTCCATCCTTAGGAGGAAACTTCTCTCATCCTTATCTAGAGAATGTTCAAATCCATGCCAAAAAAGGGCACATGTTTACATGTGCTTCATGGAAACTGTCTACAATGCATTATTATCATGCTCCCAGATTAAATGTGTGATGAACTATTTCCTTGGTCTTAGCTGACTGAGCAATCATTTCTCCATCTTTTATATTCATAGAACACCATCATTTTTGGCTTACTACAATTAGGGATATGAAAAGTGCACTGATCTGTAATGAAGAAATCACATATTTTACTATCCCTTGCAATACTGCATAATTATCACCATTAGGGAAAAATACAAATGAAATATATAATCCACAGCAAACACAAATCTGGCTTTAGTAAAAAGACATCAGGTAAAAGCAATCCCCCTGCCCTCAAAAAACAATCATTACATCTTAAAATTCCCTTAAAACTACACTAATGCCAGTAACAAACTACAAAAGCACATCTATAAAAAGTAAAAGCCTATTATACCTATAAAGCTCATTAAAAATCCATGTACATGAAGGTGAGTTGTGGCTGCAACTAAGTGACACAGCAATGATTTAATGCTGAAGTAAGCCCTCCTCACCAGAGCACACCATCAGTCTGTGGTTACCTTTTGTTCTCTATTAAGATACAATGCGTTGATATAGCACAGATTTTTCTGCTCTGCAGAGTGCATTAAAATGACATAAGAGGTGACCCTTAGACTCTAGGAAGTATTTTACGGCTACATTCTGACAGCTACTGTCAAATACTAGAGTAAGTTCTCTGACCAGTTTTCAATTATGCTTCCCATAGCTATCAAATAACCTGCATAATCTCATGACTAATCCCTACATACTACAGCTTCATTTGCAGCTCTCAGTGTTCCTCTAGGCTGTATTACTCCATGCTCATAAATAGACCCTAAACACAGATTCACATGTATAAAGACACTTCTAACTCTACAAAAATAATTCTTTATATATTCCAAATTGGTTATAGAACATCTAATTTTAAAAATAATTATGTGATTCTTTATCAAGATTTCATAGAATCATAGAATCTTAGGGGTTGGAAGGGACCTCGAAAGATCATTGTCACGATCCGTGACCTATTATATCTCCTTACCTGAGGTACATCACACAGGAACGTTTGCTGAGAGATCCAAAACTAGTATGACTTATAACTTTTAAGTTTATACTGCTGGGCTCATCTACAGCCTCTTGAACATTAGATACAGATAAATCACCCATAAAGCAAAAAAGTAGATACTAAGTCACTCTCCTGAACAGAAGTCAGTTAATGGTGACAGATAAATGTTGCCATCTACAAAAAGTTTTCACCTCCAGTGTTCCCCCAGATTACCTTCTCTGTTTCTCTTCCAAATCTATCAGTCCACTGATAGCAACATGCCTTGGTCTTTGTTTCCAACATTAGACCAAATGTATAACTTATAGAATCATAGAATCATAGAATCATAGAATCTTAGGGGCTGGAAGGGACCTCGAGAGATCATCTAGTCCAACCCCCCTGCCAGAGCAGGGTCACCTAGAGTACATCACACAGGAACTCATCCAGGTGGGTTTTGAATGTCTCCAGTGAGGGAGACTCCACAACCTCCCTGGGCAGTCTGTTCCAGTGCTCTGTCACTCTTACAGTAAAAAAATTTTTTCGGATATTCACCTTGAACCTCCTATGCTCCAATTTACACCCATTACCCCTTGTCCTATCACTGGTCATCACTGAGAAAAGCCTAACTCCGTCCCCCTGACACTCACCCCTTACATATTTGTAAACATTGATGAGGTCACCCCTCAGTCTCCTTTTCTCCAAGCTAAAGAGACCCAGCTCCCTCAGCCTTTCCTCATAAGGGAGATGTTCCACTCCCCTAATCATCTTCGTAGCTCTGCGCTGGACTCTTTCGAGCAGTTCCCTGTCCTTTTTGAACTGAGGGGCCCAGAACTGGACACAATACTCCAGATGTGGCCTCACCAATGCAGAATAGAGGGGGAGGAGAACCTCTCTTGACCTACTAACCACACCCTTTCTAATGCACCCCAGGATGCCATTGGCCTTCTTGGCCACAAGGGCACATTGCTGGCTCATGGTCATCCTCCTGTCTACCAGGACCCCCAGGTCTCTTTCACCTACACTACTCTCCAGCAGTTCAGCCCCCAACCTGTACTGGGACATGGTGTTGTTCTTCCCCAAATGTAAAACTCTGCACTTCCCCTTGTTGAATTTCATCATGTTTCTCCCCGCCCAACTCTCCAACCTATCTAAGTCTCTCTGAATGGCAGCACAGCCTTCTGGTGTGTCAGCCACTCCTCCCAGCTTAGTGTCATCAGCAAACTTGCTGAGGGTACATTCTATACCCTCATCCAGGTCGTTGATGAAGATGTTGAACAACACCGGTCCCAGTACCGACCCCTGTGGGACTCCACTAGTCACACACCTCCAACCAGATTCTGCCCCATTGACTACAACTCTCTGACTCCTTCCTTTCAACCAGTTCCTAATCCACCTCACTTCCTGGTCACCAAACCCATACCTGATCAACTTATCCACAAGGATGCTGTGGGAGACGGTGTCAAATGCTTTACTGAAATCAAGATAAACCACATCTACCGCTCTACCATCATCTATCCACCTAGTAATTTCCTCATAGAAGGCTATGAGGTTAGTCAAACATTATTTACCCTTGATAAAACCATGCTGACTGCTCTTGATGACCCCCATGTCCTCGCCGCCGTTCACAGTATTTTCATATGCTATTTTTAAGCTGCTCCTCCGATTTAAAATTATAGCACAAAATAAATGCAAATATTTTTTTCTCCCTAAAAGGACACAAGAATACTACTAAAATACCAAACACACTGCAATGTTTCGCTCTGTGCAATTCTAACTTTGCCTTAGTTAATTAGATACAAGCACAATCTACACATTTTATTTTCAATGTATTATAAATGAGCTGAGAAGCAAAGAACCTCACACATTTCAAAAAACGTATGAGGAAATTCACCAAATAAATACCTAATGAGCTGTTAAAGTAAATTTATTTGGACAAGAGAACGTTAGATTTAGGTATGAACAATGTACATATGTAGGATAACAAATATAATCTCTCTAGCTGGCTGAAAACATAAAACACCTGAAAGCTGACAAGAATCACTCTAGGAGTTAAAAATTTCAACTAGTTAAGAAACAACATTAACTATAACCATGAGGTAACTCGTAAAGAACATGAGAGCATAAGGAAAGACACAGGTTACAGCAATAGATAAAACTTGTCCTTGTTTAAGTTAATCTTTAAGCAAAATGGCAGCCTTATGTATTTTAAAGAAACGTGAAGTGTTCCTTGAAATGCACTTGGAAAAAAGACAGATACTGATGTTTTACTGCCATATGTTAGGAGTGTGGCTCAGTACTACTCAATTAGAGATTTAGAGAGAACTGCTCTTAGGCAATGCAAGGGTATTGTTAAAAAAAAAATAAAATAAAAAAAAATAATTAGAACCCAGAGCTAATTAACATTTGCTCCATTTGTATACGAACAGCCAATACTGTGAAGGTACCACCACCACGTAGTATATACAATACAGGTCTGTAGCTTAAGCACCCCTTAAAATTTTTTATGCAAAATTGAACATAGAGATGCATATTTAAAAGAACAGCTTTTGCAAAAAAACTCTGCAGTGACACAGAATACATTACTGACTTGCAGGGACAAAGCAGCAAAATAGGATCTGGGAAAGTAGGACATGACAGTATTCACATTGCCCTATTTCTGGTCAACCAATTTCCACAGAAGCCATCAACAAAATCCCAGTTATGCAGAAGCTAAGGCTGTGATGCTATGATTCTAAGGCTAGATCCTAAGGGGCACAAGCAGTGTCTTCTACACAGAGCAAGGCTATTACATTTATATTACAAGAGACAGTTTAACCCAATCTAGTCAAATTTAGATGTTTCCAGTAAGCTTCATATTCAAGACAAAGTATAAAGGATTAGAAATTAAAACAAATTTGACCACACTGGTACTGAGGTGGGGGATTTGTCACCCATCAGGCTACTCTAGTGGGTTTTTGCTGAGGGGGAGAGGGAGAGCAAATTCTAACTCTGAGACCTTTTCAAACATTTTCTTATATATTTGCTTCAAATAAAGAATTATTTCAGATACAAAGAAACACTTCCTTACTTCAGAAGCATATAATCACAGAATCACAGAATCCTAGGGGTTGGAAGGGACCTCGAAAGATCACCAAGTCCAACTCCCCTGCCAGAGCAGGGTCACCCAGAGCACATCACACATGAACTTGTCCAGGCCGGTTTTGAATGTTTCCAGAGGAGACTCCACAACCTCTCCGGGCAGCCTGTTCCAGTGCTCTGTCACTCTCACAATTAAGAAGTTCTTCCTGATATTCACATGGAACCTTCTATGCTCCAGTTTGAACCCATTGACCATTGTTCTATCACTGGACATCACTGACCTCAGTGCCACAGTCCTTACACATCTGTGCATTGGTCAGAAAAATAAGAAGGAAATCGTTTACTAGAAGGTCATTCATGCTAGTACATTAATTATCCCAGCATATACTACAGTCTTCATGAAGCTCTTCTTCCCACCTTACTGGGAAAAAAACTAAACTAATGCTTCAGAATACAATTCACACACTGTGCTGATTTCTCAGCTCCAAAACAAGACCAGATTGTATCTCCTGAAACAACTGGATACATTTGCTCTCAAGGGATGAACAAAACAACAACATAGGAAACCATCACATCCTTGCTTTTATCTCTTTCTGGTCATTCATTACTTCCAGAACACTATCTTTCCCAGTTGCTACTTCTCCATGAATTTGTTACCATTCTGTTCCCTGCCAGAGCTCGGTTCAGCCTCCATGCTCCCAGCACCCATCCCATCCTGGGGTACCCTCTGTGGTAAGGACTCCCTGTAATATTTTAGGCCATGAGATCACTGATCGTGAAGAAAAAATCAATACTTTTTCTAGAGATGAGCTTTTTTGCAAGCTTCAAACTAGAAAGTAATACAAAAATTAAATGCATTGAATCAAACTCATCATGATGTGCACTTGAAATGGAAACTTTAAATCTATTAGACCGAAAAACTACAAGGGATTGTCTGTGGCAAATTGGTACATGATCCAGAGCAAAATATAAGGTTCTAAGTGAAGTAGTAGGTCAAAGACCAATTACTCATTTAGCTCAAAACAGACCCAAAATCCAGTTTCATGTTACAATAAACTGTATCAGATGATATGGAGAAGCTGATCATCTACTCAAATACTGAAAAAAGTGTTACATACTTCACAGATAAGAAGGCTTCTTTCCCTTCTAAAAGGAATTTTGGTAGGAAATAGATGCACATAAAAAATTTAACACTACTTCAGATTTTTTCAGTCAAACATTCTAAGTTTGTAGTACCATTTCTTTACATAGAATTAACACTGAATTTTAACTGATGCCTTTACAAATAAAGTTGGTAATTTATTTACTTACAAATACTTTATTTCACATTAAAAACCATTTTCCTTTTATACCAACATATGTACCCATATCAACATAAATCTTAAGCAAATGACAAGAGGAAAGGGAATTTTGTTTGTTTTTTAAAGAGTGAGGTAAATAAAATTACGGAACATTCCTAATAGAAAACCTTGCCCTCAAATATTAGTTTAAATCTATGCCTCATTAGTACTTAGGCACTCAATTTCCAAAGTAGTGAAGGGTAATTAGGTCAGCATAAATCAATAAACTGATTTCCCCCAACTTGCAGAAGCATATCCTCCACATTCAGAAGCAACCTGACATAAAAATTACATTTAACCAGGACTACATACGGCCAACATCAACATGGGCAAATATCAGCAATCACATTTTCCTAGAGAATGTAGTTGCCTAGCACAAGCTCATTCTTCTAAGAAATCAAATAAGCTCCCAATATTTTTCTCATAGACCTAACATACCATTCCAGCTATCTGCTTCCATGACACACTTGTACAGGTACAGAGTGTAGCACTAACTTCAATTCATATTTAAAAAACAAAATACTACACCTCAAATGAAATAACCAGAATTCTAACAATCAAACTTTTAGTGCTTGTAATTATTTTATTGGATTTTGATTGTTTTATGATCTGGACAGTCTTAAAGAGCTCAAAATCTGTACTATTGCATCAGTAAATTAATGTTTTGGCTTCTTCAATTTTAAGACCTTTTGTATTTAAGAATGGACTGATTTAATGAGTCATTTAAATAATAAAAAACAACAACAATAAAACAAACAGCTAACAGAATAAGCTTTTTTTCTTTTTTTACAAAGAACAGCTGATAATACCATTGAATGTGATTATACTTCTGATGAAGATCTCAAATCAGATGCATTAAGAAACTGAGTAAGCATGATATTCATTCCACAAATATTGACACAAACCAAGTATTGATGAAATTACAGCCCTGCAAAATCAATAAATAAATCAGATTATTATAGGCTGTATCTTTCATGATTACTACTGCATAATCAATAAAAACATTCCTAGAGTGAACATGCTTGTGAGAACTATGCTAGAACGTCATCAGATAAGTCTATAAAGCTGCTAACAACTCACCCATCAGTAGGAATATATCCCCAAACACTTTCTAGTGCACTGAGTAAGATATATAAAATGAAAAGAAAATAACAATTCCCCTGTAAGTGTTTCATGGGCTACCTGAGAAAGCACCATGAAATTTTGACATGAAAGCAGCTATGAAATTTAGATGAAACTTTTTTTCCTGTATCCATTTAATACTGCACAGTACACACATGTCATAAAAAAAAACCCCACTGGACTATTTTTAAATGCATATCACATACTGCTGTAAGGCACTCACGTGGTAAGCTGTCATAGGAATTTTTTTCACCATTAGACACCTTCTTTATTCAACTTGCATAGTAAAATCAGACTGTTTCACCAGCCAAGACATAATATGGGAACTCACAGGATATAATTATTTAATGGAAATTCAGGTTTATTGCATTTCACATTTCTTGCTGTACTGGCGTATCAGCATAAACAATAAAAATGTCACTAAACTTCAAAATTGACACCTGCTAGTGAAACCATGACAATTACATTACCAGAACAACTTTGCATTTTCATTTGCTGCTACTTGGTTGCATCAGCCAGACTGGTTCTCAGAACTCTGGTTACTACGGAAGCTGGAAGGTGAGAAATCCCCCTTTCTGGGGCAAAGGAGATGTGTAGCAGACCAAGTGCTGCAGCCTGAACAGCATCACTTACTTAGGATTCATTTATTTTAAATATAATCTTCTGTAATCTTAGATAAGGGAGAAAAATTATTAATATTACAAGATCAAAAACCTTAAATCAAACTTATACATCCTATAAAGATAAATTTGCAAGTGGAAGATTTAAATGAGCAAGTAAATACTACTGATACAACTCCTGAAGTCTACAAAACAGAAAACCTTTGCCCAAACATTGCAGAGGCCATTACAAGAGGGTTTTTTTCATCTCTGTTTATTCACTGGCTAAAACTAAATCTGTCATGCTTTTCTTTCATCTTTTTTAATTACTTCCTGCATCATTCTACCTTGCATTAGAGTTGAGAGAATAAAAAAATGCATGTTAAAGATTCAGTTTATTATAGAATACTGGGGGGAAAAGCATACAAGAGAAAGATCATAATCTGCATAATATCCTATTTTAAATATGCTACCTTAAATACCCACATTGTATTACATACCCTCAAGAAAATGGGCAAGAACATATTAGGGGATAAGTAAACAACAGGCATTTACCACTCATGAACTTTTTAATCAAACCTCTAATATGCAAGTAGAAAAAAATAAATCATTCAGCATCATCGCCTTGACATAATGAGACCACTTCTTCAAGAACTTCTAATGATTTGTCAACCCTACCCTTTAATGATCAATATACTTGGACAGAGGAAGGATATTCCCATAACTCTTTAGCATTAATTATTTTATTTTAATCTAAAGGGTAAGGTACAGGATTTGTGTCACGTAATTCTTTGTGGCGACCAGTGAGTGGAGTAAGCTGAAAAAATACCTGTGCAATTTCATACATCCCCAAAATTGGCAGAATTGAAAAAAATTAAAATAATCATAGTAAAACTAAGTAGTACCCTCTTTAAACATAACATTTAACTCCCTAAAGGTTTTAGCCTTAAGACAAATATGCTTGCATAAAATCACAGTGGCATAATGTAACTACAAACTACTAATTCAAACACCAGTGCACGTGACTCAATAATTACAACGGAAAACTACTGATGCATTCAGTGCCATTTCAATAACATGCTGGTCACTATTCTTCGCTGAAAATAATTTTCTTTCCCAAGAGCTGCAAAATGTCATACTACTGCTTAAAGAAAGGTACTTGCATTGTTCCAGCAATGTTATCTTTCACTTAGTGAAAAAGATGCCCTAGCCCCTTGGAAGAAGGGCAGTGTGTAAAGACATACGGAGCAAACACAATGGAAAGTAACTTTTCCTAACTGCAGTCCTGTACACACAGGGAGGGATGTTTTTTATCTGCTAGTTAGGAAGTCCATATTGCAGCAGCAAAACAAGAGCACCCAACAAGCTAATGTTGCTTTCATATTAAAAAAAAATAATAATAATTGATTGGAGTTTCACAAAGCAAATGATCAAAAATCACAAACCAACAATATATATGACAGTTTTTTTAAAAAAATACTGCAGGTTCTTACTAATTTTAATTAAGTAAAGTTCCACAAAATCCACAAAACTTTTAAGAAAGAAGGATCAGTCAAACTACATCACAAGATAAAGCAAAACAATCGAATCAAGACTGCCCCCGCATTATTATAACTCTTCTACATACATGGATGCCATCAAGATAAGTGGGAATATTCAATATATATTAGTGATTCAGCCATTTCCACTTTGACTCATTAATACCTCTCTACAGGTCAGCACAGGATAAAGTGTTCCAGGATCCAACTAAAGGACAGTTGTTAGACATAAACATGCAATTATCTGCCCACCAACTGTCTCAAACACAAGCACCACCAATAAACACGCACAAGTTCTCCCTCCACAGCAACAGGCCAAATTTCTGTAGGGAGTAATTGAAAAACAACTTAGCACCATGGAAACCTTTTTAGAATGATGGAAATGTTTGTATTGACACAAAGACTAAAAATGGGACAGAATTTTTTTTTTCCCCAAAAAAATACTCATATTCATTCAGCATCTTTAATATTGTGTCACCTGGACTGGGGTTGGGAATCCACCTAAGTACTTTTGAGACAATCCGTTTCATGAAATACCAAAGAAACCAGGAGACAAAAGTGTTAAGGGACAGGTTTTCTACACTATGCTTAGGGGAAAGAAAAAAAAAAAAAAAAAAAAGGGAGAAAAAGGAACTTGGTAACTAGAAGCAAACAGCCAAGCCAGCCTCTTTTGTCCAACAGTGCTCCAGAATTCTGCAGTATCTGTCAGATGTTTTGCTGAGTCTCTATTCCTGTCAACTTAATTAGAGGATTTTTTAAACTTCAGTGGTCCATAATGCCAATAAAACCTCTCCTTCCCCTCAGTGAGCTTAAGTTTTCTCCCTGGGTCTCACAAACAATGAAATAAGCTCCTGCGATATTTATTCACAAGGCATGGTTCCTATTAACATCATTTATTGTTCCAAACACATGCTCTACTGAAATCGTTCATTTACACAACATAAAGCTACTGATGTACCCTGTTCAGTCACTTAATTAAAGGCTTCAGAACAGAGGAAATATATTTTCCACAATGACTTCAAAAAGCTTTGTGAAATTCCATTACTGCCTGTAACAGTTAGAGGGGCAGGCACTTCCTTATTCATTCCAGCAAAACAGCCTGTATTTTCAACTGTCTTAGCATCATTGACCTTTTTTTCCAGTTTAGCTCACATTAGCAAAGAGAAATCAGATTTGCTACCTCACAGAAAATAACTTGTATGAGATGTCTGCAATCACATTACTGCATTTGGGAGCCTTGCCCATATAAAGTTGTTAATAACAAATAAATTTGGTGCCTTCCCAAATTTCACAACTGAAGTCACACTCTCCACAAGTCATAAAGTCCATGCTATGCCCTAGTGTCTATTTCAACAGATGATTCAACTTTACACATCATACTTATAAAACAGCCCCAAATCTGCAGCAGAGGATATAATTCCACTTCCTTCTAATTTACATCTAACTGGAGAAAAACAATGCACAAGTTTCAAGAGAAACATTAGCAGCTGACACATCCCATAGTCACATATAAGCCCAAGCGAAAGATCCGAGGAGGGAACAAAATGAACTGTCTGAAAGTCTGTAGATGGTAACGAGCTGGGGATGTGTTCTATATGCTCCAAGGGACTTAAGAGATACAGGCCAGCAAAAAGCTCACTAAATTCAACCGGGACGACAAATACAAAATGATGCATCTGATGTCTTCCAGCAGTACCTGCATAAGATGGACTGTCAGGGCAGTAGCTCTGCTGAAAACATCAGGGAGTCCAGGTAAGCAAAAAGCTCAACATGCTAGGAGTGTCCACTGAAGGCAATGAAGGTGAACAGAACACTGCACTGCATCAACAGAAGCTTGGCCAACAGAGCAAGAGAAGTGATTATTCCCTCTAATTAAGCACTTGCTAGACTGCATCCGGAAACAGCATTCAGTTTTAGACCCACAGAAAGAAATGTGCCTTATTTAACCTCACAAAGGAATGGCTTGGGGGACCTAAACTACAGCCTTCCAGTACACATGAACTTACCAAGACAAAAGAGTCAAAATGTCAGTCAAGAAGCATGGCAATGTAACAAAAGACAACAGTCACAAATTGCAAGGAAGGATCTGACTGGACACAAGGAGTTGTTTTTTTTCTTTCTGAGGATAAACAATCATTTTAATTCAGTGTCAACCCTGCTTTAGGGTGGTTGAACTAGAGTGCTACTGATAGCCCCTTCAGGGTAAATACCTCCATGATTGCAGGTCCTCATAGCTACTTTCAAATCACAGAAAGCACTCAAAAAACCCCAAAATGACAACAAACAAACAAAACAAAAAACCCAAACAAACCCAGACAGCAAGCAACATCTTCCCTTGATTGCAGTTTATTTCAGCTAATCCTAATACAATTTGCAACTCTGGTTGGATGCTTTAGTAGGAGTACAGCATCCCACAATAATCTGGGGCTCATAACCTGATGCAAATTCGAAGCTTTGTTAAGGAAATGGAACAAAATTATCTACTTTATCTTGAATGGTCTTCCTTGATAACACTTGCAGTCGATCAAAACATGAAAGTAAAATCAGTTTGACTAATGAAACAGTAGCTTGGACCTGCAACTAAAACAACCTACAACACAAAACCTGAAAGCTACATGCACACTCTAGTAGGAAAGCTCAGTCACTGAATACAGATAAAAGATCGATGAGAAATACAGAAACAGATGTATGTCAGTCAAAGGAAAACATTTCACAAGACGCAGATGAACTATTAATGACCATCTAGAAAATAAATAAATAAATAGAAGCCACAACAAAAAGAAACAAACACGGAATTTGACTTTTCCCTTCAAAATAAGCTGCATGATAACGGGTGAGTGCTCCAATTTATCCAGCTATAACTACTCTGTTTAGTAAAAGCACTCAAGCAAAACACTTGGCTGTACAGGCTAAAGCATTCATTAATCCAACAATGCTCTACAGACCTCAGAGCACTTTTGGGGTGCACTGGTCATGTCAATAATGCATTTCAACTAGTGTATGCTGGGAACATGTTGAAGCATTTCTACGATTCTCTGTATTCTGATGCTTCATGACCTCCTAATGCACAGGGTTCAACATGTGCCATGCACTCATGCCCTGTGACGACACAAAAATCCCACTCCCCACCACAGCCATTTGGCAAACATTTGCAGCTATAGCTGCCAGTAGTTCAGGTAACACCCACACCTACATCATCTTTGTTTTCAAAATGGGACAAAGAAAATCAGAAGGCAGCAGATGAAGATTTTCTTTGCCACAATTTATTTCCAAAGCCAGGCCACCTCTTGCTTCTTCCCCTGGTAGGACTGCCTTGTCTTAGGTACCTGGTGCTTGCAACAGTAAATGCAGAATGCTGAAGTGAAAACGGCCGTGTCAAAAGTCCAGCAGGAGGAACTTACCTTGTAATCTACCTCCTTCAGCTGTTTCAGGGAAACAATTGTGCCCTGAAGTCTGATTTGGATCTTTCAGTCAGTGGAGACTCTCTTCAAGCTCACATGATAAAGAATAACCACAACCTCAGAGAAGAGAAAGCAGGACAAGCAATTGAGATGGAAGGAGTAAGGATAGCATGAGAAGCTGACAGGACTCATCCCTACAGTTGGTGAGCCTTAGGGGGTTTTTGCATGCAGTCAGGAAAGAGCATTACTCCTAAACCCTGCCAATCCCATCAGGTCACATAGGACAGCTCCCAGGAGCTGTACTGGACAAGCACACATCACCAGGGTTGTGCCAGGTATGTATCATAAACTGCAGAAATGTCAGCGTTTTGTTTACAAGAATGCATAACGGGCTTGCAGCTAGAGAGTGAACAGAATTATTTGGAAAATTATGGCAGTCAGTCCAACTGAGATGGGAGATGATTTTCTTCACATCATCTACAGACAGCAGACAACTGCTTGTGAAAGTCACAGTATATGCTATAGTTTGTTACTTGACATAACTGCTGATGCTACATTCGCCCTGTGTTCTGCCTGAGAAGCCACATTTAAGATAACTTGTGCATTTGTAGTGTCCTCCACACAACTGAGTATGACTTACCTCCTAGTCACAAGAGCATGATCACACTTGAGTACATACGTGCTCTTTCATATGGAAGATCTAAGCATCCTGATCTAATCATAGGGCAACATATTAATCAAAGGTGACTCTTGGGACAGATTGTCTCCTCTGTAGATGCGAAAGCGCGTCCTGGTTTGAGCCGGGACAGAACAGACTTTCTTCATAGTGATTTTACTTTTTGGTTAAGCCTCTTCTAAGGAGCTAAGATGTGTCGGGGCTGTATGACCATATGCTCTACCTGTGCTGCAGCCTCAGACATGGTTTGGAATAACTGCCCTTTGCCAGGCACCCAGCCCTTCTGCTGGAATACATACTTCACCTGAAAAGATCAATTACAGCTTGAGTGAAATCTCCCCTACTAAACACCTGGCTAACAGTCCGAGGGAACTTCTACAGATTAATTCATTCTCATGAGCTTTCTATCCTTAAGTTCCCTATAGCACACCAGATTGCTGGATCTATGAAATAGGAATCAAAAGCAATATAAAGAGTAATAAAGAGTAATAATTTGCTCTGTTATATTGTGCCATAAATCCCCATTCATTACAGAAGGATACAATGAATATAAAAATGTGCAACTTTCAAGATGACAAAGTAACTTACACTATTTTTCTAAGTTTGACACAGAAAAAATTAAGTTAATCTTGAATACGTCTTCTGTTCAGATCTTTGCTTGTCTTCAAAGACTTCATCTACTGAGCTAGTTGACACAGAAAGCAGGCTAGATTCCCACTGACCCAGATAGCAGTTGCATTCCAAATCCTGAAACTGCCTTTTTCTAAGCCTGAGAGCAATTCTGTGAATGTTTTTAGATACAGGTTGGCCTTTAATGACATGTTCTCTGCCAACAGATTGACACCAAGTAATAAAACTTTAACAAAACAGATAAGAACTGCAAAAACCACCACTTAGCAATAGGTAGCTTCCTGCCATCACTGACTGCTCTTGCTTCCTGTCACGTACCACCTTGCTACTGTTGGTCCTGTTTCTGTGAACCTGAAACACATTTCTGCCCTTACCTCTCACAGTTCTTGATAACCAAAGCTACTATCTATGCAAATTCCTTGAAATCAAGCTTTTTCAAGTATAGAGCACACTGCTGTATAATATATTACAAGATTGAATAAAAAACAACCTTTCAATTCAGGAGAGCTGCCTACATCTTCAGAACTCCTGACTACCTTTTTGTTTATATCAATTCTCTTCCAGAAAAATAAAGGGAAAAAAAAGTAGGTTCTACCACGGAAAACCTCAACTCTTGTTTTTGTATTAGCAACTGAGTGACCTAAATCATGAAACACAGGGACACATAAATGAAAATACCTGTGAACGTATATTTTTCATTATTCATTTCTGTCTCAAACCACAGATGCTTTCATCACTTTCCAGTTTCTTAATGCCTTCTCTCAAATTTTGTTGCACTACTAAGCTTTAGCTTAGCACAGAAATCTAAGTCATTTAAGAACATCAGCTCCAATAAACCAGAACAAGTCTAAGTCTTACATTCTTTCCCACATAGCTGAGAAACCATTATTGCAAATGCCAGAGGCTGAGATGGCTGAGAAAACTGAACTGCAAAAGGACATTTTCTGAGTTTATTTCCATAGGTGGAGTTAGTTGCTTGCATTAAACCTTTTTTCTGGGTTGTACATGTAGTACTTTTGGAGTTCTCTTTCATAATGAAATAATTTTTTCTCACCACATCAAAAGTCAGCTTTCTAAAATATCATAAAAGTTATTCACATAACACAGATTCCCAAAAAATGTTTACATCTGGTACATCTAAAACAAATTAAAAGTAACATTTTAGAGACTGCAAACTATCTCCTCCATGTCCAAGGATAAAACAATTAATAAACTTTAACAACTTAATCATATAATCATAGAATGCCAGGTTGGAAGGGACCTCAAGGATCATCCAGTCTGACCTTTCTAGGTAACACTGTAGTTTATATGAGGTGGCTCACCACCCTGTCAAGCTGAGACTTAAAACAGTCCATTGTGGAGAAACATACCACTTCCCCTGGGAGACTATTCTAATGTTTGACTGTCCTCAGGGTGAAAAATGTACCTCTTGTGTCCAATCACAACCTCCTCAGGAACAACTTGTGGCCATAACCCCTTGTCTTTTCCATGTGGCTTCTTGTCAATAGGGAATCTCCATCTTCTTGGTAGCCACCAAGGAACTGTATTCTATATAATCACACAGTCACCTCAGTCATGAATAAGACTGAACGTCGTTCTTTACAGGAATGCTGCAGAATCTCTTACACAGCTCTTAACTCCTCACTCATTTTCTTGGAGTCTGTAGATGACTGTGACAAAAGCTCCAAAATAACTGGGTTTATTGTTGCTGTGCTCATTCCCTATCCACTGACTACAGAGTCAGTAAAACATAAAGGTTGTTCCACCAACTGACAAAACAAGCAGCCACACAGCACTAGTTTTTTTAAGTGCATCATTATGTATTATTGCTCAAATTCAAGCCCAGGATTAACAAAATAAGCCATCAAAACCAAATAGTCCTCTAAATACCTAAGTACCAGCTACACAGCAATATCTAAGTTACTAGGAGAAATATTTCACTACATAGAAAACAAAAATTAGAACACCAGTAAGTCACACAAGAACACGTCAGAGAAATATTTCTGTTCAATATCTCAAACAAAAAGAAAGCAACAGAAAGTTACCTCCTCTTTGAATGATCAGGAAGAATAAGACAACATACAAGAGGTAAGAAAAATTTTTGAACTAGGTATCTTGCCTACGAACACAGCTTCACATTAGATAGCAACTTAACAGCACATCTAAGCAGATAGTATTGAGAAAAGGGCACAGAATCAAATTCCACAGACAATACCAGAACAGCATATTCATCTTCAACAGGTACAAAAATAATCTCTTTTCTTCCTCTGGGTTTGCCAACAATCACATATTTATCTCATCAGTCTCAACGAACAGAACTAACTACAAAAACACAAACAAACGATTCCTATTCTCTCCTCTTCTTTTTCAGGACCATTATTAGCTGCTACAGCTTTTTAATTTCACCCTACAAAAATCAAATTAATCTTCCCACCATATATAAAACCTCCTGCTTAAAAAAAAAAAAAAAAAAAAAAGGAACGGCAACAAAAACAAACAAAAAACAACAACAAAAAACCCAAACCAACCACCCAACCAAAAAAAAAAACAAACACAAAACAACAAAACAAACCTTGAAAAAAAACTAAAATAAATTTGTTTTTCCCTGAATTTGGGAATGTAAGGCAGATTTGGAATGGTCTATAACAAATACAATGGCAAGTCTTCTCTTGTTTTTGCTGAGATTACAAATGGTATGGAGAGTACCCACCCCACAGAACATCCAATTATATAACAGAAAGGTCTCAATGTAGAAAAAAAATTCTGACATTAAGATGGTGCACATCATCCTATATGCTGTCTGTCCACGTGACAGCAGCTATTTACACAACTGCTGCCTTCTCTAGAAGAATCTTGTTCATTCAGTACACATCAGATATGACATGGAGCTGATGCAGTTAAGTACCACTTATTCAATTAGTGGTCTCTGCTCTGTTTATAGCCCAATATCTGCATTATAAAGAGAATAACAATGCACCACATCCAAAATATCCCAAGCATCATGAACACGAAAAATCACAACACATACCTCCCATAAAGAATCCATCTCAATAAAGATAAACAAGAAGGAACAAGGAAAACAAAACCAGACTTGCCTGGATCAAAGCCAGGACTATAATTTACTGAATTCTGTGCTCAAGCCCACTGACTCCGCTGCTGCGTATTCACAGCTCCCACTGGCTGCTACTGCTTCTGCACACCGAAGTCCAGATTTCTGAATTGCCACTCGGAAAATGAAAAGCTTACTGTGAATAACATGGAACCAAGACAGGTTCTCCACTTGAGCAATGACCACCCTAACAGGAGAGGCCCGTCTCTATCTTCCTGAATGTTTTTGTTCTAAAATTTGGAAGAACAGATACATCCATTAGATCACATGAGTCAGAGGAACTAAATGAACTGTGTCCCTTTACTGCACATCTTCTCTGCTTCGTCTTTGGAACTTACTTACTTCTTTTGACAGTGGTAAGTTTTTTATTGTTTTTAAGGGAAAAGAAAAAAAAAGATTAGCAAAAAAACGTGTTCAGTCACAATGCGTTTCTCATTGCTACGTTTATATGTCAGCTGTAAAGTCCCCACCTCAAACACTTGCACACAGCTGTGCTGACTTTGGCTTCTCTTCTCAGAAAGCACAGTAATTAGACTGGCAGAAGTCTGTTAATCCAGGAGGGAACTGACCTGTGAAACTGTATAATTAGCTTAGACAGAACAAGGACATCAGTACAGGAACACCAAACGAGAAAAGGTTGCGAAATCCAACCTTAGCTCTGCACCTTCCCTATTTTAGAAGGACAAAGCTCCTTCTCTCTAGCAACACTGGGGTCACAAACACACAGTATAAAGCCAAAATCAGCCAGACTCCTTACTTCCAGAAACCACTGCCTGTCTGGCAGTTGCCAGCACAGGACCTGCAGCTGCTGCAGGAGTGGCTTCTTCAGAGCACTTCCCTTTCATGATTACATTGCTGGCAGTCTTCTGGTGGAAAGGGAACAGCCATTTGTCCTGCCTTTCAGTTGTAAACTACCAAAAGATAATTTCAGGGAAAAAGACCTAAATACCTGATAAATACATATCTGGAGTCAGGCTCTTCTCTTTTAAAATTTCAAAAATGTTGATACAGAAAAAAATTACTTGGAGACTTAACTGAAAGGAAGTACCACACAAAAAACAGGTGCTTAGCAGCTTCTTCAGAACAATCAAAGTTGAATAAAAGCAATTAAATTGTCTTTTAAAAAGATTATTCACTATTGCCTTTATTCCATTTTTATGAAAGAAAAAAACTAATAAAGCTCATTTAGAAAGCCAGCCAACAAGTTAAATAAAGCTTTACATATATTTTAGCTAATATAAACAAATGCATAAGGATCAGTTCAAATTATATTTTTTAATATTCATAAACTGGGATTGATCATGAAAGCCTAATACTACAAGACACTTTCAGGACTCTCAAACCTCAAAAACTATGAAGCATAATAAGCAAATAAATAAAAGAAGCTGCAAGTGGGCACATGGGTCTGCAACAGCAACAAGAGGAAACCAATAGCATCAGCATTAAATTGTTTGGTATCAACAAAGATTTTGGCCACGGCTGTAAGCAATAAGGTAAGAGAGCTTCTTGAAAAGAAATCAATACCTGAAACAAAAGAGATCATTGAATTACAAAACTGATCCCTCCCCCCTTTTTTGTCACTCAATTTTTAATGAGCAAAATGCTCACTGCACAAGTTAGAAATGCTGCCAATGTCTTTTAAGTGAGATTTACTAGTGATTAATGATATATTCCTCTAAAAGCATGATAGGAAACAAATAACAGAAAATCACTAGTTCAAAGGGAGAAAACAAGAACCAAGCTGCTCATCAAAGACTATTCTTTGTAGTCCTATAGTCAAAACATTTGGAAAAGAAAAAACAAGCACCAAATCCACAGAAGAAAAAAATGTCTTGATTTGCTTTCCAGTTTCTAAGAGCGGACCCAGAGAATTTACGAGTGTGTTCAGATTCTACCAAATCCAGTTTCTTGTTTAACAGCTTTAAGAAATTACAAGTAAAGACCATAATTCAAGATCTTTGCTTACATGTCCTAATTAACACACATACTTTGGCAGCTTTATGAATTGGCTTCACTTCAGCAAAATATTAACCATATGCCTGAAACGAAGAACATCTTATACCTTCTTGAAGTCAACTTGAAATAGAAACATGTATATATGCAAAAAGGAAACATATGCTCCAGTGATATGCCCAAACTGAGCCTTGGTGCTAAAAGGTCTTAAATAATTCATGTTTGAAACCATTTTGAAACTCTTTGGCGAAAGGCAATATGTCAAGAATAATAATGGGTTTATCCTAATTTGAGCCACTAAAATCTCAAAACACGCACTTTTCTTTTTTTTTTTTTTTTAACTAGATGATAAATCAAACTCCTTGATGACTCGCAAAGGGGTAACCTCACCCATCTGACAGGAACACCAAGGCCTAACGCTGAAATAAGCACATTATTTTCATACTCTCCGCCGCTGGATAAATGACATACTTGCACATTCTGCAGAGGAGATGCAAAACTAACGAGTTCATCGGCCTCGTCTGTCATTTGACAGGCTTCAGGAGCTTAAACATGTATCAGCTGGATTGATTCGATACTGGCATAAATGTATATGGAGATAGAATAGATGTATAAGCAGATACCTTGCTCCGGTGACCCCTGCCAGCAAATACCCACGCATCAAGCCACGCTGCCCCCCAGACCGTCTGCCTGGCACTTGAGGGAACATCCCAGCGAGGCCCAGACGCGGCCCCGCGATGGCCGGTGATCGATTCCCCGGCCGGTGCCC
>NW_009952874.1:146204-148068 GCF_000747805.2 Chaetura pelagica | reverse complement strand
GGGAGCGCCGGGCCGTGAGGGGCGCGGGGCCCGGGGAATGAGGCGCCGATCGCAGCGCCTGCTCCTGGCGATCCAAAGGCAGCGCGGCCGGGACCCCGAGCGGGGCAGGGGCTGCACCTCCTGGAGCCTCAGTTCTAGACCCAGGCACCGCTTTGCCGCAGGTAACGTGTTGATTGCACATCGAGGGTCCAGGTGTCCAACGGGACACGGTGTTTAGAGTGAAGGCTGCGCGGGAGCGCAGGGCCGGTGGGAAATGGACGAGTGGCACGTAGCAGGTACAGCCTGAGAGACCCGAGCAGGGGCTGCAGAGCAGCACAAGTCCAGGCAGCTGCAGAGGCCAGAGCGGGACACACGGAGCAGGAGCAGCTCGGGTGGGGTTCGGGCGAGTGCTGAGGAGTGTGTCCCTCCCCGGCCTCCCCAGGGCAGGGACCGTCACTGGCAGGGCCTGCAGAACTGGGTGATGCCACAGGACCCATGGATGTGGGAGAAGTGAATATGAAGTTACCTGAAATGAGCAAAGCCCTGTAACTCACCTTTTAATAAAGATGACCCAAATAAAGATCTTTCAGAGAAAGTGACGTGGTAGGCTACAGTCTGTAGCTTTCAGAGAGCAAAAATTGTTCAATGCAGTGGAAAGGGGGGAATCGAGTTACAAGCTGGAGAGGAGAATGTCACAGTGCTTACTTTCAACAGGCCTCTTCTTACATGTGAGGAAAAACAAATATATTTCTCCTTATGACTGGAGGTAATTCTATACAGTACAATGCAATTTACTCAGTTGCATTAAAAAGTGAGATTGGCACAGAAAATGAAATGTACTTTTATTGTAGCTGCTGAGCATTTGTTGGCACCTTTTGGGATTGCTAAGGAATGGATTGACTTGACCCACCCAGGCATTAAGAACCATCACCCCCTGCAGAGAGCACTGCTGTACTGCTAAGCGTACACCCTCCTCAGCAGGTACCCTTCAATACTTCTCTTTAAAATAGAGTATATTCATCTCCCTTTTCTTCATCACCACCCCCTCAAAAAAAAAAAAAAAAGTCAAGAAATCTTGCTTTCATTTGACCTTTCTTTTAAGCAAAAGAAAACCAAAACAGACAATAATATAGTTGATATGCAAAGGAGAAGAGATTATTTATTTTGTTTAGAAAACATTTGTTCAGTGCCTGCTTTTCTAGTTAACATCCTCTCACAGAGAACTTCCTTTTTCAACCTTTTATTTGGTCACTGCAAAGAGAGTCTGCTTCTGCACAGCCTCTGTTAGACTTGAATTCATTTTGGAATCTGCAATATCACTTGTCCCCAGGTGTAATGAAAAGGTTTACAAGCAAGCTAGGTAATGCCTTGAGCAATTTCCTTCCTTTGTTAATGAATTTGTCTGATGAATGAGTACATGGTATTGAGAAAGTTAGGATCACATATATTAATCTCCAAAAGGTTGTAGACTTGGGTTTCTAGAAAGATAAAAATTACATTTATGTGGAGAGGAATAGTTGAACCAACTTGTCAGCTGCAACACTTCAAATTAATGTTGATGATGTGAATATGCACAATTACTCATTTATAAAGTTCTGAAACACATTAATGTTGATGATGCAAATGTGCAATTACTAATTTATAAAGTTCTGAAACAAATCTGTTCAATGTGGAATAAAAAGTTTTATTCAAAGTGCCTCCAAAAGGGCAATAACGTGTGGAAATAGTTGGTACTGCATTTAGATAAATTACTGAGAAGGAATTAGCGTACACAGAAAACACCCCACTCACAGAAATGAGTATGGTTGGAAATCAGAAAGAATATGGTACCATGAAAAGAAACACCACCTCTATGAGCAGTTTCCTAACAAAAGGACAAAAAAAA
>NW_009952874.1:138216-142723 GCF_000747805.2 Chaetura pelagica | reverse complement strand
AAAAAAAAAAAAAAAGTCAAGAAATCTTGCTTTCATTTGACCTTTCTTTTAAGCAAAAGAAAACCAAAACAGACAATAATATAGTTGATATGCAAAGGAGAAGAGATTATTTATTTTGTTTAGAAAACATTTGTTCAGTGCCTGCTTTTCTAGTTAACATCCTCTCACAGAGAACTTCCTTTTTCAACCTTTTATTTGGTCACTGCAAAGAGAGTCTGCTTCTGCACAGCCTCTGTTAGACTTGAATTCATTTTGGAATCTGCAATATCACTTGTCCCCAGGTGTAATGAAAAGGTTTACAAGCAAGCTAGGTAATGCCTTGAGCAATTTCCTTCCTTTGTTAATGAATTTGTCTGATGAATGAGTACATGGTATTGAGAAAGTTAGGATCACATATATTAATCTCCAAAAGGTTGTAGACTTGGGTTTCTAGAAAGATAAAAATTACATTTATGTGGAGAGGAATAGTTGAACCAACTTGTCAGCTGCAACACTTCAAATTAATGTTGATGATGTGAATATGCACAATTACTCATTTATAAAGTTCTGAAACACATTAATGTTGATGATGCAAATGTGCAATTACTAATTTATAAAGTTCTGAAACAAATCTGTTCAATGTGGAATAAAAAGTTTTATTCAAAGTGCCTCCAAAAGGGCAATAACGTGTGGAAATAGTTGGTACTGCATTTAGATAAATTACTGAGAAGGAATTAGCGTACACAGAAAACACCCCACTCACAGAAATGAGTATGGTTGGAAATCAGAAAGAATATGGTACCATGAAAAGAAACACCACCTCTATGAGCAGTTTCCTAACAAAAGGACAAAAAAAATCACTATTTTCTACAGGGATGTGGCAACTAGAGAATCTGAAATACTTATTTTTGGCATAAAAATTTTAGTAGGAAATCAGTTCTCTGATGACAGAACAATTTGTGACTAGATCCTTTCTTGTTCATGATTTGACTCAAGGTTAACATGTGCCTCTCTAGATAAGAAGGTGAGTTGTACAAATGTGACCTTTTCTTATTTAGTAGACAACTGCTGATTACAACATGGTATGAAATTTTTCAGCTGAATTAAATATACACCTAGGATTAAAAAACAAAACAAACAGAATTCCTGTTAATAAAGAGGTATTTTATTCCAAAACTCTAAATATCAAAATCAACTCAATACTTACAGTTTTCATTTTATCCAATCATAGTATTTTGAAATTGTATACCTATACAGTAAAATGCAACCTAATAACATAATTCCAATTTTAATTAGGATGAAAAGAATAACTTGAAAAGAAAACCATAGCTGAACAGCTATATACTTGTTATCAGTACAAAATTACCTTTTTTGCAAGATTTATAATTTAATAAAAATAAGGTGACTTCAAATGTATATTGCTCTCCTTAAATGTACCAAAGACCTTTGAAAAAAGTTGATAGTTACTGGAAATAGTCCCATTTATGTTACAAGTATTTACTACATAACTAAGAAACCCAAAGTGCAGCACACATTAGTATGTTAATTTTCTGCTTGTGCAAACAAGGTTCTACTGATTTAATGCACAAGCAAAACCAAAAAAGGCAAAAATATTCTATGACAAAGAGTAAAACGTTACATTTTCAAAATATTTGCATTATAGAAAAAAAAGGTTTCCTTCGTGGACTAGAAAAGGCTACCTAAACCTGTAAGGTTTTTTTAAGATTCAAATGCTACATTAGATCTTCATTTATTTTGCAAAAGCCAAGGGTCAATTTACTTAACCTAAATGCAGCATATTAGGAGAAGGACACTGCATAAAGAGTTAGATTTCCTGTGTTATCCAAAAACTCGACACATTGGAAAAAACAGATTGAAATACTAAATAACACTCACATGAAACAGTAGTAGCACTAGTTAACCCCTTACTGTATAGTCTCTAGTCAGATTTTCCACAGTGGACTTAAAGGATATTGTACCGATTCTCAGTAGCTCAAGAGTTAGTAATGGATACACCTTATAATATACATCATGTTTCACCCAATGTGGGTGATGGATAACTTTCTATAGCATTCATTTATGATCTCAATTTAACACATTATTTTTGATCATGTCTTTAAAAATACTGACCACTGCAAGGCAGAAATGCTACATCCCTTTTTAGGCAAACAAAAATAAACAGACAACTTGGCAGTGAACTAGATCCGATCATGTTATATTGCACTTGGAAACTAGAAGCTAGAGATTCAGTACCAAAGAGTTCAGATCCCACTCACATCAACAACAGTTATTAGAGCTCAGCATATAATCATGATCCAAACTGTGGGATTTGCTTGTGATAGGAGGCCAACAGAACACTCATGGGCTCTTCCCATCTTAGAAAAAGACAAGCAAAAAAACCCCATTTCTTTGCTGCAAAAGGCATATCCGTGGGCTGCCATCACCCTTTAACATTTATTTTTTTTGCATTCCATTATCCTTTTGTAAAACCCTATTTTTTTTTACTCATTAACAGCCAGCAGCACTGACACAAAGGGTCACATTGAAAGGCAGTTGCAATGAATGTCAGGTGTTCTGTGACTTCATTAGGCTGCGGAAAAAGGTCTTAGCCTGGACCTAAGACAACAACTGACTAGATTTTCATGAGGGTAATGCTGCTCTGAGACTGCCATGTCTGTTCAAGGGTAATCAACAGCAAAACCAGATGTAAAATTCCAAGTGCAACATGAATCCTTCAAATTGTCAAGAATATGCTGATTATAGCCAAAATATTTTCAAAAAACCCATGAGTTTTACCTTAAAGACAAGCACAGACATACATTTAGAAACTAAATAATAAAAATCTTCACTTGGAATAAATGTTTTATAGAGAAAGAGCATATATAATGAATTTTCTTATAATTTAAATGTGTTATGGGAATCAAAGATTAACATGTAAATAAAAAGTTTAGAAAGAAAAATGGGATTAAGAAAAATATAAACTTGATGCTGATATCTGAAAACATCTCAAACATTTCAACTTAGATTGTTAAACTAATATGAGAACTGACTGTGTAGTTAGGCTTAAATAAAAGCTACCTCCATCACTTGATAGTTTCTTGAAAAATGTAAACCTATAAATTAGGTCCATTGCTTTATATTTCCTAAATATTGCCAAATATAATAGATAATATGCATTTTGTAATATAAATAGCTTCTTTGTATTGATCATTAGATGCTGCAATAACGGCCAACAGGAATAATTACAGAATTTCATTATAAAAGATACAGCTCTTTTAAAATATTTTCATTACCTAAATAATTACATGGCAGTTGATTTTATATTAATAAAAATAAGCTTCTGAAACATAACTCTCTAAAAGAGGACTAATTATCTTGGGTTTTTTTTTAATGCTTGCAGCATGCATCTTATGCACCTTATGCACATCAATTTTGACTCAAGGGCATAAATGTAATTTCAAAATACATTTTTAAAGTTTCTCTCAAAGTTTTAACCTTGTTCTACTATTTTTACTACAAAAACACACCAAAGCCTGTAAGTCATTATAAAATTTATACTGACACGAGTATACATATGATCTAATATTATTGCTGAATCTAGAATGTGGCATCAAAGGGTTGCTGCACTCCCACTTAGGAAAACATACTGTTCAGAATCTTGCTGAAACATAAATGTTACTTTGAACTGAATTGAGGGTTTTATATCCATGTTCACTAAGTAACATGTATACTTCATTTCCATATGCTTGTTGTTTGCTGTTTTTAACCAAACTGGAGATTAGTGCACATGGTAAAAGCAAGTGTTTGCTTTAACTGCCCAGTAGAATGTAAAGAAATAAAGAACACTTAAATAATTCTTACTTTATGCAACCTCTATAAATGGAAGAAGCTTTCCATAGCTACAGTAGTTGTACCAATAAAATGTACCTTTTTATCCTGAAAGTCAGTAAAATGACAGTTTCCAGTTGCCAGAGTAAAATTAAGATGTAATTGGTACTGACATAAGCAATCCTACAGTATCCCTTCCATGTGAGCTGAAGAGATCTCGATCATGCTGCTTTCTTTTCATCTCTTTCTAATGCCTAGACATGCAAGTAGTTTAATAAATTTCAAGTCAACACAGTGCATACATATAATGAAAGGACACATGTAAGAATTAGAGCTATCATCTGACAGTCTCTTAAACCTCTCAGCCTAGTAAGATTAAGACTGGGTAAAACCAATCTTCTTGCATATAATCAATTGCCAAAGCATGTGAACTTAGAAGCCTGTGTAAGTAACTGAAATTATATTTTATAGAAGTCACATCTGGAGTCCAGGATCAAAGCCCAATTCCTGATTCTTTATTGTATTACTAGTAACAACACTAGAAGTGAAAAATGAAATCTTTGCCAAAATGAAGACCTTGACAATTCAGTGAAAGAGGAATTATGCCATATACCCTCTTATCAACTTATCTTAACTAAACAAATTGTCTAAACCAAAAACATGTAAATGGATAACTATGCAAGCCTAGATCTGACACATA
>NW_009952874.1:109790-137591 GCF_000747805.2 Chaetura pelagica | reverse complement strand
CATACATTTGACTGGCAAAGAGTAGTTTAAACAGTTCGTGTATTACTCCATCCTGCTTTTGGACATGGTCAAACACACAGTGTGAGAATTAACTACTTCCTCACAGTGCATCAGATAACCTGTCACATATTATTCCCTTCCTTGGTTTACCCAACAATGAAAGCTGTCCTGAGTAATACACAGACTTAAGTTCAATCCTTGTGGAGCTTTGACTTCTGGACATCAAGGCTATGGTTCTTCTCATAAGACATGACTGTTGGTAGCCACAGTCCAACATCTTGTCCCTGGCAGTACCTGAATATATCCATGCTGTCAAGAATTCTGAGGAACACCTGGATCTCGTGCTTTAAAAATGCACAGCAGAGTCTTTGGATCTTGCCTGGAATATTTGCACTCAGTCCTGTAGAAAATAAATCATCCCCACCTTTCTACCATTGACTTCCATTTCTGTAGGCTCAGTAAGGGACCCTGGATCTGGAGAATGGTATTTGTCAAGTCTAAAGGGAAACCACCAGACAAATGACTGATCAGCAAAGGGGAACAGGCATGCAGAATAGGTATGAGATGTGAGTGATTCCACCGATTCATCTCTGTCATATTTTAACAGGAGGAAATAATCAGCAGAATTAAAGGGTCAAAGAGTATTCTTCGGTTTTGTAAAACAAGTTGTGTTCATATTTTATTGTGCAACTAGCTCACAAGAGCTAGGAAATGAAATGTAGTGTATGATAACAAAAATATATTGAAGCTAAACATGTAATCCCACAACTACCTATGGAAGCTGTTGGCTTCAAGAGCAAACACAGCATCTGTGTAGCAAATCATGTAAAGTTGGTCTGTGAATCAAAGAAGATGTCTTTTCTATCCCAATAAGCAAAAATCATAGCACTACATACTACTTTTCAAACACAAATCAGTGCAGATGCATTAATCACATACATGAACCTAATTAATACAAAAAGGAGGATTTAAATATTTTACTCTCATTTTGTACATGCTTTGAGACCAGCAGCTTTGCAGTCATGAGTGTTTTTTCCTTAACAGGGAAGCCAATATTTGTAACCAAGAAGTAGGCATTTTAAAATTTCAGAATGTCTTACAGATAAAACTCTGCTTAAGCTTCTGATGTTCCTTCCCCATTCTCATGTGGCTGCAGCTGTTCTCTTTCTTGCTCTTCCTGTGGTGGTCTCACACGTTTGAAAAAGCCCATCTGTGATTCAAAGAACAGTGAAGATATTGCACTGTGATTTAAAAAATGTATGAACATTCTCCTTCCTTCTTAAGCAGATCTTAACTGATTAGTTACTTGATTTTTCCCCCCACCTCCTACTGTCTTTTCCCTTATTTTTGACCTCCAAAGCCAGTAGCAGCTGAAAAATATAACTGATTAAATCAGCACAATCACAGACATTCTTTTATTCAACTTGCTGACAAAGCTGGAAAGTTTTTACAGTTATCTGATTAGTTACTTGATTTTTCCCCCCACCTCCTACTGTCTTTTCCCTTATTTTTGACCTCCAAAGCCAGTAGCAGCTGAAAAATATAACTGATTAAATCAGCACAATCACAGACATTCTTTTATTCAACTTGCTGACAAAGCTGGAAAGTTTTTACAGTTATCCAAAAACTTAACTGATTCAGATTATTATGGGGAGCAAGGTATTTGTACAAGCTGCTTCTGCAAGCTGCTAGTACTATTTGAAGTAATAGATCACTAGTAGGGACAATAACATAATACAAAAAACCCAAAGACAATACTTACCCTATACATAACAAACACTAGAACTGCCAGGAGTAATAATCCTGCTAGGACAGCCAAAATTATAACCCACACTGGCACAGGCATAGGCTGTGGTTGAATACCCCATGTAATATTTGTAGTGACCTAATAGAAAAACACAACAGATCACATTTTGCACACCAGTGACCTACAGAGTTCATTCATGCCGTTTAAATCTTGCATATTTTTACTTGATAGTGTTTAAGATACTCTTAATCCATCATAGGTTTTTTCTCTCCAATGTTAGTAAACAGCTATAGATGAATAGTGACAAAGGCTTCACTGACCCAAATTAAATAGGATTTGCAAGTTACATAAAAGCAGGTTTGGGGGGTTTGAAGGTTTGGTTTTTTTGCAGTCTGCAATACCATGGCAACATGTATTCTGTAATCCTTGATGATTTTCAGTATAACTGCAGTAATCTGGAAATATTTGGGAATTAGAGTAAAAGAATTCTAGGCCTTTTTTTCTTAAAAGGCAATATTCCTTGAAACAAAAACAAGAACAAAAAAATACCTACAGAAGGCTGAAGAGATACAAGAGAATTTATCACTGGCATTAGAAACCATACTTAAACACAATCCTTTTCAATCCTTTCATGCTATAGTGTCCATCAAACACTTAATTTAGCAGCCCAAAGAAATATATCTTCCTTTCTGTTTGCACCCTGCTTCCTTTCTCTTTGAAGCCCTCTAGAGCACAGATGTTCCTCTTCTTCCACCTTCACATAGTAATTCATATAATAAAGGTCCATTATTCAAAAGCTTTAAGTGCTACTACAATAGAAAATTTTCAAGTAAAATATTTCTCCAACAAGAATGGCATTAACAAGAACATTAGGGCTGTTCGTAACTATTTTCGTTAGGTCTTCAAAGCTACAAATACTGTTAACTCTAGTCTTAGGAGGAAAAACTGTTTTACCCTCAATTATATGTGTATAACTGAAATTAATACACAAATCAAATACTTGCTAAAATGGCAAATACACCAAGCTCCAAAAAAGCTATTCAACAATCATTGTTTTACTACTAATTTCTAAAGAATTATCTTATTATGAGTGATAACTCAAGCTGGATGTAAGTTACTTACTACTGTGGAATTGTGGATGTCTTCGAAGGAAAGGTTCTTATAAGGGAACTCTATAACACTGAAAGAAGCAGATGATTTGAGAGAGTAGGAATGATTCTGATTTTCTTTCTGTGTAAGAGAACACAAAAATTAGTCTTTGATGTGGATACAAAAATCATTTATATTTCAGAAGCAGGGACTATGTTCGCTCACTCACATGCATGAAAGTTTGTGTCCAAAGGCGAGATTTTAAATACAATATTGCACTCTTTTACAAAAATCATTTATATTTCAGAAGCAGGGACTATGTTCGCTCACTCACATGCATGAAAGTTTGTGTCCAAAGGCGAGATTTTAAATGCAATATTGCCCTCTTTCCCCTTTCCAGGTGGCCAACTTGACAGACTATCTTTAAACACTCTGCTGTTCCGCAGCCCTGCATAGAAAAATAGAAAAGATATTCAAAATACAAAATATTTGACAAGTCATTAATCACTTTACTCATATACATAAATTAGTCCCCTTTTCCTGACAAAGCACTATAAACTATTCAAATATATTAAATAAACCCCAATTTTTAATAACACTTGTAGCGCTCTCTAAGTTTGCATTCAGGAAAATATTATGTGAGCCACCTGGATCCCAGAGGTGAAACTGCTGGCATTAGCTTTAAGGAATTTATTTTATCTATGCACATAGAAAAAATGTCAGAGGGTGGGAAGGCCATTTCTGGTCAATTCACATCACCTTCCTCCACGTGTCTTACAATGGAAAACTCAGAACAATTAACTGCACTTGGTGCCAACAGAACATGCCCTATATTCAACAAAAGTCTTTGAACTTTGCTGATTGACCTAACCTACAAGCCATACTTAAGACTACACAAGTTCAACTGGCCTTTCTCAACCATATTTCCACTAACATCCACCAGGTGACATTGACCTTACACCATCAGTAATTCAAGAAGAAATCAGAGCAAAATAATACTTAATTTTAGAAATTTCATTTTAGCTGTACTACAGATGAAAGCACTGCATGGTGTAGGTACATCTCCCAGTGTAAGAAATCAATCAACTCTCTGAAATTATGATGGATATTAGTCTCTGAGGTGAAATTCTGCCAAGTTGTTGGGAAGATTTGGCAAAAACCAAGCCCTTGAAAATAATCCAAAACCTTCTGAACTGCATTTATAGATACAGAAGAGTAGCTAATAGCTAAAAAAATAGTCACTTTTCTCACAATAACACCATAAGCTAATTCCTATTCTTACTTCCATTGTTCAGGCCATATTTTTTGTTTTCCTAAGTCTAAAAAATTCTGGAATCAGGGTGTACTGTACATTGGTCCACCCTGAACTCCCAAGCATTTCTCTCAGCAGTCTGCCTGCCTAAAGCAGGGATACATTCATTTCTGCAAGGGCAGTTACAGACAGCGATACGCTAACATATTTCCTTCGTATTACAGATTATTTCCTATCTTGTGTAGAAAGGATACACCCTCCACATGTCGAACTGCAGGATGTCCACTGATCAGCTAGGAAACAGATTGTGAAATAAACTGTAATTTCTGGGAAAGATGACTGCAGCACTCACCTGCTGCTCAGTTAACCTATTTTGCAAGCTTTCCTGCTATGAAGTATTGATTTTCAAATTCAGGGAACAGCACAACATAGAAGACTGACACTGAATCAAGTGCCCAACAACTGTTGCTTTTAAAGACTTAAAACATAACAACACAAAACTGTAGGCATGTGCCTCATGGGTTGACTAGCCTGAAGAAAAATGATGCACACTGGGGAAAAAAAACCCCACAACCTTCAAAGAGAAAAGCTCCAGAACATGACTTGTTTGTCTATTAACCATTTAAATACAGAACGTGGATTTTCTGAAATACTTCTTCATCACATGGACCTTTCATCTCTCAATTATAAAAAACAAACAATACCAAAAGTATTACCATGTCTCTGCTCAAAGCTTACCAAAGTTTGCACATCTCCTTCAATGGCAGTTAAATCCCTTCGGCTGATATGATGGTCGCGATTATCTTCCCTGCTAAGTGTTTCATTCTTATCATCATCTTTAGAAGCAGAAATCTAAGATACACCGACGAAACCCAAAAAATAAATAACTCTTACATTTAAGTATTTGCACATTTCAAAGTTAAGGTCAAGAAAATATCCAAGTGATCAGGTTTCTCTTTCTTCCTGTCCTAGCTGTTTTCTTCAGAACCTGGCTTTACCTTCAGCTGTAATTAAGATGTTCCTCCTGCCTTTTCTGAATCATTCATGCAAATTCCTACTAAGATCCTACAGAGCCTTGAGTATCTTAATTCTTCTTCAGCACAAAACCTTTTCGTGTATCAAAAAAGGTACTCTTGGGCTGCAATAAATATTTCAGTTTTGCAATTTGTTATTGAAGATTTTTCCTCAAAATTTCAGTTTTTAACTCAAGAAATAGCTCTAGAAGGGTACTGATGTACAGCATACCACTGTATCTCCCCACGTGTTTGGACTGAGACAAAAGATTTTTTAGTAGGGGCTTGAACAAGTACACAGTGGGTTTATAAAACATTTCAGTAATGTCTTCAAAATTCACAATTTAAATTTTCAAGTTTACATATGGGACTAGGCAAAACCATGCTACTCATCATCTACATAACAAGTTTACATGATCAAACTTAGAACTGTAAAAAACATTATTAGCAATGGTATAGCAAAAGCACTGGAAATTTGCATTTACATATTCACTGAAGTTGCGTTCCATTTATCAAAGATACATGAGTATTCTTTGTTGTTCTACATGTTTAACATCTTCCTCAGTCTTATTACAGATATTTTAGCTTAAATTCTTCTAAAACAAATATATTGATTTTTACTACCACTTCTAAACTGTCTTGGAATTTTGCTCCCTACACTCAATTGACCTTGATGTCTTTTCTCTGCTGTTCCTTTGTCTAGTCCACCTTAAGAAAAAGATGTTTATTCTGCTCTGTGCTCTGCAAACTGCATGTTTTGTGTCAGTGACAGCATACATTTAAGCTGAAACATCCCTATTGACTTGTGTGGCATTTGGATGAGGGCTTAGGTAAGTAAACTAATAAAAAAAAAAAATAGTGCCACTCGCTTCCAAAAAATTGGCCTGAGAAAATTTACGTAAACAACTCAGAAGCATCTGGAATATTTTTGCTCACAACCACATTCAATATAATTCCATTGCTTCGCACTTGGAATTCATATGGTGCAGTCTTACAGAAAAAAAAATTACCGAAAAGAAAGAGGACAAATTCATCTTTGAGTTGACAACCTATTGTCTGCCTTTTATTTCACTTGCTCTAACATGAGCAAATACTATCAAATGGTTCAGTCTTGTTTCTCAGCAACAAATGGAAACTTAACTCAGTGTTAAATACTCTAAGGTATTAAGGTACTTTGAGTGTGTTGCCAAAGCAAACATGCTTTGTTCCACTCAGAAAGTTCTGCTTACCTTAATTTTCAATGGATTGATTTCCATATCAGAAGTGCAGTTCATGGGACCATCTATTTCATACTGAACAATATACAACAGTGTGTCGTTTTTGTATTTGTAAGGCCACTGCAGAGTCATCATCACTTTGCTGAAGGCACTTGGACCATTGTTTCTCAGCTGATTATCAAAAGAATTTTAACAGATGTAAAAAAACAATGCTGCCTTCTTTCTTCATGTTCATGTAGTTATTTAATATTTGAGCCATAAATGATTCAGCTACTACACCCACCCCTTACCACTCATGGCAACAGCACCATCAAACACCCACCCCTTACCACTCATGGCAACAGCATCATCTTTACCTAAAATTGGTAGCTAAAATTCAGTCCCCCAACAGGTAAAACTTCAAATTACTTTGTAATTTGATAAAAATTACTGAGAAGGTACATGGCTTTGGTTTTTTGCCTTAAAGAAATGCGTATTTTTTTCCTTTTAAAAAATGTACATTTCTTGCAGCAGACTGCAGGACACACCCACTGAAACTGTCTCAGCCAAGATATTCTGAGCACAGATACATGCCCATAAGTTACTTTAATTAGCTAAATGGTCTCTTCAGCTCTAGAACAACTGTTATTCACACAGATCTCAGTAAGTTTTGTTTAATTAAACGATGTAGATTAAAGCTGTGGTCATTCTTTTAAGGAAATTTTAAATACTTAAATTTTTCAAGGCAAAAGACTTCACAAGAATTATTCAGAACAGCTGGAATACAAATGAAGATACTCAATAATTTACAGCCATGAATCAATTTTCCAAGTTCAAGTTCCTTGGTATGTTTTATCTAGATTTGAAAGGGCTAGAAAATATGTAGTAATGTTAAAAACCCCCAGCCTTTTCTATTTTGCCACTCCTGTTAGATCAATTGTGGGCATTCCAACCCTTCTTACAGATAGCAATTATTGACCCAGCATTTAAAACAAAGAAGAAAAATAAATCTTTGTTCCCACAACAGATTTTACTCCTGAGACAAGCTACACCAGAAGACTTGTTTTAATTTGTCACAAAAATATGTAACTGAAATCAGTAGTAATTCCATACCTCATAGATATGCTGAACTAGAGGCCCAATATCATCTTCTGTTTCTGGGTTTTCCTTTGGCTGCCAGTTTGCAATTGGAAGGAATATATGATCAGGAGATGACACACTAAACAGTGGAGCAAACAAGTTGTTATTATAAAGTATGAAATGATAAATCTAGTTTTCTAGAATATCTTAAAAATCCACATGCTTAAAATACAATCTCACATTTTTCATGGTCTGCATATACCAGTGGAGCAGAGTTTGAATGGCTTGTATATTACAAGTTCAGTTTTCTTCTCTAAATGAAAAGATGAGTCGTGCATTTAGAAACATCTCTTTTACCTGTCCCAAACACTGGATTCAGCCTACATCTAGTAAGCCATCAGTGGAATTATGATACATACATGTCATCCAAAAACCACACTGTGAAATACTGTGATAATGACAAATACTGATGCAGGCTTAACAGTGGACTCATAAAAAGAATTCAGCACACACTAAAATGGTGAAGCTAGCAATAATGTTTTCCAGTTGTGCCATCCCCTCACCTCTCAAATATTTACAAATTTAGACCATGGTAATAAATGCAATAGCAATTTAAAAAAAAAAACAAAAAACTTTTAGGTGTGCAGTATAGATTTACTTTAAGCAGAAGTCATAGAGGTAATGGAAACATTGCAATATTAATACCATGCTTAATACTGAGGAAGGTGAGGGCATTGCAAACTTCTCTATGATTGCATCTGCAGCTTTGCTTTTAGAAAAGGTTGCAGGGGTTCTCAATGAAAACCTAATCAGTTTGTGGAGGGAAGTGATGTGTAGACATGTGCGCAACTGCAAAAATGAGGGACTTCTTTTTCCACTGAAAACATCTCTAGTAATAGAAGCACAACATCCCCTTGTGGAACTCAGGCTTTAATTATTCAGAATTATTCAAGATTAGAAAGTCCAAAGGGTGGCTAGAGATGTAAAAGTTCATTCATAAAGAAACAAACATGCAATACTCATTTAATACAGACATTTATTAAAATAGCATCAATACTTACCCTCTAATTTCAACAGCTGCTAAAATGGCAAGGTCAGCCTGATAGGATACTACTGGGCTTAGATTGTCATACAGGTTGGAACTGAAGAGAAAATATAAGTTAATTTATTAAATGAAATAAGCTAAGTATTTTTAAAAACCCAAAACTTAAAATAATTGTATGTAATATCATAATATGATTCCTGAGCCACTGCAGGAAAGCACATTTACTAAAACTAAGGAGCACAATCCAGCAAGTTCTTACTGAAATGCATGACAATGCCATCCCTCTGTACAGTTGGGAGGTGTCTCAGCAGAAAGAAGTCAGTGAGGAACACAAAGCTAGTGCTGACTCTCCTCCTGAGCTGCTGCATGTAAAGAAGATTCAAATGCTGGTGTTGTGGGATAACATCAACTAGAAAACTAGCAGAGGCTCAAGTTGCCCTTGAAGACATTTGATTTGCTCAGAAACCTGTTGGCTATGAACTAGTCCCAAGGCAAAAAAGTATGCTAGGGCTACACTTGCCTACCTGAGGAAGAAGTCAGTGAGGAACAAAAAGCTAGTGCTGACTCTCCTCCTGAGCTGCTGCATGTAAAGAAGATTCAAATGCTGGTGTTGTGGGATAACATCAACTAGAAAACTAGCAGAGGCTCAAGTTGCCCTTGAAGACATTTGATTTGCTCAGAAACCTGTTGGCTATGAACTAGTCCCAAGGCAAAAAAGTATGCTAGGGCTACACTTGCCTACCTGTCTTCAGTGTTTAAGCCCGTTAACAACCCATTCCCACATGCCAGATATACCAAGAAATGAACAGGTATCAAGGCATGTCAAGTCATTCATACACAACATGTATTTGGACTTGTTTGTAAACAGAAAGAAATACTAAGTATGCTCCTTGTCCCCTCAAAATGGAGCTAGAGACAGAATTCTCATCTCCTTAGACCTATCTGATTATGTCAGCCTAACCAATTTCCTTTAGAAATACCTTCTTGAAGCTTCTAATTATCCCTCATTGCTGTGGTAGTAAAAAAATAAATGGAAGTATTTTCTTTCTGATCTATAACTACCTCATCCTTTCAGAGACTATAGTTGTTCTGCTAGGCATTGTGGCAGCTTTAGACATCTAGGCTTTGTGAATTTAAGACAACTAGTGTGAACTTGAAAACCTCTGCAAGACAGTACCTTGATAATACCTGTCACTATAAGCTGTGATTACCATGTTTGATTGCATCACTATTCTCCCATGGAGAAGTCACGTGAGGAAATTACTTCCATAGAAGGTGTAAAATGGTACAGGAACATCCTTTCTGTTCCATGAGAGAAGCATGACCTAAGCAACCTCACTACCTGTTAGTGACCACAGTTAGCTTAAGGCAGACAGACACCCCAAAGAAGATCACTTTCTGTAAAGAAGAACTAGAGTCACAGGCCAGTGGCCTCGCTTGCGAGCTGATGGAGGAGGAAAAAATGGAACAGACAGCAATGTGAGATCAAAGATATTTAATGCTGCCAAGGCCTTTGATCACTACTGCAAAATACTCCATCATGGAAATACGATGCCAGGTTTAAACTTGTTTAACTCTTGTAGATGAAAAATGTGTATGTGGATGAGAATAATTTTTTTACTACTTTAAAAAAACATGAGGCCCTTAAAATGCAAAAGAAGCATTTGGTCTACCATGGGGACAAAATGCAGTAGTATTTGTATTGTCAAATAAGAAACAAAGCTATATTGGGTAAAGAGATTCCTGTTGACCACATCTCCAAATCTTAAATTAGGTATAAATTCATATTTATGTCTCATATTTGTATGAAAGCACTATGCTTCTCTTATAATAGGAACACTACTCTTTTTTCCACTTATGTTTTAGGCTCCATTAAGCTGGTGGCCATACAATATGTAAAATGCTTCAGTCCATGTTGCTTCCACTCAAATCATCACATGCATTGTCTTTTCTGCAAGATATATACATCATCCTTAAAAATATAAAACTTGAAATTCTAGCTTTGCATGAGAACGAATTTAGCGTTCAAGCATCAGTTTTAAAACAGGGCTAGAAATGCAAAGACACAAGTCATTCTGTTGCACAACACAAGTGTCAGATCACAACAATATGCAAGTACAAAAACATCCATCTTTTCCTGAAACGCTTTATTTGGTTTTGTTCCTCATTATTACTATTTCACTTGTGCCGTCGTCTGTCTAAAAGATATAAGCAAAATAAACTGCATTCAAGCAGAAAACTGTTTTCTTACATTTTTCCTCTATTTTCGAAAACATAGTTAATTAAATGTGGTTATTTTTTAAACAGTTATAAAGCAGAGGCAGAGAATTGACCCAAAGTGAAGCTACCTGCTCAGTTCACACCCTACTTGCTTGGCACAGCATCTGCTAGGTGAAGTGCATGCTCAAAGAAGTCCCTACCTTCGGATTTGCAAGTCAAACTTCACAGAGGTGTCCATTTCAGACTGCTGGTGCACGCTGAAACGCAGGCCAGCTAGTAGCTTTAGAAGAAAAATTACTAAGGTTCAGTGGAAGCACAATAAAACACACAATAAAATGTTCTTAATAGTCTTACACTAGAATGAAACCGCTTGAGGCACATGGTCACAAAGAGAACACACACAGAACTGTCAAATAAAGCTTGACCAGTTCACAGACTACGAATCTCTCTGGAGATTTCAGCCACTACATCAGTGCCACAAAACAGAAGTGATGCTATATTTCCCTTGCTTCAGCCATTTGTACAGGGAACTCAGCATCCCCATGTGTAGCAAAAAGCACTGTAGAACAGGACACAGTTTTAACACTTGTAAATTCAGTTCCCAAGGTTGGTTCTATAATCAGTGCTTGACAGTGCTTCAACATCTGTACACTTCAGCTTTCTATACTTTGAAAGACCTTGGAAATCACATTTATAAATCTATACCAAATGTCTCTTGGAACAAAGGCACCATCAAGTTGTTTATAATTGTGATGGATTTTCACTTCATAGAGTAAGACTTACTGTGTCATATCATCTTAATATCTGCCAGGTCCCACTAACAGATTTTTTTTAATTCTTCCAATTTCAGCTACATTTAGTGGAAGTACACAAGTCTCAACTAGACAAAAGTCTCTCAAGCTTCAGAAAATTAGGCAAAAGAGAGAAGCACTGTTAGGTTTCCACTAAGAGAAAGCTGTGTTATGAGCAGGCTCTTTATTGTATACCAAAAAATACATATCAGATAAACCTAAATACAAACTCATGAGGGACCAGAGATCATTAAGACCTTTATTAAGTACTCCTTTTGAGTTGCATGAAAAGAACTCAAACAGTCCCCTTCATCCTTTAATTTCAATGACAATTGTAACTAATTACAACTGGAAGTAACCAAATGTGGGCAGCAAAATGTCAGCTATAACTCATCTTGAATTCCTGAGAGTAGACATCCTGCCCAGACACTAATGTAAGAAAAACACCACTAGACTCCTGCTTGAGCTACAAGGCATCTGTTGGACCAACTTTACCTTAGTTCCTGCTTTCATGGGATTTCCTAGGTCACAAACTACCATGCGAGTTTGATTCTCTGTTTTAAATGCACATGACAGTCTTGCTAAAGCCTGCAATAAAGCAAAAAGAAATACTAAGGAAGATTATTCTTTGCATCTGGACACCTGGATGAAATCCTGGAGAGCAGCTCTCAATATGCTGCTTTAATTTCAATACAATGTCTTAGTCCTAACACAGTCAAGCACTAAAATTAAATAAAATCTGAGAATGAAAGTCTCCATGGAGACAAATACTTTTGAAATGAGACAGATGCTCTTGCCAGTATTATAAAAAGAGAAATTCAATGCTCTTATATTGAGTGGCACTCACGATTTTTGTGACCTAAAGCATCTCTCCATATTATTTTTTAAAACCTTTGTAATCCAGCCAGGCCAGGATTTCAACTATTCATGGGAAAATAAAGACTAGAAAACAAAATAACGTGGATACTAACTTACTTACTCAAAAACAGGTCTTAGAGGAGCTATATGATTTTGGATTAAGCCCCATGACAAAGCTCTAGAGCAGCAGACACAAACTGTGGAACCGAACCCAGTCATGGTGCAACATACATGAGGAATATGGTATCAAAGTTGGAATCCTTTGATAGAAAGGGAAAATAGACTCCCCCTTAACATTCTGCACATTGACAGATACACTGATCACATGTTACAATGAATAAAAACAAGGAAGAAGAAAATCTGGAAGTTTATTACTTACATCTACCTAAAATGCGCTAAAACAAAATTTGGATTGTACCCACGTCTTCCAAGAAATCATAGAATGGTTTGGGTATGAAGGGACATGAGAGATCATGTAGTTCCAAAACCCCCTGCAATGGGAAGGGACACTTCCCACCCAACCTGATCTTGAAATAAAAGTTACACAGACATTTTATAATAAAACAATGGGAAGTAAGGAAAAAAACACTTCCGTGTTCTGTGTACTCAGGATAACTGACACCCAAGACTTTCTACATTCTTAAGTGGAAGAGAACAGTAATACCCAACATCACTTTTTGCCTTACAGGTGCTCAGGTCTTTACCTAATACATGACATGCAAAGTCTAAACTTGAATAAATTAACAACGGTACTATTCAATCAAATTAAGATTTGTAGCAGGTAAACTGTGTGTCAAGCTCCAACACACAGATAATTCCCATTTGTTGCTGGCAGTAGGCTCTTCAACTGGAACCATCAAGTCAGGTGTTATAATTCTCTGAGCTTGGAAGAACCTTATAATTTAAGATTGAAGCATGAAAGACACCCCTGACTGATGCTCTCCCACAGACTTCCATAGCTGCTCCTGAAACATCACTACTCAAAGAAGAAGAATGAGTTTTAAGTTTACCTCGTTGTTACGAACAACACCAATGAAATCTGCTTGGGGTGGCACAATGACAAAGAGTTCTGCTTCATAGGCTCCTTCTCCTTGATTCTGAGCACTGACAATTAGTGTCAAGGGATTGTCATCACCAATATAGATCTGCTTCTGATCACTACAAAAAATGCATGTAAATATGAGCTCCACATTCAGATTTTAAAGCATATTGAACTGGCTGGACTTACAGAAACAAGACACATTCTGAAATTACACAAAGACATAAGAGAAATCTAGAGGCAGTACCTATGTTTCAGGAATATTAAGAGTGCTCTACACTATGTTTAAAATAAAAGCTTGCCTACAATCACCAAAATGGAGCAAATATGACAGACTGTATCCTAAGAAACCTTTTAAAAAAACTTACAATAAACCACAAAACCACTGACACCTTTTTTTTTAACCAAAAGCAAACAACTACAAACAGCTAAATCACTTGTACATTTTGAAGGACATGCCTACCCAGCAGAGGTACAAGCATACATTTATAGCAATACTTGGTGGAAGGCTCAAGGACAGAAGACAGCCAAGACCCCTGGAATACATTTGCTCCAGATAGAAAAAGAATGTCTTGGCTAACAACATATTTTTATTTCACCAACTCCAAGGAAACCTAACTGTACCTCCGCTGATATAAAATGTTTCTGACGCCTTGGCATAAATCAGCGTGTGTGTGAACTGTACTATCTACATACATGTGCATATACCACAGCTCTGGACTAAGGTCATGAAAAAACCCAGATGACACTTATGAATAGAGATAATATCTGAAGAATGGCTTTCAGGCATACAAAGCACAAAAATCCCAGAGTCATGAAAAAAATTATGAGTTGAAACTTGTGTCTTTTTTCCAGGTTAATTACGAGTTATTACCAATACCAACAGGTTTTTTCACACGTGTGACAACAGAGCCCTATTCCACCCCTTGGCTGGATAAATCCATGCCTGTTCACATCTCCATGTGTCTCTATCTAGTATTAAATAACAGACCAGTGGTACAATTGCAGCTAACACAGGTTTATGCTTGCCATGTGTCCAGGTTAGCAAATACACAAATAAATGCTGTAGGGGCCAGGGTGGTGATGATGGTGTGTGCTTGCCCTGTGTTGCAAATTAAAGACATGAGGTTACAAAGCAGGAAAAGGGTTTCCCTGAAAACAATTAAGCATTACTTTACATTATATACTATGAGGAGTCCTACTTATTTTAACACACATTTTAACAGAAGTGTTACAAGCTCTTCAAGTTAAGAACTCAAGTCAGGAAGTTAGTTTTCCCTGGACTATTTGTGTTATGTATTTACCTTTCTACTGACACCTCCAGCTTTGGTTTGCAGATGTTATCATCACCACAATCCAGCAGAATATGTGCCTGTACAAAAATCAAAGGCATACTGTCATAATATATCCTGCATCTGTTTAAATATATATGGCCAATAATACTGTTTTACCACCAAATGAAAAAAAAACAACACCACCTAAATAGCTGGTTATGAGATACCTTCATCTCATTAGTCTCAGAAGAAAATCAATATTTTTTTATATATGGGGGCACTGTGCCTCACCCTGCCATACTGCAATTCTAGGGCTTATGTCTCCATGCCTTAATCCTCTTCCCATACTTTGAACAATCTCTTCATTTTGAGTTCTATCTCCACTATCCTTTTTACAAAGAAGTGTTAAAATTTGAATAAAGGGCAGTAACAGAAAACCTATGTTTATTACTTGCAGGGATAAACATAATATACACAGAGCAAAGTAGGAGTAATGGATGAAACATTCCAATCCTTCAAGATTAACACCTTCATTACTACTATAACTGCTTTTCTCAAGTAAACTGTTAACGTGTGTGAAAAGCAAGTCTAGCACCAAAGAATCGTGTCAAAACCCAAATGCGGCACAGAGAAGAGAAATAAGACAAACTTACCAAACTAACCATCAATAATAAATCAAAGACTAAAGCCCTAGATGTATATCTTTCTATCTTAATTTTTCAGAAATATTAAGATGAACACAAGTATTGAAAGTGTGTTCTCTCATCCCAGACTGTAAGACATATACCTGTCTGCTCATATTAGCAGGAGTGAACTGGTTAAGGATAGGATGCAATCCTGTTGCATCTGCAGCTGTTCTGTAATCCAGACGATATTCCATAAAAATAGTAATGGGAGTTAGCTTGTCTCTAAATTCAGATTCATCCTGGGGAAAACAGAGATATGAATTATAAATAAAACATCCTTGCAGTCTTTACACACATCCCAAGAGACTAGTGAGCAGCATTTTCAAGTGGTGGTTACACGGCAGTAGGAATGAGGAAGCCAAAAGAAAAATAAAATTTTGAACTTTTCAAACTATAAAAATCTGCAGTGGAAACTCTGAAGATGGACAATTCGAGCAGTAACACGCCTGTTTTACACGTGGAAAACGAGAGCATACAGAAGTATTAAGTCAGAAAAGCATAACAGTGAGGAGTCTAAAGGGCTATAACTGTTCCACTCTTTTCTGTCAGACAAAATTCAGTGAACTTCTAAGATCCCCTTGTAGATCTTATTCTTTGGACATGATTTTTACTTTTTAAAATTATTACTTAGCGCTTGGAGTCCCTGACTTGCATCTAATTCATTTCAAAGACTTCTGTTTCTCAAATGTCTATCCTGCCTGTCAGAGAACTTGAAAGCCATCTTTTAGCTTTATATAAGCCACAGATTTTATCAGTGCAAACCCTGCTTCTAAGTTTACTGAATCTAGAACAGCTCATTGCAGCATCTTACTTGAGGAGCTACCTTTTATGGGCAGAAACATACTGGTAACTTACTTTTCAATTGGTTTTGCATCCAGTGTAAGGAGATTTCATACTGGTATATCTCATATTGGTCATGTGCCATCACTCTGAGAATGTCTGGTGGAAAAGTGTTCTAGCTTCACTAACATTGAGATGTGGGATGCCTATTTACATACAGATCCCGCTCAAAAGGCCAAAGAAAGCTACAACCTGTCCTCCATGAACCCTGAATAATCACTACTGTTTTTTCAGGGTTGTTTTGGAGACCTAAGTATTGTTTGATTTATAAATGCTCAAGATACATCTGAGCTGCATCTAACTTAAATAGCTACACACATTCTTTCCTTAGTTGAGCCAGTGTTTCTCCTACTGGGTTACACTTGGTAATTGTGTTGGCATCTGTCCACACTTGTGGGGATCAAAGCAACAAGATTGAGAAAAAGTAGACAATATTTCAGCCTTCTTTGTCTCATTTTGTCTGTTACTTGCTGATTTTTATTTTCACCTCCAAACTAGCAGCTCAACCTTTACTTATTTACTTAAATGTTACTTTGAAATTTTCCAAGAAGTCAATAACAAAGTTCAGAATTGAACTTCCAATCCATTTTAGCAATTTTAAGCCTATCAATTGTGCATGAAGTTTCTGCAGCATTTTTTTTTCCTATGTTTTTTAAACACTTTTAGACTATTTTAGAATGGTTGTATCAGACAACGTACCAAAAATTATTTGCCTAAAACATCAATGGCTACTTACCCTCAGGAAGGCATCAAGTTCTTCACAATTCATTTTGCCTCCCTTTGTAATAGTCATGTTCTTAGAGTGGCTAGGCTGTTTGCTGTGGAGAAAGAGAGCTCTCCTTATAGCTCCTTTCTGCTTAAGTTTATCCAACAGCAGCTCCACTTGAAAATCTGTCCAATCCAAAACATTTAGGTTAGGGAAATTTCATTCCAATAAACACCGTATAGATTCCCATCAGGAAGGGAATGGAAAAAGCTGTTTTAGCTCCAATGAAAACCTAGTCCTTTGAACTTTTAAAACTTCCACTTCTTTCAGTTATAGAACCTGTTACTACATTAGTTTTCTAAACAGTAACTCACCAGCACTGTTGCTGTGCTAAGTTACACTCTCTTTTTTCCTTCAAAAATGGACACATCCAAGACAACTGATACATTTATAGCTGCTATAGAACTGCAAGTGGAGCTTTTCCCCCAGAAAATTGTAAAGATACCTTGTACAGAATTATTTACCTGTTTTGCTAATTTAATTACTTCACCTATTTTACATAGATAATGATTAAATTAAATAATCATAGATAATGGTTTAAATTTTTAAAATATGTAACAGCTATTTACATGAATCTTCCCAGATCATACCACCTCCTCACATGCCATATAGGAAACAAGGAAAAGCTTTTATAATCAGTAGACAAAACCTGGCTGTCTGCCACACAGCACAGTCTAAGACAAAACTTTAAAACCTGTTTGAAACAGCCTTTTCCTGGGATCCAGAGAATCTGATATCTATCAGAACTTTATTATTTCTGCAGAAATGTGAGAACTTCCCTGTAAGGATTGGCTATATTATGCAGACCTAACAATGTATATACTTGACTATTCTTGTCTAAAACTCCCCTCAAGGAGAGCTGATCTCAATTCTGTAGGATACAACGGACTAGTTCCACCAAGTGCTAAAACATATCAAGTCCTCAGTATGCTCAAATCCCACTGACACAACTTCAGCAAAAAATCTGATCAAGACAATCATATATGTGTGTATGGTCACACAACTGGTAGGATTGTGCTGTAAAGGGCAGCCAACTTATTCACTAAGGCAAGAGAACAAGGGCCAGTGCACATGTCTGTCAACAGCACAAAAAGACAAGACAGTTTGTAAACTTCCAGGACTTACTGAGCGTATTAGGGAGCTTTCCTTTGCCATCCGCTTTCAAGCAGAACTTCACTTTGAAGCTGTTTTGGAGGAAAATAAAAGATTAATTCCATACTCTTTTTCTTTCTTTTTCTTCTCAAAACTCTTTTTTAAACTCAGATGAAAGGTATTTACTTTTGAGACTCTAGTTCACTCCCAAAAGCTATTTTCTACTGGCGTGAGAGATACTATAACCTATCGATAAGTAGACAGTGATGCAAAGCTTCGGAGTCTTGATTTACGTAGGAATAGTCCCACCTGTGAAACAGAGTGTTGAGTCCTGAAATCAAATGTGCCTCTTTTATTTTAAAAGGTAGAAGGAACTGGCATACTGAGTTGAAAAGGAAGTTAGCACAGGAAAGGAAAATTGGGTTCAGATAATAGTCCAGGAAAAGGAACTAAAACCAGTTTGCAGAGCAGGTAATTTCCCAAGTGTCTTCTATAAGGCCACTCTGAAAATTAAGTTGATGGCAAAAAACATTGCCATGTGATCCGTTATCTTCTTGGGACATCAAAGAGTTCTTGTTTTGTACTATCTGTTCTTTCTGAAAAACCTGTGTTAGCTTGCCTTTTTTACAACTAGATGACTCTTTCAAAATTGAAAGCCTATGGAAACAAAATCCAAAAAGGTCCCTCCCCTCAAAGGAAAACAAAAATACTTGGCTTACCAAGACACTTGGACATCTGACAGTGAGCAGGCTTTGTTTTCTGGGTTTAAAATGGTTGGATTAACTTCCAGGGCAGCATTTACTCTAATAACTGGTCTAGCCCTGCAAAGAAAACATCCTCTTGAACATAATTCACCACCATGCTAAACAATACCCTACCCATCAAATTGTGAAATACACACATACACACCTAGACAATATTTAGTGAAATTGCAAGAACAATAAATTGTCAGGGACTAGAATAAGGAAAAGCAGGAAGCATTTTTGTGCCCTTTTATTACCTTCAGAACATGGACAGTTGTGTTAAGAAGAAGCCCTGTCTCTTGCTAGCACAGACAAATAAGGTATTTTCCCAAAAGGAAAAAAATTGGATAAAACTATTGGAATAGTAGTGCAATAGCCAGCAGCATCCTCTGTGTCAGAAACTAGAAGAGTGTCACTCAGAAAGCCTGGAAAAGACCTTATTTATACTTTCGTTAGATTGAGAAAGATAAATAGACAGCAGACTGTAGATTTACTCAGTGACAAGAACAGTATAATCTTTTTTACCTCCAGCAATTTGGAGAATTCCAGACTTCTCTAATCCGTGTTTCTCTAATAAATCAATAATTGTGCAGAGCTATCATTTTATTTGACCTGGCTGAAATCATAGAGGAACCCTTACCTATACAAAACAGCTGTGTCAACACCAAAGGCTCCAACAATCAAATCTATCAAGAAAAGAGAAATAGGACACATTACAATTTATTAATTTTAAAACGCTGTTCATCAGAGATGGGGCCACTACTAAGTGATTCTGAAGTGCCATTTAGAGCAAAGAACCTGGATATCCATTTTTATCCACATCTGTGGCTCCTTTCAGCGAGTACCCGAAGCTGGGTGGCATAGTGCGAGCAGCCCACTGCCCTTCCAGGATTTGAGATGGAACTCCATTCAAACCATTTGCTCTTCCATTGTAGATATAGACAAGTCCTCTCTTGTCCTCTCCACCATATGGCGCAGCAACTGCTATATCTGTCAAACCAAAAGAACAATTGTAAACATCTCCAGACACAGACTAGAGCATATTTATGCTTTCATCAGTAATTTCTGATATTACAGTGTCAAGGTGTGTCAGTAGGGAGTAAATGAAACCAGCTTTTAAAATGCTTATCAACAACCTTTTTGTGTTGTTGCTTGTTTTTATTTGGATGCTGGATTTTCTAGTAAGTATACATGTTGAACAATAATATATGTAATAGACTTGGGGGGTAGAAAACACTTCTGCTTATGCTTCTGCACTGCAGTAACTGACTTACACCCAATTTCTATGGCTTTGAGATGCTTTTCAGAGTATTAAACATCCAGCATTAGTCATTGTTGGTGTCAGATCACAAAACTAAGTGAGCCTATATGCCCATTTCATTAAGACACATGTTCCTACAGAGAGTGGGACATTTTAACAAGTCTGAAAAATTTAAATCAGCCTAAACCAAAGTTAAATATCAAACTCCAGTCTATCCTGATTATGGGCTGGCAATACACTTCATGAAAAACTTCAAGTTACTGCAATTTTGCTTTCTCTTAAAGCTTAATATATTTGACAGTACTTATTATCCATGACACATAATCAGTAATAAACAAGAAGCTAATTGGACTAGCTGTACAGACAGGTTTAGAAACCTACATACCATCTAAATTCAGCATTTCCACAGTTGATTTAAAGACCAAACATGGTAATTTCCAACTATTAAACACAATATGGAGTAATGACATTATTTCCTGGTTTTGCCTTAAATTTGAGTTTCATTAGCAACCCAAGGACTCAGTAGTTTACCATTATTAATTTTGGACTCATCTCTACAAACTTTATGAAAGCAGGAGAAATTCCCATCTTGCACCATACTGTGACAGAAAACATGTTCATTAAAAATCCCAAAATGAAACATAGCACAGGAAAAAAAAGACTAAAAAGCAGACTAAAAAATGGCAAAGTAATTACTCTTAAGATGATGCAGGTTACACTACGGCTTTCTCACCTACAGTCTGTTTTGGATTGAGATACAATGGAATCAAAACATTGTTTGGATAATCTCATGAAGTGACTGGATTTTTAGCTAACAGCTGTAACCTTTCCAAAGTCTTCCGTAAATAGTTGCAGTGTGATTGCGTCTTCACACTAATTCTGTATACTATTAGCAATTAAAAATCTAAACATGAACCTCATAAAAACTATGTCATCAAGTATATTGAGCTACACAACATATATCCTGTTCAAACTGGTACATCACAAGAAGAGATTGAAGTAAAATACTTCTAGTTGGCATAAAATAAAATTTCATCTTAACATGACTTAAGTCTCTGGAAAGCATGATACTGCTTTCTACACCTGTTCTGCATTTCTTACCAGATGTTAAATGCAACTACTTTAGATATAAAAAAAGATCTTGCCAAGGTAATGAAAGTAACCTGAGGATTGGAAACAATGTCAATGACACAATTAAAAAAATAATTAGAGCTACTGGCAATTTGCTATATTAGCCTATTATATTTTTTTGTATTTCAGAAAACACTTGGCTTGCAATCAGAATGGAAAAAACAAGACCATGAGCATTTTTTGTGGAACTCACATTTCTAACACTCTTTAGGAAATACTGGCATATGATTCACAAAACAAAGTGTTCTCACTAGGATTTTTGGAAGTCTTTGTCCCAGAATTACATGGTTCCTGTCTGTTCCCTAACTTTCACTTAGGAATGGAGAGTAATAAACACTGGCAAAAGGTTTCAGAGTCCACAGATTCAGTTATATCAGACTCAGACTTTCATCCAAGTACTTGCCCAAGACACTCAGGTCTTGGTACATTTAGGTGCAGTTGGGATATTTTCACTAGACCTTTCCTTCTGGTAAAAAAAAATAATAATAATCTAGACTTGTGTCACAAAAATCCCTTCTAACAGGATGTTTTTAACTAGCTCTCTGAAACCAATACTGTTTTCACTCATCATTATGTTTCTGGAGAGGGCAATTGGCTTTAAGCAATGGAAACAGGAAAATCGAAGTGGAAACGTCCTGAAAAGTCACAGTGCAGAGTCATCAATGTTTCTACTGCACTTTTCACTTAATAATAAACTTATCTGTAATAATCCCTGCTGTAGCATAAATGGTATAGTCTCTGCTCGATGCATCCATGTAACTCCTGTCAGCATTCTTGGGAGTAGCATACAAGCATCGAAAGGAGTCTAGACCTTCTTGTCCAACATTCAGTCATGGTTAGAATGCCTCATGTTTCTGGGCTGAATCCACACTGAGTGTGTTGTCTAGATTTCATCTCTAAACTGAAAATACTGATCAATAAATTATGTCCTACCATTGAAGCCATCCTGATCCAGATCCCCCAGAGGTGCAATAGAACTGCTGAATCTTGCAAATATCTCAAAACCATTCAGCTTTGTGATCTGAAACCTTCCAGAAGCCCGTTGAAGGCAAATGGAAACTTGCCCAACCTCTTGAAGTTTCCCATCAGAACCTCGATCCATAAAAAGAGGGGCTCCAATAAACAAATCTGTATAACTGGACCAAAAAGAATAAGGTTCTTCAGTAACAGCATGAAAATCCTGTGTCACTCTCTCAAGTATCCATTAGTAGGACTAATTCAGCACTGAGATCAATACTAAGATGAAAGTTTCCCATCTTTAAATTGTAACTGAAGGCAAAGGAAGCACAAAGATAACAGCTTTGAAAGCATTTAAAGCATATTAATACATAAGTATATTTATGTGAACAACTACAAAAATCTACAGTTGTTAAAACAGCTGCTGAGTCCATTGATATCTGTGGCAGCCACTGAATACCCAAAATAGGCAGCCATCTGAAACACAAAATTCAGAACAAGCTAGTGAACTGTACTGATATAAACCCACTAGCAAGTTTATACAAGGCTGTATAGAAAAGATGTTAAGTTGTGGATTCATACTTCATTATTTTTCTCTCATTTCTCTTCCTCACTGTGTTAGAAAGCAAACGCATCTGTTACTTTCCCCATTCCCCCTCATGACTCCTTCCCAATTCTCAGAGTAGGCATTTCTTTCGTTCAAATAAAATCCTTTTTTTAAGTAGTAACACAAAATGGGCAAAAGCACAGAACACACTTTCAGGATTTCTACAAACTTTAAAAAGCTCTTCTTTGGCACACAAGCTAATAACATAGGACATTATATACTCGAGTACCTTATATACTGTCTAAACATGTCATCTGTCATCATGATGGGAATAACCTCCCTGTCACCCACCAAACTGAATGAAGCTACATACCTGCTCGCCAGTGAAGTTGTACATGGAAGACATGTTTTTCCCATTGTAGATAGACACCTGCACAAGAAGAAGTACATACTATAACATACCAACAGTACTCATCTTGTTATTTAGCAAGTTTAACGTTTCAAATTTCCTACCATGCCCAGAGTTCTTGCTGCTCTTGGGACTCCAGATACAAAGTCTGAAACATAAAACAATACACCAAGGTAATTAACACTCAGATCACTAAGCACAATTTCTTAGCTAGCATAGAGTAGCTCTCTCCTAGTGCTTTTTACATTTTGCTCTGCAATTATTCTGCAATTATTCTATACCATTTATTTGATGGACCTGCCTAGCATAATAACATGATTTTTTTAATGAAACACGGGTCGTACCTTCTATGCCGTCACCATTGAAGTCTCCAACAGCCACTGAATAGCCTAATCAGACAAAATTAAGAAGTTAGTTTTAAGATCTAATTGACCCTTCCATCACTCTTCAGACTCCCCATCAACCTGTGCACAATGCTGTCATTTTATCTTAAAATGTGAAATAAATATTGCCTCTAAGATTATAAGTAAACTGTAATTTATCAGCATCCATGAATTTAAGATAAGATGATTAAAATTTTATACTTATCATTCTGGGAATTTTCCTGGTCTACTCTTGCTTTTTTAGAACCCTGTTAGACATATATGAAGCTAAGTGATTATTTTTCCCACTCCTCCAAGGGACTCTCTTCATTAGCATTCATCCCAAATATGATTATTCCACATTTTGTTTTGGTAGATTATTTAGGAACAGCTGCATCCCAAAAAAGACAAAAAAACCCCTGTGAATTAACTTCTCAGCCTGACTGCAGAGCACAAAACATTATGAAAATATTTCCATTTATTTTGTTATAAGGTGCTTTTTCAGTCAAGCCTATGGCAAAATAAAGAAGCTTCCATGATACACACGTTACTGTAATTTCAGACATGCAGCTCTTGAGTCACTTGTCATACATAAATAGTAACAGTTTGACTTAAATATGAATAGCAGAAGGCAGTTTTTCAAGTACAGCTAGGTTTTCTTCCTTTTCCAACTACGCACCCAAGTAGCTGTCATCAAAAGTAGCACTGGCAGGTCTGGTAGCTAACTGGTCATCATACTTGGTACTGTAAACTTTGGAGTCATATTTAGCCACAATCTCTGTCACTCGATCAGAAATGAGTTGGCCTGAAGGGAAAGAAAACTGCTTGAAAACCACAGAAAAAGGTGTGCACTCATTCAAAAGACAACAGGGCTGATTTACAGACAGCTTGCTTCTAGAGCAACAGCTGCTCCAGAAAATAGTCAACAGCAGCAGCACTAGAAGGAATATAAGAGAAAATCTGGATCCTTCTGCAGCAAAGATTTATCCATATATTTAATCAAAAGCACACGAAGAACTTAACACTGAAAAGAGAAGCTTCACCAATATGCAAGCCTGGACTTAGAGGGGAGTGCCCAGTTAGGTACCAGTAAGCAGGTACTTAGGGTATTGCAGAACTGAGTCATCTCTGCTTGTCTAAAGCCTACAGCATAAGAGTTTCATATGGCAGAAAAGAAAATGAGCACAGTATATAGGTGTCTGCTTTCACCTCACTAGCCACTAGGTGGTGACTTCATTACATTCAGTCTTTTGTACTTTTACATTAAATCTTGAACAAGTAATTTCTTTCCAGAAAAAAACTTGCTTCCCATACATACTGACACACATGAAGTGTAGGCAAGACTACTTTCCTATCAACTCAGAATATCGAATAAAAATATGGAGTGAAAAATCCAATTTTTACTAGCGTACTATTGTCTGCTGAGTTGGAATTTTTTGTGGTTGTACCAGAAGAGAATAAGGTTGTTTCAGCAGATGCCACTTTTGCCAAAAAGTTCTGTCCTGATTGTAGCAGCACAGCCTTTTAGACAAAGAATAATAGCTACACTCCCAATGATCCTGCAAACAAATACTGACTGAAGCCCACATTAGCAAAACATATAGGAAGTGCTCTGTCAACAGTGCAGTTAAAGGTAAAATGTGCACCATGGCACAAACACAGTAATAGAAACTACTGCAATACATGTTTGCAGTCAAAGGAAAATTATTTCCCTCATTGCAGGGTACATTTCTCATTGAAAATACATATTTCGTATGTATGACAGAAATAAGAAAACAAGTAGATACTTAAGCAACCAAAAAAATACCCTAAAGAAAACATCCTGCTGATTAAATGCTTTTAAGTTCTGGGAAAATGTCTTGAAAATTATCACAGAGTTATTTGTCAAACAAAAGACATCTTTCCTCTATGGTTGCCTTGAGCATTCAGAAAATATTTTTAAGGATGAAGAAAAATTATTTCTCTTAGTTTCTTTACTGATGAAGACTTAGACAGTGATTGGAGGAGTGTGGATACAAATGACTAAGGGGATTCAGAGAAAAAACAAAGAGGGCAATTTCTCTGTGACTTAAATGATATATCTCACCTTGCCAGTAAAAGCTTCCAGGTCCTCCAAGTAGCACTCTGTCTCCCTTGGAGGGGGAAAAAAAATGAAAAACAGATTAAGCATAAAGACAAAATAACATGTCCTATATTTACAGGAAGTAATCGCATGCACATACATCACTGTAGCTTCACTGACTCCAACATTTTTTTAAAAAATAAATTATTAATCAAAAAAGCATCTCTTGAAATGCTGAGATAAGAGATTCTGCCTTAAGTGACTTGCTTATTTCACTCCTTTAAGACTCCTGGCAGAATTCTGCTCTTATTGCTATACATCCTTCTCTCCACATCAATCTAGGGCAACAGAAATGCAACCAGGAGAACACTTTAAGACAAGTCTTCTTGTCTTAAAGGCAACCAAGGCAATCATAACAAGTTTTAAGGCCAGTACACAAAATAGTTTAATATTTGGCCCCTGCCACATTCTGTAACTTATCCTTAAAAAGATTGAACTAAGGAAAGCTGTGATGTAATTCCACCACTCCCTAGTCTTTGGTACAACTGCAATCACAAACCATTTGATTCAGCTTGAACCACATTAGCTATCCCAGTGCTAGGAATTTGCTTTGTAAATACTGAATCGGGCCATAAGCTTTACTACATAATTAAGCCACTTTTTCTGGTTTTAATCTTAAAAACTCCCACATTCACCACTCAGAAAAAATTAGGTCAGAGATTTGGAGATACCTTATCCCCAAGCTTGCCCACTCAGCTGGAGTTGTGGATTAAGAGCCCAAAATTGATTTTATCTGGGGCTTGAGTCTGCACATTAAGCCCAAGGGGTGCACACAAAACCACTCCAATGTTTACAAGTCCTATTCTGCATTTTGCAAAGTTTTCTACAGAAAGAAAATGAATGTCCTATAGCAAAAATCAAAGAGATACAACTAAGTCACAAGGCACAAAGAATGCAAAAAATTGCCACATTACAAAAGGACTTGCATGGTCTTAACATGTCCAGACTATGCTAAACAATCTAACTGTACAACATAAAAACTACAGTCAGTTGTCTGATTTGGGCAGTTTTAGTCTGCTTTGGTTTAAAAAGTAATCGTGAATTTTAAAGAAAGTATAAAAAGCAGAGAGAACCTGTAAGTAGAAGAAACCTAAGACAGATAGCAAATAAAAAAGAGTCTGCTTCTGCTACCTGATGGAAAAAAAACAACCAATACTCACCAGAATATTGTTTACTAGTTCCCTTTAGCAGAAAGTTTTTCTTCCTCAAGAAGTAACACTAGCTATGCACTGACTTCAAAATAAGTGTCTCAAGGAAGCAGACTATCAGTTCATTTCACTTGAGAAGTAGCTGCAGGTTTATGGTATGAGGCTGGAAAAATCACTGTCATTGTTAGGACAGCATTCCTACCAGAAATGAAAGCATGCTGCTGTGCATACCTAGCTAGGAACAGGTTTATAACACAAGTGGTTTGAAGTTATTTTTGTTTATTTACAGGATTGTGTTCTTTGTGGTGTTCCCCACCTCAGGAATGGTAGTTTACATTTAGTTCCACGATAGCTGTGCTTGCACGTGGTCTGTATCAGGGTTGTTCATTTGCAACTGTCTGCTGAAACAGTATCATTTAAGAAAGAGTCACATACCTTTGTAAAATCAATACTAAATCCACCTTGACAAAATCCCTGTCCATCTGCATCGATAGTGGCTGCAGGAAAGAATGGATAGGAAAGAGAAAGACAATAATAAAGAAAATAAATATTACCGGTACTAGATCAGATGATTCCGTGGGTACTTTCCACAGCCTCTTCCCAAGTAACCTTACACTCCTGAACTTGAACCTTGGAACTTTTTTTCTGAGTCAGAATTTTCTCTGTATCAACAAATCCCAACCAACTGCTGTAACAGCTTTAGGGCTGCTCTAACACACATATTAATATATGTGCTAGCCTAACACAGTCAAAATAAACAGCAATTCCATATTATTTCCTATTTAATCTTCCCAAGTTTTGGAGAATAATAATTTTCATTTTTTTTCAGGCAATAATATATCTGGAAACTAGTATTTCTCTTAATATGGAGTAAAAATCTGTGAGGTACATACCAGTAAGTTGTATTGGCTTAAAACAACGACAACAGACATGCCTGCCTGAAAAAATCTCTACATACTGGGACTCCACCCAGCAAGAATTGTCATAGCTGATGAATCATAAGATTATACAGCTCCAGAGAAGAAATGCTGACACCCCTTTATCTGGAAATGTGACTACTTAACTAGCATGATTTAACTTCATATATGCTTATTTCACTTTTTATGTTTGATCACAGTGGATTTCATTCCTGC
>NW_009952874.1:102046-109586 GCF_000747805.2 Chaetura pelagica | reverse complement strand
TGTTCACCAGTGAGTTTCAGCAAATAAAAAAAATCTACATTGAGTGGTTCAACTTTAGACTTACACATTAACAAGAAGGTTGGAAGTGTCTGAATAATCTACCAACTCAACTACACAACATAAATGATAAGTATAAAGACTCAAAATGTTCAACAACTACTATAATTAAAGCAATGCATCACTATATATATACACACATGGAAGTCAGAACCAACTAGTGCAAAAACTTGTTTTGTAAAACAAGCTCTCTCTTAAAATAACTTGAATAATTAGAATTAAGCTTCAGAAAACTCTAGATTTGGTCTTTGAAAAAGCACTTGCTACATCATTTTGCTTGAGTGATTCTACACAAGTGTCCTTTCAAAAACTGAAGTCCTCAGTTCCAGTGATACTGGATCTAAGATTTTGCTCTGGTCTACACTGGAGAAAGCAAGGGCTGCATCCTGAATTCAGAATTCAGCAGAGTTCACATGTCTGAATCTGACTTTTTTTTTCTGATTCATATTAGGCTATACCTATAAAACATCATGCTTCAAAGGTTCACAAAATACCACTCAAAAGAATCTCCAAGCAAAACATCAGCAGAAGTGCTCAGCACTTACTTGACCTGCAGGGTGCATATTCCACAGATTTAGATCCCGCAAGCAGGTAACAAGTTCCTACAGGCTCCCTCTCTTGTTTTGTTTCAGTTCTCCAGTGGTACAACGGGGCACAGGCCTAAGAAAGAACATAAGGCACTGAGAAAACAAATTCCTCTTTAAAAAGCTGGCTGGTACAGAATAATATTCAACAGGACAGTAATGAAAAAAAATTGGCAGATGTACAACGTATTTTTAGAGGAGATTTATACTATCAGCACTGGGGCATAAATAACCTCCAGTTCGTAGTTTTTTAAATAGTTTATTTATGTCAAGACTTACAGAAAGAATATTCTCTTAAAGCAACAGTTCTAAAGAGTTCATCAAGAATTAATAACAGATTCTAACTTCAGCCAACTAACCCTACTACTTTCCTCAAAACCTGACAAAAATGCTACATTTCTTTATGAAGAGCTACCAAAAGGCTAGCCAGTAAAATCTGAAAAAGACAGATCTTGTTGATTAGTGGGATTTGGTTTAAACTCTGAGTTATGCGGATCTTTTCACATTTTTTTCCACTACAGTAATCCCAGTACTGAGGCATTTGAGAAGGGCATAAAGCAAGAAAAAAAAACCTACCAGAATTTTATCGTTTTGAGATCTCACAGAGGCTCCAAACCACTGATGAGACTTAAATTCCAGCGGATCATCAGGAGCAAAATCTCTGTTGCCTACAGAGAAAACAAAAAGGCAGCATAATTTCAAAGGAAACTGTACAGTGAGAACAATAAAGAAGAAAACTAAGTCTTTGGTTTTGACACATCAAGAGAAGAGCAGAAACCAGCAACACTGGAGGGTAGCATCCTTGAACAGAAATAGGCTTTAAAAAGGATTTGTTACTATTTTTACATCTAGGGCCAAATGCAGCTATTTTTATATACAAAGCATTAGCACAATAGTGATTTGCTCAAAGTTTCTATCGACAGTGACACAGTAAATACCTCATTCTTGAGATATTTGACTTTCAAGGCAGATTACAGCACTGCTCAGGAATCACTGCCAAAGCCAAGTCAGGACTCATGGCTCTAGAAGAAACACTGCTCTGATTCAATTATGTGACTTTTGCCTTTGGCTAGAATCAGGACAGAAATTCTTCTAATATTCTACCCATTGTTAGCATCTCTGTTCTGAACATCACTGCAGTGCACAAAGCATGGCAACCAGCCTGCTTAACAGCTACAAGTGAAAGGGTATTCAGCAAGAAAAACGTGTGGGAGTTTGCCATGCAGCCAAGTTAAATAAAGGATAATTTGCACTGGTGTCTGTGTGTCAACTCTGTAGTGATGAAGGTTGGCAGAAGGATCTTAATTAGTAGTATTTCTGCGAGTGTGATGTTAAAAACCTTCAAGCCATTCAATGTTTCTCATGTACTTACATTGAAACAACAATGGAAACTTCCCCAGCCTAATTAAAAAATGGATGTAACACTCTGGAAAAGAACTTTTTAAAGTCACCTAAATCCCTGGTTCAGAGCACCCAAAGCTAAAGGAGTCAAAGAGCCATACAGCAGCCAACAGGCAGACATCACTTCACAGACTGCTGAGGGGAATCCCCAGACCCAACCCCACTATGAATCAGAGACCTGTGACCACTCCTGAACCAAAACTTCCTTGTTTGTCTTATACCTTCTAAGGAGTGTTTTGTCTCGAAAGACTCTGTTATTTCCATTAGGAAAAGCCCATGAAAAGGACAACAAAAGTCATTCTAATTTGCTGAGTCAGCCAAAACAAACAAGTATCTGGCCCACTGTGCTATTTAGAAATCAATGCCAAGTGCACAGTATCGTAGAGAACAACTTGGTTTTTTTCTCATTTTAAATGTCATTAAAAACCCCACTTTCTTCTATCACCCTCTCTGCCACTTTCTTATTGAACAGGCACTAAAGAGATGGAGGGCCTGGTAATTAACACAGATTTATGGACTCTTGAACATTTCTACTGTCACCCTTGCACAGACAGAAATGTAGCTTGGAGACCTGCATGTCACCTCACAGAACAGAAAACCAGAGAATTTTCCAAATAGTGAATTTTCTTCAGCATGTTAAACCCCTTGTTTTGTCATCTTTTCCCTTCCTTGCCTTCAATTCATTAAAATCCACTCAAGGAGAGTTTAGCTTGAAGGACGCAGTTGCATGACTGAGTTAAGTCTCAGATGAAGCTGCCACCAAAAGGGGTGTCAGCTCCTATTTGTTCCTGTCTATATGTTCTTGCTGCCAGTCTCTGTCTTAGCACTAGTCACATAGTCACCACATTATGGTCACATAGTCACCACATGAGCCATCCAGGGATGAACCCTACTTAGAAAATATTCAACTGGATCAGGAACCAACCCAACCTACTGCATGGAGAGGGCAGGGGTGCTGACCTGCTGGGGAGAAGACATCAACATATGGCTGGGAAATACATCCTTTATGATGGCATCACAGAGTTAAAACTGGTTTGCTCTGCTTGTAACCACACCCAAGATTAGCAAAACACCACAGCCTAGACAGACACGTTTTGCTTCTCTTTGTCCAGCTACTCTCTAATACCAAGAAATCTCTCAGCTTTACTTGCCACGCAAAGCTTTAAACAATATAAAACCTGGGAATAGTTATGACATAGCATTTTACAGCTCTCTCTACTATTGGATAATTACACAATGCTTTTTATCTATAACTAAAATGAAAGACAGTTCTAAAGTGTAAAGCAAATCCTATTACAGTTGGTACTATAAAAATGTCTGTGATGGAAACCATGTAAGCTTAAAACAACAGGCAACAAGTAGAAGGAGTTGTCTTGCTGCAATAGCAGGTAAAAAACCATTCAGTGTTATAAGCAATCTGATTTTATCACTGATGTCAAGGAAATTACTTCCTTCAAGTTGAAGCTGAAGGTATCAGCTAGACAGCATAAAGCAATACAAAAAACAACAACAACAAAAAAAACAACCAACAAAAAATCCTCTGGTTACTGGTGCCATCTACCCACAGGTGTTGACTGCAGTGGAAAAGATAAAAAACAGTAGTTTAACCAGCACATGCTAAAAACACAGCCCCTTTTCTGTGCATTCTTGAGCTGCGGGTGCTGCCCTCACCCAAGGAAGAACCAACATCCAGGATGGCAGCTTCAAAAACTTCTCTCCACCTCAGTCTTTAGGGAACAAAACAACTTTTTTCTACACTACTCAAACAAGCCCCAATTCAGTTGTAAAATGAAAACAACACTGGAAACCTCTCTTCCATTTTATTTTAAGAGGTAAACATCTGTACTAGGAGATATAGTCAGAAACTGGCTTATAAAAACTAAAATCTCTACATCAGAAAGCAAATGGACACAACCCCAAGATTATGCCCCAAAGGTCATGACTGCAGAAGCCAGCACAACTTCAGAAGTCCTTAACAACAAATTTGTAATTCTTAAGTATAAAAACCCACTACATAGTAAAATGTGCTCCATCAGGCAACTTGGCTAAAGGAAGTTTATTTATAATATAGTAGTATTGCAAAAATATTTTACAAACATCTAAGCTAGCCAGTCTCATGCCAATGCAGATGCACATACCATAAAACAACATCTCAAACAAGGTTAAGATGCCTTACATGGAGTTTATCCTGTATTAAAAGCTTCAATAAACTGCCTAAAACTAAAGGGGGTCTTAAGGAGAGAGGTTCACTGGCCAGCTTTAGCATGGCTGTACCACAGGAAATTGCATTAATACCAAAACTAGATCAAGCAGAAGGTGTATGCACATTGGAAACACAGGCTGGTCAAATAAAAACTGGTGATCATTAAATATAGGTTAAATCTGATGTTAACTCTATTAAAGAAAAAGTAACATTTATTTAGCCATCCATATTCCAAAATGTCCCCATGAAAACACTGTGTAAATAGATTGAGAGCCTTGACCTCAAGTCCAGAAGAGAAACTATTTTTGTAATGAGTTATGGAAAACACCTTGTCATCAAAAATCCCTCTGCTGTAAATGAGAAACTATTTGTGGTTTTGTTCCTGACTGGGGATGAAAAGAAGGATCACTTAAAAGCAAGCTCTTACTGAAACAAATCAGACTTAAATAAAGTGTTTTAGCTTTACTGTAGATTTATCATGATAAGACAGAGGAATGACTTCAGCACTTTTGTTTTAGTCTGAAGACCCTGACTATTTTAACTGTTCAGTAGTAGTTTAAAAAAAATCAACTTCAAAAGCCTTCCCAACATAGCCTTTAAAAAAACCAACCCAAAACCACAAACAGTACCTACATGAAATGAAGCCAACTGTCATACAGGTGGAATTTAAACATACTGGGATCTATAAATCCAAACCAATGTTTTGATGCAATATGGTCAGCCTAACTGCTGTAACAGTTCTTACAGCCACTGCTGTTTTTCTTTTATTTCTACATTCATTTTGATTTAGCATTTCAGGAACACCTTGGTCTTTAAACCAATTACACACATTTTAAACAGTCATTTAAAAATACAGCTAGGCAATAATGAACTATGTTCTGGCTAGATTTATTGAAGGAGACATTCATATTTTTTACACAATGATATTTGTCAGACTAAAATGCAGCAGCTACATCAACTCTACTTGATGGGTCATTAATTCCAGGATTATGTTATTTGACCACAGGCTATTACTGTTTATCTGTAAATGCTGGTTATGGTTTTTCCTTTGCTCCTTCTCACTGTAGTAGACATCACATGATTTTGCAGTACTCTTTCATAAGGGAAAAAGGGCTGATGTGCCAAGTCAACAGTGCTTTGTCTCAAAGTACTTTTCAGGTGGTGCAATGAGGTTAGCAAGGCAGGAATAGAAGTGTTCTTAAAAAAGCCCATCACAGAATTGTGGTGTTGCTGCTGGACCACCTGGACATTGTCACTTCACTGTATTACATAAAATTTAAATTTATAAATGGAAACTAACATGGGGGGATGCTGATTAGAAATCACAGTCTAGATTATGTTCCAAATAATAGCAAAAAGACCAGAAGTTCTCACTTTAAGTGAGCACTTGCACTGCAGAATTTCTTTTGGCTCTCAGCTTTGGACAGTTGGCGCCTTCTTTTTCCAGTGTAAATGTTATCAGTTACAGAAACAATGGTGTTAGTACAAAATGACTGCAGCTGAGTAAGCAGATCCAGTTGTAACTTGTAGCCTGCCCATTTGCTTGGGAATGACAAATCTGAACTAGAACAGTTGCCTTTGAGCTTGAATGCCAGACTTAACTGAGATAATTCTGAGTCAAGAGGCAGTGAACTGATGAAGCCTGGTTCAGTGACCTCATACTGTGAATACCTAAGTTGTGAAATTTAAATAAGTCATCCAATTCACAGAATTTAAATTAAAATCAACTTCTCTGGAACTACGTCAATTTAACATAAAATATACTGCCCCTTCTAAGTAAAGGTAAAGTTTATGCAACTAGCCACAAGTAAGGCAATCTTAAAAAATTTAGAAGAGCTGTCTTTTCAGAAGATGAGAACTGTAGGTGGTACAAAGCTAGGAGCCTTCCATCCAAAATCCCAGCTATTCAGCTGCAGGAAATGAGGCAAGAGCAAGTGAGTAGGAGCCTATCTTAATTTGAAACTCCCCGTGCTGTGAGGCAGACAATGGTTTAGCAACCTTCGTTTAGCCACACTGTTTTGTTAATGACTCAGGGAGACAGGAATACAGAGCTTCCCACTACTCCCCTTCCCTTCTTCCAAGGTATGAATCCTGCTTCTTTCCCTTGGCAGTGTTGGAATCAGTTTTTTTTTCCCTTTGCCTAATGTAAGAGACACTTTTTCCAACTTGTCATACAGTTGAGATCCAGCGACACACAGAGAGAGCCAACAGTATTCATGCAGGACTCTACCTAATCACAAAAGCATGAGCTTTTTTCCACTGTCAGCTATAACAAGATGGGAAGGAGATTCTGCACAGTCTGCCACCTTCTTTTGTATTCAGAGCAGTACCCAGAGCCCAGCACAGACTTGAGTCACACCAGCACACAAGATAACAACCCAACATGAATGGGACTGAGGTAGCGACAGATCCAACGAGATAAAAATCAAGCCATTTTACTTCAAATGAATGAATGGTCTTCACAAGATTTCTTGCTTTGCTGTTGACGAAATCAGTAGCCTTGGAGAGTAAAATCCCCATACAGACTGCACCCTAACACCAATAAAACTAAAAAGATAACAGTACTCTATCAAAGCATGTTATTTTTGCAAAATACTGACCTATCCCATGCTTCCTTATCCACCTCCTGACTCCCTAAGTGGAAAATATGGACTTAAGAACAACTGACTCATTTGCACAAATAATCAAAATCTCCAAAAGACAAATATAAGCTCATGAAACCCATTCCTGTCACAACTTCCCCAACATCAGCAGATCTTAAGCTGTGCAATGCTACAGCATGAAGCTGCACAAGGCAGTTAAAATACCCACTTCAGACTAAATAGGTCACAGAAAGATACAGCCATGCCAAACTGGTGGTTTAGACTTCTAAACAAAGCCTCCTGTTGTCTAGAATCACCCACTTGGGGATAGAAAAAAGGCAACAAACAAATGTGGAAACATAAGAAAGACTCTGGAGAGTTTTTATAAGTAATTCCATTTTCAAAAGCTTCTTTCTCTCCTCTTTTAGCACAGATCAAAATAACCAGTCTTAAAATAATTCCATTCAAAATATTAAAAACCAAACCATTTATCTAAAATTACTCTGGTGCAACAAAACCCATGAGAGAGACTGTACAACTCTGTGATAACACTCTGTGCAGCCAGAGGCTACACCAACATCTTTTTTTGAAGCACTAAAAATACACCACATAGCTTAACACATTTGAGATGCTCCTAAGTTTTTAATATTCAACAGCTTCTGTAAGTTTCCCCAGTCCTGAATTTTGAGATGTGATACAGAGAATGGAAGCAG
>NW_009952874.1:92236-101951 GCF_000747805.2 Chaetura pelagica | reverse complement strand
TAGGGAAAGCTGGTACCAAATGAAGGAATGACGATTTAGCCATCTGTCCTAACTGTGTCTCTGAAGAGTAGAACCATACATGGTCTGCACAAGCAGATCTTTCTGTGCTAAAACAAAACCTGGTCAAGAAATCTGCAGTTCATTAGCAAAGAGGTTCAAATTTGTTTTATGAGCATATTTTTCTTTGCAACAGTTCATAGAGCTGTTTATGTTTCACTGGATTATTCAAATGCAGAAGCTCTTCGAACAGTATCAGCATTGCACTTCTCAATGCTCACAAAAAGCTGCACTTTCAAGTATCCTGTACTGGAGCAGGTACATTTTTCAACTGAAGTTCATATTTAAAAAACAGACGTTTTTGCAAGAGAAACTTGACCATAACAAAATAATTTTGTTCCATTTTTATGAAGAGCCACGAGAGCATGAAGAAATGCAATTTGTACCAACCCACTTCACAGTATTCTTGACTGAGGAAGAGCTAAAACCCAACAGATGAAAAGTAAAATAGTATGACTAATTATGAACAAGCATATAGGGAACTCATTTGGCTTACATTCATTTGTTACATATTGCTCCCATGTGTACAGACTCAACTCCAACTGCTTACATGGGTCTCTGAAGAATTTTTAGTTTGTCAGAATGGAAAGACAGAGTGATCCTGCTCTCTAAAAATCCATAGTCAAATAATGGTGGTATTTATCTAGATATCACACAATTAGGTAAGTATATCCACCCTATCCCATGCATGCCAAACTGTAAAATACCTAAATCTGAACAGAAAGATGGCTTGTTCATTTTCCTAAAAAGCACATTTGACCACTCTTCTTCTCACTAGTTTTCTTGTCTGGCTCTAAGCTTTTGATCCTCCTCTTGCTAATAAAAAACATATTTCATTTAATACACAGAAGATGGACAACTACACCAAAGAAATATAACTCACAGAAAAAAATTAAACTTCTCAAGAATATTCTCCCTGAGCAAGATAATGGAAATACTTTAAGTAATATTTGGTACTATCTATGCACGCCTTGCTATGCTAGTCCCTGAAGGCTGTGGAAGGAGAAAAGGGGAGGCAGAAGAAATGTGTAACACAAAAGTTTCTGGACCTCTGTCTCAAAACTGATCAGAAACAGAAAATGGACTGCTATATTCAGTGCATTCCTTTTACAGTTTAGCAACAAGAAACATGTTTTTCCTGGAAAAAGCTACCAGGCATCTGGCAGATGAAGCCAACTGCTCACTAGGCACTGCTGAGCTTTCTAAGAGAGGAACTGCCTCTCAGGTCCAGTCTTGTAGAAAAAGTAGTACTGGGGCTCAGCAAGCTGTAAGAGCAATTTTCCCATCATTTGATTTCCCAGATTCTTTTTCTTCTCTATATAAATCAGAACATTCCCTTATTGCTATAGATTAAAACAAACAAACAAAACCCACAACAAGAACAAGTTCTCAGTCACAAAATTCCCTGGTACCAAGAAGGGTTAAGAATTAAGACAAATTTTTACCCACCTTGACCTCTAACTTGTGGGTTTTAGTAATCTGAATGTAAAATGTAAACCACCTCACAAAGGAAAGGATGTACTGGTATTGTTTATGCTTATAATACTGAAGAATATACTATCTTGAGAAAGTAAATTTTCCCCCCAGTACTTGTCCTGAAGCAACAATGCCTCCTACACATTCTGGAACTCAAAATTAACCGAGCAAGAGAGAAAAATCCCAAGTATTTCACATTTAATTGACCTTGTGGTAATGCTGTGGCAATTATATTAATAAGTCAAAATACAAAACAGAAGCTTTGTGACCTGTGGCAGATATAGCTTTAGAATTACTAAGGTAAATAGGAGTAAGGCAGGTTCCATACTTCCATAGCACCTTTTTATCTGATCTATTTCCATCTAGATTTGCAGGATAACCTCTTAGACTAACAGATAAAAGTTGCACTGCTTAACATTTCACTTATGCAGCACTATCAGCAACAGCTTGCATGTGAGGAAGTTAGCTCTCTTGGTTCCTTTTTAACTTAATCTTTGTGCTTATAAGAGCAAAAACCAGCCTAAAAAAAGCATGCTTAATGGTACTTGAAATACTTTTTTAAAAAAAACACAAAAAAACCACAAAAAACCCCACAAGACCAAATCTTCCTGGCCATGTACACACAAGTACATGCAGCACAGCTAAACATACCCCTGAATTTGAGGACATTTTCTACCACACAAGATTGTTATGCAATTTACACATAGTCATAACTATGTGAAATCGAAGCCAACTGATGTCAGTGCTAAAATGCTCAAAAGTCCCACAGCAAAGCATCTTTACATTTGGGAAGTGTTTATGTGTGATACAAACATTTTGCCTCCCAAAGCCACTATGTTCACCAGAACATGACGAGCAATTAATATAATATGCACAGAAACACATGCACACAGACAGTTATAAAGAATATTCTCTAATGTGTTTTCACATGAGTGTAACTGTCATGCTGGGAGATCCAGGACAAGGGGAGAGACTGCCCTTCCACTTCACAAATATATTGCTGATTTAAATGAGGAAACACACTGCATAAGAACAGTGAGCTTCTTCTGGCCAGCAGTTTCAAGATTGCAATGCACACTTCAGTGAGGGTTTTAATTATGTTACAGGCTAGTGGGGAGAGGGTAAAAAGGAGAGAAATATATGTATTGTCAGCATGCAAGTTCCATGAATGGACCCCTATTGCCCAGCTCCTCTCCAGAAAGAGCTGAGTTGTCACGCACATGAAACCAAGTAGTAAATTTGGTACTACCAGGAACTATCAGCTTAATGACTTACATCTTTTCTCCCAAAGGCTGGAGTGACAGTAAAGGCAAGGGACAAGCAATGCTGGTATGAGGTAGGGGCTTGAAGAATTAATTCCTCCTCCAAAGATTAACATAAAGCAGCTAATACCTTCTCTTAGGCTACATAATACTTGTTGTATTAGTCCCATGTAAATGACTATGCTTCTGTGGCAATGTGGTATTTAAGACAAAAGCTAACATTAGAAAATAAAACCCAACTCTGTGTGCCCTTTGTACAGATAGGGAAGAGAAATGGACCCATAAAGCTAGAGGAAAACTTAAACTAAAACCAAGTAATGTTTAATAAGAAAAAGTAACGGAGAGAGAAATAACCTTACTTGCTGGACCTCTATAAAACCCTACTCTCATATCTGTGATATAACCATGGGACAAGCAGACAAACACAGCCTCAAGAGTCAGAAGACAACTCGCCCTTTCCCCCATCCCCTTGCCACATGCACAGCACAGGATCATGGCCTCTTCCCTGCTCCTGGACTCCAGGGGAAGATGCAGTGGGTTGGCCTGGTTGGGGATCGGGCAGTCAGGCTCCGTGGTGCGAGGCAACGGGAGAAGGAACAGGGCACATCTAATAACAACTGTAACTTTGCAACTAGACATATGTAGCTTGGCATCAACAGGTAAACAGAGGAAAGCCACAAGTGTGAACGTTCTCATTTCCACAGGTCAGATTTCTTAGGAGCTGTAAACAATCAGAAAAGAACTCCAAAGAAACCTCTTAAATTAATTATGCAGAACATGTGCTCTTTTTCCCATTTACAAATGTCACAAACTGACCATTTCCCACAACAAAACAGCTAAATAATCTTAGAGGGGGAGTAATCTGCCTTGTATTGCAGGGCTAAGAAATACTTCTTGACTTAGAAGTCACATTACACACATGTAGAAATAGGGATGGATGAACCTGAATTCTCACAGAGGTTCCAATTAGTCATCTACAAAAAGCACCTTTGCGTTAGTACAGCAGTCAAATCTTCTTGCCTCCTTTTCCTGTTAAGTGATTCATATCTTTCATAACTCCTAACGAGGCAGGGGGTTTACACTGTGTTGGCAATAACACATTGTCATCATAACACAGACAACCAACCATTGCATTATGCACGAAGAAAAAGACATTTTATTTTGTCTCAGTGCATTTATTATGCCAAAATACAATGCCCCTTTTCACCCAGAGAATAATTGACAAATGCATTATTTCCCAATTCACTGCCACAAAGCTGGAATAAGTTAAAATGTGCCTGAAAGAAATCCTCTTAAGCCATTATGACCTGTTGTTTTTACTGTTAAATTTCAAGCTATTAACATGCCCATTACTTAAAGGTAAATTAGAAGCAAAACACTGTCTGCCCAGTAGCATATACCTTAACCACACACAGAGCAAAGCAGGTGGCTTCTGTAGCAATTTACTCTGCCTGGCATATGGGAAAGCCCATTACAAAAGTTAACACTGTAGACAGAAAAATGCATTGCAGTTCCCCAGGGACTATGTGTCTAGAACCTACCCAGGTGACTCAGCTTTTCCTGCTGGAAGTTGTCTGGCTGTTCTATTAGTGGTGATTAGTTATTAGGGACACGTAGATTCTCTATAACAAACTCACCTGTAGTCTAGCAAATAAACCCAAAGTAAAAAAACAAACAACAACCAAAAAGAAAACCCCACACCAAAACACTCCCCCCTCCAAAAAAAAATTAAAAATACCCCCACCAAACCGAAAAACCCACAAACAAAATTTTTTAACTATTTTTTTCTGTCTTACACTGATGCAGATTAAATGTCACATTTGGCAGCTTACTGGAGAGCTTAAGTAATCTGACAGAAAGGGTCCTGTAAGAGACTAATAGCTTGGGGTTTGTGTGTATCATTATGTACTTGTTCAAGAGAACTGGTAACAACACTTCTCAAAAAAATACATGGATGTTTCAGTAATCTGACCACCAACAACATTTTGTTGCATGCCTTGACAATGGTGTAGGAGGAAGAGTTTCTCCACTGTATCATACACAATTTACAAAGGCTGCATAAATGTAACAACCATTAGATTGCCAAGTCAAAACACCAGCAGTCAAAACCAAAATATAACCAACTAGACCTTAAAAGCACAGGTGTTTCCTCTGCCCTGCCACACGGATCTTGCTAATCCACTCCCATGACATGGAAAGGTTTCTCCACTGGCCTGAAACATGCTGTGGAAAACAGGATTGAACACTGGATGGCTCAAGCAGAAAAGCACATGCAGCCTGTTCTCATATGACCTGCCATAGCTTGTGGAAATCACTGTGTGCAGCAGAGCATGAAGACTGAGTGAAATGCTTGATGTCAGCGTTGTTGCTGTTCAGCTTTACCATCCTTCAGAAATGGATCCATAATGCCTCTGACCTAAGGCACCTTGAGTGCTGCTATCATAAATGTCATAAATACCACAAAGCTATATCCAAGGCAGGAAAAAAATAAATAATTTTGTCTGTGGTTGCAAGTTTATCCTCTCAGCTTCAGATTGAACTTCTGAGTATTTCTGCCTATATCACCTTAGCTGATAATGAAAAGTATCTTTCCTCACATGCTGTGGTATTATGACGTAATAAACCCCTCGGGGTTTATTGGGAATTAGGTTGCCAAATGTTTTAGACTTGCTGGCAAGTGCAGAGAAAAAATATAAATAGGTTAAAACAGAAGGGAAATGCATGCTCACTCAGGCTTTCAGCACATACCAAGGACAACAGAATTTTAAAAGAGAAAAGAGGAAGGAAAAAATGACAAAGCCTTGACTAGTTGCCAGTCCATAAATGGCTGCTTTCAGATGGACCATCAAAAACCCCAAGTGAATCTGAATCCCTTCTGCTCTTTCACATGAGGATTAGAGCCAAGACACCCCCCCTTCTCCCCTCCCAGGGAGCTACATGTTACCTGTGGAGTCAAATATGATCGGCTGGCAGTTTCTGTTTGAATTCCAGCTGCATTTGAGCACCTGGCCGCCTTCTACAATGTTGTGCTGGGTAGTATTTGCTTTAGGAGCTCCCACCAGCAGAAATGTCCTGCAAAACAAGAAAAAATAAAACAAACGTTTCAACACCTAAGGCACAGACATTGTTACTTCATGACATCTGAGGAGTTAATAAAACAAAAACCTTGCCCATTGAAATCTAAATCTGACTGGAACTACTTGGACTTACAGAGAAATTCACATTAGGTTTGGGGTCTTAAGTCCCTCTTGTCTGCCAAGCAGAAGTAGCAAAAATAAATAAATAACTCAGCAAAAAAATAAGACAAAAGATGAGAAAATTTTTCTGTCCTACTTGAAATATTTAAGATTAGATAAAGACCTTCCATATTTTTTCCTTTCAAAAATAAGTATGTATGCAGCAGAACAGGAAATCACGTACTTGTGTAATTTAAGCAAGTCATCAGCTGGCATAATTTCTGGTTCATTTTGTACGTAAGAGTAATTCAAGGAAGTCAGTCAAAACTGGAAACAATATATGAACAAAACAGCAGCACTTCTGAGCTCAGAAGGCAGGGAGCAGTGAGTCAGCATAACACTAGCAAATGGTCCTTGAAAAAGAACCTCCAAGTACCCAAGTGACTGTCAACCATAGCTTTGTACACGGGTTAGTCTTACCTGCAATTCATTACACAGTAACAATTTTCTTGTTAGGATATTTTCTGCTTTTATAAAAATCCACTTATATGGACAAGTGAAATGCCCTCTAAGCAGGAACTACTATGAGATTATGCCTGCACAGGTGGGAAAACTCAGAAGTTGCAAAGTAAGAAACAGAATAAAGAGCCAGAACCAAATAAGGCCCTTGAAGTCTTCCAACAAGGTTAAACACCTTGCAGGAACTGCAACACCTCTGAGACACACTTGAGTCATCAGCCCGTGGCTGAGGAAGTCAATTTTCAGTACAGACAAAATGTCTAGAAGACGTAAAACAAAATGCTTCCTTGCAACAGCTCCTGCTCTGCTGTTTCCATCTAAACTGCTTCAGAGATGATACAGCTTACAAGAGCAGGTCTTACCATCCCATACCAGGCACTGTGGTTATTGAGTTTTGAAAATGAGTTAGCTGAACCAGCTGCAAGACTGGTTGGAGGGAATGTCCACAGGTAGGTGGATCCAGTCTCACCAAACATTCCCAGAATCATCCTCCAAATTTCAACTTTACTACAGAGCTAAGTTTCTATTTCTGAAGACGCAAATAGCAGGTATAAATACACAGCACCTCATCAAAGCCCAGTTCATACAAAGACCACTGTAAGCCACTAGTTTTCAAAGCCCGTGAATTTTCTAACCCATAAACATGTCCTAGTGTGGACCCTGATAAAAAATCCAGGCTAATTTGCAATCCATTTGTTTTCCTTAGTTGCCATTTATAGACTCTCTCGAATCCACAAATAAGATTTTTAAATGCTATCATTGACTTAACTTGTTCTCTCTGGGCAGAACAGGAATGCTTAAAAATAAAAATCATAGTGCCAAGTAAAGAAACACATTCATTATTATAACTACTACCTATTAAACAAGTATTACCTTGCTGCCCATTTTACTGTTGTATTACTAATTTTTGATAAGCCCTCTCACAGAAAATACTTGTTAAAAAAATAACCCTCATTCTGTCATATATTTTAAATATTTCTTAATACTTTGCAATTACGTTTATTAATGAGGAATCATTATGGGACTTGATTAAAGTTAAGTCAACTCTTTTCTCAAAGCAAAAAAAAACCCAAAATATTTTTATCATCACAGACTAAACAAGCAGATTTTGTCATAGGTCTTAAAGAAATATACAAATAACCTAAATACAAATTATCTAATCCACATAAAGAAAGTGGGAACAGAGACAAAATTGTTATTTCCATGAGAAGACACCAGCTATGCCTTGATACTGCCTCTCTCCTACATGATGCACCCACCTGCCCCAACACAAGCCTGGGGCAGGACTGGGAGTGTATCCACATCCTCAGCAGTTGGGTGTCCGTGGGTGTTCCTACAGCAACAATCACTTGCCAGGGCTTTGCCATGGGCCAAGAAAGAGAAACTGGTATTTCCACGTACTTGCATTTGGTAGCCTGGCTTCTAGCATACCCTTCTTTTTGAAACTGTATGAGAAGCCTTTTTCCAGTTTTTACAAATCACTTGCAGTCACTCACTAGTAAAGTTATGCCCTCTGCCAGGCACCACACAGCATCCTGTGCCAGACTGCCAGTTGGGCTCCTGGAATAGCTCTTTCACCCTGGACTTCACAATATGCTTGATTTTGGAATCCAGCAGGTCAGAATAGACTATGCAACAGCAGCTGGAGTGTTCAAGAACTAATAACACTCCCTTGTTGTTGGCCTAGTCAATCCAAACAGCTTTAGCTTGACTAAATTTATTTCATCTCTAATACTCATGTAAAGATCAGGTGATAAATAAAAATTCACAAAGCAGGAACAAAGGTGCAAAAACCAAGTGACACACATGACATTGCAGTAGAAATCACATAGCAAGGCTCATTTTACTGAGCACACTTTACTAATGATGCTGCTTCAGTTTTCCACAGATCTGCTGACATCACTGAGCTTGCTGTTCATTCCTAACAGCTAAAGGGAATCTGCAGGCGTTCCAGCCTGCTTCTGTGTGGTGATCCTTCTTGAATGATAGGGAAGACATGGGCTTATGTCTGGAAAACAGCACGTACAAGAATTTCTGGCTATTTCAGGAGGCCAAAGATCAGCCTCCAGAGGCATAAACTCAAAATTTAACACCATTAGAGTCTGTATTTCAATTATGAGCTTAAATTTAAGATGAAGTGCAGTACTAGGGTTTAGCTTAGCAAATAGAGACTACATTCTAGTCACACCATGCTGGCTGAAAACCACCCGTGTTCAAAATGTTTTGAGTTTTTGCTTTAAAAAAATAAAAGCCAACACTGTTTTCTTGACAGCCATGCACTCTGAGATCACTAGTGATTATAAAAATAATGGACAGGTTTTCAATAGCCATTTCAACAAGAGCTGGGTCACATAATTCCTTATCAGAAACCAAGGAAAAAAGTTTACTACATGCATTTACCAGGCTCCAGGTAACTTCAAAGCCACACATGCCACCTTAAAAACAAAGACAGAAACACAAAGAGAAGCTTTTCTCCTTTAGTACTTAGACTTACAGGATTAAGATAGCACAGAATGGATGTTACAACACAGGCAAGTTAGGACAGGATGACTTTAATATTTGTAGGCAATAAAGAAACACAAACCAGGGTAGCTGATGGGCTTGCTCAAAAGCTATAGACTATATCCATAAAATTTAATAAGCTTAAGATCAAGAAAGAAAATCCCCTCAGCATGATGCAAGAGAGTAGCTTGTCCAGCTTTACAGCCCTTACGATGAGAAAGGAGAGGGAAAAAGTAACACAAATCATATCCCAACGTAGCCCACACTTGAGAAATACAGACCATTCATTACAGCAACACCACGACTTGGAAGTTAGTGACACGACTGTTCAAGAGCCTAAAACACACGGGCTGCTGCTCAGTGCCTCATTTTCATTTAACGTGAAACGAGAACATATTCAGGAAGCAGATGTGGAGAGCGTTTACATGGAACTTTTGTCTTCCCCAGCAGAGCCCGCAGCTTCGTGCCCGACACAGACACAGCACAACCCGCACGGGGCCCTTCTGCCAGGAGCAGCCCAAAGAGAGAACAACAGAACTTCCCGAATTTCAGGGGACAGAACCTCAGATGCGAGACATAACGAAGCAAAACGTCTCACCTACATCTTTATACGCTGTATTTACCATCACTATAACTTGCATAAACCGCAGACCCATCAGGCTACTCAGAAAACCCAACAACGCAACGTTGAAGCCGCGTTAGGAGCGAACAGACCGCACACGA
>NW_009952874.1:70226-91386 GCF_000747805.2 Chaetura pelagica | reverse complement strand
GCTCCCGGCTCCGGCCCCCATCCCGCTGCCGCTCCCCGCCCCTTCCGCCGGCACCCGGAGCCTGGGGCGGAGGTGCTGCGGGGCTCCGGCCTCGGAGACACAACGAGGGACAAGCGGGACACGCTTCCGCAGGAGCACCGCCCTGACCAAGCTCAGGGACAACCTGTTCCAGGAAAGCCCTCAACACAACAGCGCTCAGGTACAAGGGACCCACGACTAACAACGAGGTCCCAGCGAGCAGGAGTTTAAGCGATTTCAAGCCCCGGGTGCCAGCAGGCACTGCCCAGCAGTGCGGGCAGGGCTGCCAGGAGAGGGATCTGCAAAACTGTTTTGCCCCTGCACTGCCCCTCTGGGGAATAAGTGTCCCGCCTGAAGCTCTGCAGTCGCAGTTTGTGGCCTTGTTTTCCACCTGCCAGCAACGGGAAGAGCTTCCCTCTGTCTCCGTGGTCCCTCAGGCATCCGCACGTGGCTGTCGGGTCCTGCACAGCCTCGCCTGCATCAGCCCTCAGCTCCACATCTGCTCCAAATAACTCTGTTCCCGGGAAAAGGAAACACGCTGAAACGCCCATGAAGAGAAATGGATCAACACTAATTCACACGGCTTGGTTTTGTAACCCAACACGCACCGATAATGTCACCGGTTGGCAATAATGTATCGAGTTGTGAGGAACCACTTTCACACTCTTGTCACCAGAAGAGTCAACTTTTAGCTCTTCTCCTCGGAAGATGATCAAGTAAAAGGAACATACAACGACACTGCACACCCTAAATACAAACAACTCATCCATATTTAACCCAAGGGACAGAGAGGCAAGAGAGCCCTGAAAAAAGCCACTTCTAAAATAAGCACATGAACACCCACAAAGAGAAACTCTCAAAGAAGGTTCTGTTGTGGACGGATTAGGCTGAGGCCTTGTTAACAGAGGTGATGAATTCCAGTACAATAGCTGCAACAAGAAGCTCCAAGTCCTACCTTAAAGGGCCTGCTGAATTTCAAGAACAGGAATTACATCAGTTAGAGTGGCTTTCAAAAATAATTCCCTTCAAACTTTTGAGCTAGATATGGGAACAATTGGTGAATCATTTTAGACTCTTTGAGGGCATTTCCCTTGAAAATCTGTTCAACTTCTAGTGGATTTTAGCAGGCTCAGTTCTAAAAATGAGGTAGGGCCTGCAAGGTTCAAAGGAAGCAGAATTAGAAGCCTCTTACTAACAATGTTTTCAATTGAGAACAATCACCATGGCAAAAAATACCTGAAGCAATCAGGAATAGGGACATGCAGCTTACTCGGTAGAGCGACAAACATAAGGTTCGTACAAGAACCTGTGGAAGAGAAACATGATTTAATAAGCATTAAGCTTTCCTGTACTTTTTATGAGATTGGCTCAACTCAATGTAGACAAAGCAGTACATTGAACCTTCAAACCAGGTGCATTTAACATTATCTTCTTTTCCTTTAGTGAATTATTCCTTGAAAGGTCCTAAGGACCTTGGACAAAAAGTGTTTTCTTCATCACCAAGTAATGAATCACATCTCAGAATTAGTATCCATTTCCTGTTTTGCCTTGGAGTGCACATTTACAGTCACTGGGTCTTTGGGTTTTTTTCCAGTAATGTCTAATCAGGCAACATTGAATTATACCCTGGTATTTAGCCCTACAAGGAAACAACGTGTAGCATATAAAAGATTCCAAGGGGAAGAACCAGAGACTGAGTGATCATTTCCATTTCTCACTAACTGTATGATAGTTGGTTTACATTAAAAACTTCAATATTGGTGTATCTTAATACAGTTTTTATGTTAACATGGAAGCTAAATTAAGCAGTCTTGAACCAATAGAAAAATCTAATAGAGTAAGAGCAAGAGAGGTAGAGTAATGGCAACCTTTTAAAAGCTGGATACAAGATATAAATGATGTAATATACACTGTGGATTCTTGACAAGCCTACTGCTGCTTACCTACCATCCACATTCTTTGACCAATAAGAAAGGAACAAGAAAACAATACTAGCAAGTGAGAGATGATTTAACAATAACTTGTTTTCATTGAAAGAAGGTTGCAAGTCAGTAGTTTTTCCATTTTAAAAGTGCTTTAGGCCTGAGCTGTTTCCTCCCAGCTCATAACACACACATCACCTTGATACTTGCACAACCCTGCAGCTGTTTCTCCACTGCAAGCAGTAAATAGCAAGCATGTCTCATACTTAGATTTTTCACGTGTATTTTAAATGTAGGTTTCTCAGGTCTACAAAGGGAGGACCCCCCACACACACACACACTTATTTATTCTGTATTCATTCTCACAATTTCCCTTTCTGCAGTAAATCAAATCAGAGCTTGACAAGCAGCAACACAGAAAGTGGCTTGTTCAAGGAAACCAATGGCAGAGACAAAAAAAAACACCCAGTCATACTGTGTTCTAGTCCCTTGTCCTTGCTACCAAGCAATAATAATCCCTTAAGGAAACCAACTCACCAATGCCTACCCTGTCAGGAATAGGAGAAGAGTTCCTACACCTACACTTGATTTTTACTGCTAATTTTGCCATCTTTGCTGCCTCTCCATAGGAAAAAATATTTAGTAAGGTTAAGTTTTGTGAGTATTTACTGACTACTCTCACAGCTGTTGTACTACAGATTAAAGCATAACTGCAGATGAGATAGTAAATTCCCAAATCCTAGCAAAGTGAGAGGGCAATAGAGTATAAGAGTGAGATTTGTGTGTACTTGGATCAGGAAGTCACTAGTTCAGGGAAAAGGAGGATTTATTTGCTCTGACTGTATAACCTCCCAATATTACACAAGTGGTGAAGAAGTTACTTGTAAGAGACTAGAACTGTTTGACCAAAGGATACATTTTGGTTTCCTAAGGAAGGCTGTGCAGCACTCCTGCTGGTCAGCAAGTCCGTACAAGACAGAGCAGAGGAACAACTCGGCCTCTACAGCAAGTCAGGAGTTACTCATCCCTAGGGAAGCCGTTTCTCCAAACCATTTCCTCTCCTCGAGAAGATAATGGCTTTTAAACAGCTGCTTCTTGCCTGCCTGCTTTCTCCCCCGAGTTGGGCCAAGACAGGTGAAGCAGCCTGTTCCTGTGCTGAGTCAGCACCCAGCACCCCGCGCTGCTGAGTCAGCGCCCAGCACCCCGCAAAAAGCAGACGGACAGGCTTGGGGTTATGCTTGTAATCCAACCCAAGTTTACTGTAACTGAAGCCAAGTTTTTACTGCTGCAGAAGAGGCCCAGTGGTGGGTTCCATCCCTGGCATTCAGCTGCCCTGGCTGACAGAGTCACAGGCGCAGGAACCAAAGCCTAAACAGACTTGGCTTCTGTGTAAAGCAAGACACCTTTCCAGTGAAGATGAAGTTTTCCCTTACTAGCTTTTTTAGTTCTCAGCATGACTAACAAATAGGTAAACACTGGCTACTGAGATCATATTACAGAATGTAAACAAATTAATTGAATGTTCTTGTATTTCCTCTCCTGTTACCTCTAGTTTTTTATTTACTAGCTGCTAATCTATTCATTGGTGAAAATTAACCACTACATGGGCAGAAGAACTGGGATTCCTTTTAACAAGATAGTGACCGTTTTATCAGTATTTACCATTTAATTAAATTATTTTGGAATTCTTTTGACTCTAAAGAACTGCTTTCCATTACAAAATAGATGAAACTTACTGCCTGTTGAAAGTTGTTAGCCTTGTTAGCCTTTTGTTAGCCTTTTAGCCTTAGTTGTTAGCCTTTTACTCATACTAGTTACTAACACAGCTAAATAGAACTCGGGACCATGGGAAGCACTTCTGGCACACAGATACTAATGTTTGCCTTTCCCAGATCTCCAGCCTGTAACATTGTATTTGACAGATTATTTAAAAACATTTTTCCTTTTCATCATTTATCCTCTTCATGCTACAACACTCATCAGCAAAGGGAAGAGTCCTGTAAGTTGGTTGACATGTCCAATGTGCAAGACCCTGTGGTCCTACTGAAAAGGCTCAGCCAGGTGTCCTGTTCATTAGCACTGAGCTTCCATCTCTGAGCAGATGCAGTGTGTAAAAGTATCAGTGGTATTAATATTTGGAACAAAGGAAGGGTTTATGGCTGCTTTGTTCATCAATATCACTGTTAGTCTCCCAGAAAAGCCTTCATCAACAGGAGTTTTACTGTGTATTCTGTTTGCTCTTGTAGTACCCAGACACTCAGACCTGCAAAGCAGCTTAGCTGCCCAGGACTGATTCTTGAAGAACTAACTCTGTTTATAACAAGGCTGTAGAAAGCAAGACTAACATGATCAAAAAGATAAGCTTTCAATACTTGTTGTTTTGGTCAGTTGATGCCTTTTGTTTCCATTTTGTGTAATGTTAATTTTCTTGGGGAAAAAAAACCAACACAGAACAAAAAAACCCACATTAAATCTGAAAACCATGGAAGCAGGACTGGGTGAAAAACACAGGAAACAAGCAGATTAATAATGTAAGCTTGATGTGCCTTGCAGCCCCTACAAGCAACTCACCACATGAGCAAAACCTCTTTCAGTTGTTAGGCACGAGCTGTCCTTAGCTGAAGGCTACAGGGCAACAGTCTCGTTAGGACAACATGGGTTCACGGCTTCCAGCCGGTGAACAACTCTCAGCTTAGAGTTTGAGATCAAGGTCAAAACAGAAGTGAGTTGTACCAGGACCTGTTCTCTGATCTGTTCAGTACTGATACCTGTGTTACTACACTGTTAGTCAATGCATTTCCACTGCCTCCTTCTCGTGTTCTACAGACTGCTCAATACTCACCAGGCCTTGTTTTATGAAGAGGATTTCATACCATTAAATTCAAACATAGCTTTGCTTGATTTACAAAATAATTCTTATTTGTTCAATTTAGTTATTTTTCGGTTCTTCCAAATTCCTTCTTCAAAATTCTTCTGCATGAATCACGTCTCAGCTTTTGCTTCAAAGAACACTTCTGTAGATACAACACTCAACCATAGCCTCATTTTCCTCTGTAACATCCCAAAAGATGAGTATTTTAAAAAGGTATTTTTAAGTAGCATTTTTTCTCTAGAGAAGAGGATCAACAGGAAAAAAACAAAGGAGAAACAGATCACCTAAACAATCACCTCTGTAATATTGTCTACACAAACTCCGTTAAAATGTTTCCAGAAAATCCATGCACATATGAGGTGTGTCAGGGAGATACAAGAAGTTAAGGGATGGGGAGCACACCAGCCCAGAATAAAAAGCCACCACACCTACCTCCAAAGCCAGCATGGCACCTCCAGCTAACTGTGCTGAAGGAGCTCTCAGGAGTCAGACAGGGAGGGACAGGTGTCTCATGTCTTCTGGTGGGTAAGGTCTCAGCCGAGTTCTGTGGAAAGGGATAAGGATAATTTGTTAATCCAGGGAGTGCAATGGAGTTGCCTTTCTGCTTCTAGCGCAGGAAAAGAAAACAGAGGAGAGGAAACATGGAAATTGCAGGATTTCTTTCCTCTTTCATGTCTCACGGAATATGTTTCTGTATTTCTACTTTGCACACCCTTCTGCAACAGCTACATGGATGCCATGCAGTGTCAGCCTGCTGGATGACAGAGCTCCAGCTCCTTTTGCTACTGCAGTGGCAGCTGCTTTATACACTGATCCTGTCTTCAGATCAGACCTGCAAAGCTTTCTAACCCACCCTTCTGTTTTTTACCTGCACAGCTAGTAAATATACAGCAGGTACTATTCAAACCAGAGTATATTATTATGCTTGATTAAAAAAAATCCCTACTAACTCTTCATCACTTTCTCCTTCACATTTTTCTTCCTTGCCAGAGAGAGTAAATTCCTTTCTGAATTTAACCGTACCTTTTTACGTTCACAAAAGATCCTCTAGAACAACTTTTTACTGCTTTTGTACAGCTCCTCAAATGTGAGGAGGAAGTAGTTATTTTTCTGCTGCCTTATTGTTAGTTCCATCTATGTTTCTTTCCTAACCTTTCCCCTTTCGCCTATCATAGTTTTAATACAATTTGAAGTACCATACTTTCTGATGAGAGCATCAGCCACAGCTAATACATGCAAAGCACATTCCTGGAACACACAGTTTTGCTTTAGCAAGTTGAAGTGACTATGCCTGGCAGAAAACCTTGTGAAACAGTATTCTGCTACAATCAAAGAGAAACTGAACACTTCCCTGCAACCAGGATCTATAGGCACAGAAAACAAGGATCACTTTCTAGTACCTTTCCATTTATGGAGAGTTTCTAGAAGACATGAAGCACTTGCTAATTTTCTTACATTCCTGCCTGCTTCTGGTTATACAGAAATACCAGAGATCACTGCTTCCTGTTAGAGAGAGATTAGTATTCCTGAAGTTAGTGCAAATCATCTATTTAGTAACAACATTACAATTGATGTACAACCTCACCTGTTTTTTGAGAATTTTTTCACTTATTTCTATAATATTTTCCCATCACTTATCATAATCATCCAGTAAAGCTCAGTCTCAAAAAGCAGTTGCCTCTGCTTTCCTAGTTACTAATCCTTAAACATAATGCCACATCTTGCCTTGAAACGTCTGTCCTCTAGTGCTCCTTTATTACAGCAACACTTCCACATGCTTGCTAAAAGATTTGGCACAAAACCAAGTTTAAAACTTCAGGATTTTCTGGTTAACCCGTTAGACTGCTCTATGCTTTGTAATGAGTTCAGTATTTAAAAAGGAAAAATTCTTCAGAAAAATATCAGTAGCATGCGGAACAAATAGGATTGAAAGGCAACGGAGTAAAGTAGAGCCAAGTTCATTTCTATCTGACAAGGAAATGGATATCATGATACATTAATACTTACATTCTCTAACAAACTCACCCTGTTACTCAATATTCTTTTACACTAGAATTTAGGAACACTCAAAGATCACAGTAGTAAAAATTGACATGTAAAAGATACTTGTCTGCTCCCCTCTCGCTCCAGAAGTGTTTCAGGTGTTCAATCCCAGGCATCTGAGGCCTTGATAAGCCAGCTCAGCCACCAACTCGAGCCTCTTGAATTCAGGAGATGTGTTGCCATCTTACAGAAAGCTCTGGAGTTCAAACTTTCTCCCTCTTCCCCATCCAAAAACTCCCTTTCTCCCAAAAGAAACAGGTCAACCTGACCCTCAATTTGAAAACCATTGTCTTGTGTATCTGCAGAACACTGTCCTGTCTGGCTTCAAAATTAAACCAAGCCACATTAGCTACAAAACATGATAGTCGTAGCTACATTTTTGCAGGGTTAAACAGTAAATTCATACTTAAGTCAAGGAATAAAGCTAAAAACAGATACATCCAGAATCAGGTTTATAATATTTCTAACAGGGGACTTGGGGGAGCATGTTTACTGTCTTCTGTTTGGGTTTTGTTGTTGTTTTTTTTTTAAAGTTATCAATGCTTGCTTTCAAGACATTAGCCTTCCATTTCCAGGAGGTTGTTCCAATAAACTCCTAGTTGGGTGTTCATGGTGAAAAACCTTGTGTAAAACCAACTTATTTGAATCAATCCAAAACAATCCTGCCAGTTAAGCCTGACAATAGTTATCAATGATATAAACTTCAGACACTGCTGGGCTTGGAATAAAGAGCACATTTCAAAGCTTTTTCCTTTTTGCTGTCTTAGGGAAGAGTCCTCATTCCACTTACTCCTGCCTCCACACACATACAAGGTATTGGCAATTATTTATGTATAGCAACTATTCTGTACAACTGTAACTTGATACTGCTGCGTGGAAGACACCACATAGGACACAAAATCTGCAGATGCTATTTCTACCATATAGACTTGACAGTGACAAGACCAAAACACCTGTGATGTAAGGCTGATGCTACTGACACAAGCATAGTTCTGCCATAACCAGCTTCTTAATCAAAGAACAACTTAACAAAGATTAAACAGCAGCAGTTAAACTACATTTGACTCCTTATAGTTTTATCCCCTTTTATTTTTACTCATCCTTAATGTTTTAAGAAGTTAGGCATCTGCAATGTCCTTTCTGACCATCTTTCCTACTCCTCCTTCTCATCAGTTTATAAACACGACCCTTGAGCATTTAGAGCCACCTAAGACACACACTGCTGGGCAACACTGCTCTGCACCAGGGGAGGGAGCCCCGAGGGAGTGCATAGCCAGCTGGCTTGCACAAGGATTACTGAACTGGTTGATATGGATTAGAGAGAGCAGTCAGAAAAGCTTCCCTTGTGTAGGGTTTATACTTGGAAGAGAGAGAAGACAGTGAAATAATAACCAAGACTGAAGATTAAATGTTGGACTAGAAACCTTGCTGCTGTCTGATTTTAAGAAGACAAAGCTACAGTGATTGCATGTTGAAAGCTGAGGTCAATTCAGCTTTATCTTTAGTCTACTGCTCCCAGACCACAAGAATGTACCCGTTTGACATGTCAGACATGACTAAGATCCATAGCAAACACAGTGCTTGCAATGCACACTTTTATATAGAGATGAAACTACCATGATGTCTTGGACCCCACCTTTTCATGCAATGTACAGAGCACAGGACTGATAGCCTCAGTGTCAGAAGGTCAACCAAGAAATAAAATGAATAGGGAAGAAATAGGAACATTCCTTTAACACAAAGCTGTGATGCCTTCTTTTCAGTTTTATCTTCCTTTAATTTATGAGCCCATCTCATTTTTGCAGTCTGTTTTGATGTACTTTGAGCACATCAGTTTGTGGCCACATGTTTTACAATCTTTAACACTTCTCAATCACCAATGTGAAATCAAGAACAAGTAGCTCTGAGGTGTCTCTCACTAAACACCACTGAAGCACTGCTCTTTTATGACCAAAAGAACCGTTTATTTCTGCCATTCATTTCAGTGATGTGCTATGAAGGAGCCCATTGTACTCACATATTAGGGCTATAACATCATCAATGAATAAAACATCTTGGCCTTATTGCTAATATCAGCAACAGCCCCTCTCTGTAACAAGACAAAGCATCTATTGAAATGAAGAAACTAAAAGTGACAGACTAAGCCAAAGTCACTTCTAATCGTCCAATACTAGGGAAAAACAGAATGGCAGATATCACTGTAAGAACACTTTGTGATCATAACTACAAAAAATACATCAGGTACCTAATCAGGAAAAAAGACTATTAACTTGATTAAATATTTTGATGATTAAAGCCTGTTGTTAACAAAGAACAAAGCACCTTGAGAGACAAAGTCTCTGACTTAGCAAAAAAATTTCTAGCACTGAAATACATCAAGAGATCACATTCTTGAAACAAATATATTGACTGCTTTTTTTCTATCTACTTGCCTTACTTGGCATCAAGTCAACACTAAGGAAGGCATAGGAGATCTGTCACTTGCTCTCAGTACTTTCTCCTACAGATCTAATACAACCTAGTTCAAGTCATGGTCAAAACAAATGTAGCAGAGCTGTGGAACTGCTGGGTTTTCAAAAAGTACTACTGTAGGGATGGCAAAGCAGAAAGGAGGAAACATCCTTGGAAGAGAAAGTCATCAAGGGATACCAAGTCCATACTTCTAGACTGAAAACATTGCAAAGGTACATACCACAAGTGCTTCTGAGAAGCAGCTGGGCTTGGCATTTTCTTACCTCTTTCTTCCCTATTAATCTGGTTTTTGGAGTATAACTGGTCTTCGTCTAATACATGGTGTCATCCCTTGATGGAGTGCAACTGCTGTTCCAGGTATCTTTGTGGTTCCTCTGGGCTTCTCAGGTTTCCTTTTCCTAATTCACTTGCCATCCTTACTGATGTTATTCAGGGGGGCATATTTCCCACAATATATCACATGAATTTAAAATGCATTTGCATATGAAAGCAACCTCATTCTCTCAACTTAGGAATGTAATAACTACGTTATGTAAAAATAAGATCTAACCTTGGAAGATTTCTAGTTCTGTCACTTATTCACTCTATAGTTTCAGTCAAGTTACACAAAAATTGCACATGGGACAAGAGCAAACACTGATTATGAAGCTTCCAAGTACCTTATCTGCAAGATATACAAGCTTAAATATTTAAGTCTGCATTGCTTGTTATATTCAGGTGATTTTTCAAGAGGCATAAGCATTGCAAAGTAGAAATTACCTTTCAGAACACCAGAGACACCTTATTGACACTTGTTATTCCACAACTCTAGGAAGCTGAAACAAAATATTAATAAAAATAAACTGATAGGTATGCGTAAGTTCTTTCTGTACCATCTGTTTTCTAAATCAATGCCAACTGTTATGACAGTACTGAATTGCCAAGGCAAGTACCACTGCTTCAACCAAGGTTTATCACAAGTATTACCTCCCCTTCATAAAAACCATTTGGGGAGTGTTGCCCATTAAGACACAGCAATATTTGTGTTCAAAACAACTAGAAGATAATGTAATAGTTACAGTCACTATTTATTTTTTTAGCTATTTTTTCCAGGCGTTTATCAGTGTTAAGTATAAAACAAGTGGGGAGCTCTGAGTAAGAGCAATGCCAAGCCTAACATTGACACAGGTATCAAAAGCCTAGTGTGACAAGTTAATCCGATCCAACTGAAGCTGCTCAAGCAGTTTGACAAATTTTAACATACACCAAAACCAAGCCAACAGATATTCTACTTCCATAACAGCACAGACCTGGAAGTAAAGTGATGGGCTTTCTGCAGCATTTTTACAAGTGTTATTGACCACACAGATGTCCAGTAACCAAGATGCTGCAAGTGCAGAGGGCTACACTTGTTTCTTCAGAAAAAGTGAAAACCCTAGATAGCTACACCACGCTTCTCACATAGTCCTCACTGAAGAGATCAGAACAACCTGCTGCCAATAGTGGAGCAAACTGCAAAGCACAGGAATGAAACTGATGGCAGAGATCCTAGTTTCCTGCCTTATGATCCTTTGCAGGCTGACCTTGACTGTAACAATGGAACACTGAGTATTTTAGTCCCATACTAACTGAACAGTCACTGTAGATGCCATGTTAAAATGCAGATCTCCCATTTTTCCACACGACTCAGTCCACATCAGGCTAATTCCGGGAAACTTGCATCACTAGGAAAAACCCTGTGGTACATCACATGCAGGGGGACTCCTTTCTATCACAGTGCTCATTTTCAACATATTAGTTGATCTACCTTAAGGCATTTGCATTTGTTTTTAATTGAGCATTTATTGACTGAAACTCCCTCTCAGCTGCAAGTTTAGGCTTCTTGAACTCACAAGATTAACAACTTCCAGCAGGTTGTATTCAAGATGACCTTCAAGCAAACCAAGTAAGACGTCATGTTACTTATACAAGTACAGCTGAATATTACACTTCAGGAGCAATCACCCTGCTTTCATGGTTAGAAATCTACACAGATCAATCAAGAGGCTAGAACAAATCCAGTCATGAGAAGTGCTGGATTCAGCTGAGAGCAAAGGGTAAAATCCAAAAAGGGATAACTAGATACAAATTCCTGACCACATGAAGTCATCTGTCAATATCTACTACCTATGAAAACAAGTTCTTAATCAGCTACCTTACACATATTCAACACTTCAATACTCTACAAGATGACTCTCAAGCTTGAAGTAACACATGCACAAAAGAGTTAAGCCACAAAACTGAGCCCCTTAGACCCAGAAGAGCCACACACAGTCCCTCTCTCCCCATCTATCTCAGTGTTTTATTTGCTAACATGAGTATTAGTTATTCTCTCATTCCGCCACTGGAAAAAGTAATTAACATTGATACAATTGTGGCAAAGGCAGCCTATTTCCATCAGTGAAACAGATCAGTATTATATACAATGTATCAGCCTCTAAGACAAAACATAGAAAACCATTTTCAACCTTAAAAATCATTAAATTACTTTTATTCCATTTAAAATATACACCTTTGAAAAAGTAGGCATTATACATTCAAATACGAATTGCATTCTTAAGTGTCCTGATATCCAGGTATCCGATTTCCAGCCAATTGAATACAATGATCTGTCAGTGCTCTTCATTCATGGCCACAGGAGCAAAACCTCCACAAATAAATATTTATATCTGACAGTGCAGTTCTTCCTTAAAACACTTACATTTAGAAGTCACTTTCAGTATGCCTCTTACTCCCAAACACTGCTTCTTGTTCCTACAGGAAAAAAAATCCACAAAGATGCCAGAAAGGGGCAAAAAGATGACCAGGTGAACTATTTTAGAAATAGCATTCATGATACAAGAGTCAACTGATCAGTGTCAGAAGTCACCATTAAAGCAAACATTACCACCCAAATGCAGTTTGAGAAAGCTCACTAACACCACCACAAATCTTAATGGTCTTTAAGTAACCATTTAAAAGCTTTAGAAAAATCTATACCAACAGTATCATTAGTGCAGCAATACTGTTGCAGATATTGTTAGTAGTATGGCAAGAAGGCATGACCTACAGCCCCCCTGAAAAAGCACCACTACTGAGAAATCTTTATGGAAGGGGTTCCATTGATTTCAAAATAAGGTGATTGTGCTGCCTGCAGGGAATACACAGTGCAGGGTACAACATGGCTCCCCTTTGAGGCAACTTCCTACTGCCCAACTGCAAGTTGCAGAATGCCAAAGGTATGACAGGCATTTTTTAGACTGTAACATGCTTGCTCTACAGAACTTCAAGTGTTTTGCTAAAATAGAAAACATAGTGGGGAAAGAAGGAGACTAATAGGAATGACCTTACTTAGAACATACGAAATTGCTTCATGGATAGGTAGGATATAAGAACATTAGGGGATCAAACTCAGGTGCTGAATTTAACACTGCATGAAGTGCACAAAAAATTAATTGCAGTTAGCCCTAATTTAACTGAAGCCAATACCATCACTCCTTTATCAGGATTGGAGAGAAGACTATTCATCCCTGTATTAGAAAATGAAGTTAATAGCTTGGAATGATATCCTGACTTAACAGAGAAAAATCAACACAGGTATTTTAAAGTTCATAGCTTTTATTTACAGTTTCGTTGGCAAAAGGTGGTGGAAAAGTTTAAAACATTTTAAACAGAGGGCACCATATTTTTATGTATGATGTATCAGTTCACTATCTTCAGTATCCAGGTGATCCAATAAAGCTAATCACCACTCAAGGAAGCATAATCTGCATCAGCTCCATCAGGGTATACTGCCTAAAAACACTCCAGGCAGTTTCTAAATCAACACAATCACTAAAATGCATTTCTGGTGAAGAATGTATACTGGGATTTTTATACTGTACCTGGTATTAAACTGCCCACGTACACTTGGATACTGGCAAAGCAGTTACACTTCCTACTTTTAGTCGAAAGTTATAATCTCATTCTGAAAAATCAGCTGTCATGTAATTATGAGCTACTTTTAATCTTTAACTGTGAGCATAGTCAAGATTGGAGTAGATGAGACTGAAGGAAAATATTCCTGGTGTATGACGTGCCCATCACTATCAGCTGGGTAACCATAAACATCCTGTTCAAGAATTCTATTCAGAAAGGAGAAAAAATGGAGTCAGTTTTCACTTTGTCACATGGATTTAGTTCCTCACTTGAGCTTTTAAATTCATTCTTCTAGATCAAGAGTGTTTAGTTCTTCTTCTAGTTCATCCAAGTCCTCTCCAGTAAAAAGATTTTCGTCAACTGGAACTGCATCAATTACTCCATTTTCCAACTCCCCATCTCCATCATTATCTTCCTCTAAATCATTTTGCTCACTGCTGTTTATCTCACCACCAGAAGCTTCACTTAATTTATTATCTGAAAACAAAAATACATTCTTACACGTTTCAGTGTCACAAGTATCACAATCCTACTGAACAGACTTAAAAGTTTTCAAACTATAAAGAGGTTACCTTACTTGAAATTTATGTAGACTTAGATGAGTTAAATTGCATGTACCTGATTAATATGCAGGTTTGGACCATCAACTATTAAAAAGGGTCAAAACAATACTTCCAACTCCCATTTTAATAACAGAGTCCAACTTAATGACCTGCTACTACCTCAAGTCTGCAGTTAAAAGACTCAGGGTCTCAAAGATCATGGCTTGCATTCCACATATGCACCAAGGAACTACAAATTACCTTACACTACCTAGAAAATATGAAGAAAAGCTTTGATTTTTGCTGCTACTACGCATTCATTTACTAAACCTGAGAAAAGGTAAAACTGCTAAAAGTAACATACTACAGATTTACTTGCCACAAACATCTACCTGTTTATTTAGACTTGAATCTAAGACAATACATGCACAAAGCATTTACAAGCTTTTCCATTATTAACTACATACATAATTGGTAGTCATTTCACTCCTTCACCCTTTTTAAATGAATACTTTCTTCTAACAGATCAATAATTCTTCTCTCTACCTTTTGGGAAGCTCTTACCAATTAAACCTTGTATTAGTGATACCTAAATCATGAACTTACCATCTTTTTCTATAGAACTGTATGTGCTGAAACGGTCCGGAGCAGCCACAGTAATACCAGTCTCATCTACAGCCTTTGGGACATACAGATTCAAATCTACATCATTTATGCACACAGGGTCTTCCATCTGAAAAAAATAAGAAGCCAAGAGGCTCTGCAGGTATTACTTTTCTACAGAAATTTTCTTACCGCAGTATTTCTACTAAGTTTTTCAAATATTCCTTCTGACACCAACATTGACAAAATAGAAACTCTGTAGGAGTGTTAAACTAAGAACTCAGCTGATTAATTGCACTTTTAGAGCTCTCAAGAGTTGTAAAGCTTCAATGCAACTTGAAACATTATCTGAGTTGGAGTTTATCCTGATCTTCACCTCATCATCTTCGCCTGTTCCTTGAATATAATGGGTGTCATCTGCTTCTTCATCATCTGCATCAACCAGCTCTGGTCGGAACTCAAATACTTCCCTTCCACTAATCTGTTCACAGAAAAAGAAAGGTTAATTATCACTTAGCAGGCTTTATGCTGCTGTAAAAAAAGCAAGCAAATTCCAGGCCAGCTACCTTATTACATAAAACTTATTTAATCTTTCTTCTTGCATTAAGAATTTTAGTGTAGAACGTACCACCAATGCTTTGCCAGCTTTAAAATCTGCTTTCCTCCTCTCCATATCTTGCTCAGCCTTATCAATTTTTTCTTGTCTTTTTCTTCTCTTCCATGCAATAAAACACTCTAGAGTAATTTTGGTAACATTTGGTCCTAAGGCAGCACGCTGTCAATGACAGAAACTGATTAATGCTTTAAATCATTTCCACAGGCTGTAACAAATTAGAAATTCAACTACTCTTTTCCAGAAACTAATTTAAATTACCTCTTTCAATTTCCTTCTTCATTCTCATCCCTGTTAAACATGCACCATCAATTGCAAATTTGACTCAATATATGGTTTTCCAGTTGGTAAGTCAAGGTGAAAGTTTACATACGAAGTGGAGAAACTAAGGATATTAACTCAGGTTCTCCTCAAATAGATGCTGCGAGTCAATGGTGACAAAACTAAGCAAAGCAGCCATCTAACACCTTCAAGAAAGCCCCAGTCTCTTGCGTTTCCTTGCTACAGTTTTGCAAGAACTAAAAAGGCAGTAAGCTGGGGATGAGAAAGGCCCATATAAGCAGTTGCATTCAAGGAAAAAAAGGAGTAAGAAACAGAAGGTTCCTAAAAAAGATTAGCAACACCTACACTACATATGCAGCTGTTGTTGAATCTATTCACTAAGTAAGTTTCTCAACAAATTTATCAAATACTAGGCACCCTTCACCCTAGCACATACAGATTTAAGAACATTTCACTCTTATACATTATAAACTAGGAAGTTACTGAAAACTACCTCTCCAGAGTAACAAAAACAACCACCCCAAAAAAAGTACCTGACAACTTTACCTCTTTTTCTATTAGATCTTCTAAAGAAATTTCATCTTGCTTTTCCTCCTTCTTTTTGTCTTTCTTTAATACAAAACCTGGAGGGAGAGCATGGCGATACATGCAGTTGTCTCCTCCGCCTGGGCAGACCCAAAACCATCCATATTTGTTGTTTTCAATAGCATCAAGGAAGTATTTGCAGACCTGTGTACAAAAATGGTTGTTAACACTGCACTCTTTAACACCCCCAGCAAATTTGCACTACGGTTACAGCTACTACCTGTCAGAAACACAGTAATTCCAAAACAATTAAAATACATTAAACGCATAGCTACTAAAAAAGTACAACAAGTGCAACTAGTTAACTAACATTCATTGAGTCAACAGCTTTTTCCCTTTAATGAATCCAAATATTTTAAAAACTGGGTGACTCAGACTGGAAACCGTATACTACTGTAAAGCCAGCCACACATGTCAAAGCATGCTGACAGAATTACTATTCCTCCTCAGCAACAAGTATATTTTTAAACAACATGCCATGATTCTGCCTCAGATGTTCAACCCTCCAGATCACACTCCTGAGGTAAAGATGCCATTCTGGAACTTTCAAAAAGCCATTAATAGTTCAGACTAAACCAGATCAAACTTTATCTCCTGCAGATTTGGGCAGTATCAACAACCTTGTATCAATAGCTTGTTTTTGAAAACAAGGTGAAATAGTTCTGCAGAACAAAGAAGTTATTAAGGTGTTATATAATTTAGTGCTCAAGCTAAAGAAAAAGCTTGAAGTTCAAGGTCAGGAACTACAAATAATTAGTGAATGTCAATTTAGAGGAGAAAACTTGAATGCTTTTGTGTCACCCAGTACCTGGGTCAGTATATATGCCAGCCACTGCAATCAGGTGACAGACCTAACTACCCACAACACTTGCACCTTCTAAATAGGATGCATTATATATATTACTGACTCCTTTAGCACTTGTATTTTAAAGTAATTTAATCTACTATCATTTGTATTTTTCACATGAAAAAACCCTATCATGACTGAAAGATATTTGGAGTGGCTTTTTAAAAATACATTACAAGTACTATCAGCCCAACTGTACACTCCAATTATAGTTTTCAAATTAAAATCTTCAGTTAACCAACATATCTACTAGCAGTCTGCAGTTGGTTCTCTCTACTACAACTCAAGTAAAAAAACCAACATACTATTTGAGTTTTGGGTTTTTTCTTTTCCGCCTCACCATGCTTCTTGTTCACCACTTCTTCCAGCTTCTTCTCATCCCAGTTATCCATTGTATCTAGAAAAAGGCAAAAGATGGCTTCATAGAAATTTCCAATACTAAACCATGTCGTCAAGTTCCTGTTCTCCCTAATGACGGTTGTAATATGCAATTCAAATTACAGAAAATAAACTCAGTCTTTCCTTATAGTTTTCAAACCATCCTGTGCCTCTCACAAGACACATTCCTCAAAAGCCTTAGAAACTTACATTTTGACATGGATCAAGTGTCTGTTAAGGGCTAAAAAATTACATCATTCCACCCATACACTATTGATCACTGACAAGGAAAAAGAAAAGGAAGATGAATGACTAGAAGAGAAGGCTGTAGGTTCATGTCCAGAAATAAAGCAAATTCAAGTTGAGGATAGAAAGAAGTAATACTAAATTTTCTGTGTTAAGATTCAAAGAAGGTGCCATCAAAGGAAGATTAGCAGTGGTAAAAGTAGCAAGCAATCTATGGGATCCTATCATATTAATTTCACACAACAGAGGTTGAAACTCAAAGCAAGATGTGATGAATTGTGGGCAAGCAAAATAACTTATTTTTACTAGAAAATACCTAACCCTTGTGAAATAAAATTAAAATGCAGAGTACTTGGCTAACTAATTATTTGGGATAAAGAGAAAGTCACAAAAAATTGCCCCAAGTATACTGAAATCTAGAACTGTGCACATATGAGCAAACAGTAGCAATAGTTCTGGAAGGCAACTATGGTTGCTCATTCCACTTCTCCTTTTGCACTTCCATATTCCAGAACTTAGGAATAGTGACTGTAAGACTGATCAAATACTGCATAACTTGCCACACATAAGCCATAATACACTACACAGCAGGAGTTAAAAAGCAACATCCAATATCACTATGTGATACTTGTTTTTCTCAACAAGGTCTAAGAAGTATCTGTGACTACACTTTTTACAGCAAGTTTCACTGTTGTTCATAATTTTGAACAGAGTGGCATGGGATGCTTTGGTAATTGATCAGGCTCTTCAGGATCATAACCACAGCAGAAGACAAATCTTATTCTTGAAAATCCTGTGTCAGTCAGAATAGCTTAGTAGTAGTTTTCTTTAAGTATTGTACCTTTTTCAAGGTCTTCATCTCTTGCATCAATGTAGACACTTCGTTTTTCACCCTTTCTTTCCAAAGACAAATCATGAGAAAACTTACACTTGTCTCCTTTAGTGCATTGCCCTTGCTTGAAGAAAGCACAAACTACAGATTTGGGGTCAGCACCTGAGTAAACAAAGTTTCAAGACTGTGATATCATTTTTAAGCAAAAGCTGAACACTTGAAGTTCTGGGAACCATAGCTGGAATCATATCATCTTTAGAATCTTCGAAGAATTAAAACATTGTTAGAAATGAACCTTATTTCATCTCAAGTTCATCACAAGAAAAAACTCCTTAGTATTAATAAGATGGCTTTGCATAACTCCCAAAACAGACAATTGTTGTTATAGTATGAACTACTCCATCAACTACAGTCTCTGTAACTGTCATCTCCCTGAAGGACTTATTTGACCATTAGAAGGTGAGAAAAGTAATTAAGAAGGATCTTTAAGAGACAATTAAATAAGAAATAATAGTAAAGTTCATTAAGATTTTAAGTTTGAGTTTCTCACTTGCTGATTTTACACGGTGTAAGTCACCAGTAACTACAGTACATACAGCAACACCTGTTTAAAATCTTGACATTTAGTTTTTAAACATTAATTTGGTTCTTAAAAAACCCTGAGATCATATAGCTCTCCTTGTGCAATTTCAGTAGAAATCCAAAGCTTCAGTAAGAGCAAAGTTAGTCTTCTGAACTAACTTAAAGTCAAGAGCTGCTTTACTCAGAGAAAGCTGACCACTGCAAATCCTGAATCGAAAACTGGCCTTTGTTGCTGCTAAACTGCCACAATGAACAAATATCAGATTTACTTTAAAGACATGCATAGAAAACACACTTGTTTAGTTCAAAATTCCTGCAAATAATTTCATCACTTCCATAAGATAAAGCAAAGAGCTGTTAATATTTCCCTCATTCCCAAAGGTACCATTTACTTTTTCCTTTCACAAAGCAGCCAGTTAGTCTCCCAGAACTGTCACTCTTAGCCTTGCATTTCATGACAAAACTTGCTTGTTCACTAACTGAGTTGGTTTCAGAAATGTGGTTTTACTGCAAGTCCTACTCCTAACTCTGAGGTGGGACAAAAGTAATTTTAACTGTTCTGATTTGAAGTTTCCTATGAAAACAATCATTATCATATTAGATCCCCTGTAATACCTCCATGTTCACCTTGCCTGAGGAGACAGGCTGTTTTTTATATATATATATAAAAAAATAACACCACTCATCTGGAAGCATCTAATTAATCAACCTGACCATCTACAGCTGCTCTGCCCTACCAGTGTAGCTTTTGATACTCTAAATGACCTAGTAAGCCCAGAAGAGTTCCTAAAAAACTGTCAGGTGATAATTGACAACCTACTCGGTAAACTAGACAGAGAAGGAAACAGAGTTACCTATTTTATTACCTAATTAAATGGCATTTTTAAAGGTTTTTTTTTAGCTGAAATAGATACCTGAGTAAAAGAATACACATTAAGATAAATCAGTTAGTCATACCTTTGCTAATTTTTTGTGCAGCAACCACAGGCTTGAAGAGCTCATTTAATTCTTGTAATTCTTTTTTCTTATCTTCCTTTTTCAATTTCTTCTCACTTTCTGTTTGAGCAGCCTATAATGACCCCAAGTTAAAATTTATTAATTTAAAACCAGAATTACATTACTCACTTAACATTAACTATACATGGAAAGAGCAAATATTTCTTAATTAGCTGCTAAGGGAAAGAGGGGAAGAAGCTGTGATTTCTGACTCTGAATTCCTGCCCTGGCATGAATGGCCAGTGCCATCTAGTGGTACCGACCTTATATACAGCAGAGTTTCCAACTGATTTGCCCTGGCAGGTGCCCTTGGATGACACAGTTACCTCTATTCCATCAAGTGACAGATCTTGAGACTAGGAGAGGAAAAGTTACTCTTTTTTTGACACATTAGCAGTGCAACTACTCAATGCAGTTACTTTAAGATCTGTGCCAAAACCACCTCACCAAGGAAAGAAGTTTGGATACAAGAAAAAAATACCTTGATTCAGCCTTGCCCTTTTGGGATAAGCCAAAAGAGGCCTGTTTCTATACCTGTGTGGTAGAGAGGGATGAAGACAGATGAAATGGGACATGGTATTAGATTTGGTTTCTCTCCTTAAGGAAAGCCAGTGAGACTAATACCATTACACATATGTGGGGTACTTAACTGGCAAAGTAGAGTTGAATATTAAAGGAACTTTGTTCGTATGGTGAATTTGACCAAAAAATATGCAAAGTTCTTTTTAAAAAGAAGTGATTCATTTGATCAGTTTTCACACTGAAAGCTCACAAACCCTGTTATATATAACATGAAGACCCATATATACTATCTAGAAAAAAATACTACTTGAAGAACATTCTGTTTCACCCTAGAGTTGTGAAAGCAAAGATGCAAACTGTTTTTTTTTTTAAAAAAAAAAAAGCACACAAAAGAAGAACCCACAACAACAAAAACTCGACAGCATTTCCACTTGTATTTGAGGACACAAAAAACGGCTTTCAAGTGTTTTCCCCTTCTTGGACAATGCTAACTGAAAACTATTTTACAAAGCAAGATTGGTATCATCAGGTCTAAAATTAAGCTTCCAAAATCAACCAGTCAATAGTTATAAGCATCTGAGCAACCAACTTTCTTAGGTGGGCTAATTTACACACCGGTTTCCTATACATGCTAGATATTCAGGGATTTAATATAAAATTTCATAAGGACCATTTGAATGACAGTAATGTTTTTTCAAGTAGCATCAAGGAGTCCTTTCTACTGCAAGAAATGATTAATGACCAGAATATCATCTTTACTTTTCAAGTTGTACCTGACATACCTTATTTCATCCCTATGTTATGTAAGGAATTAAACAGAAATTAGGACATGAGAATTTAGCTGATGCACATGTAATTACACTGTAGGCTTATTCACAGAACAAGAAGCT
>NW_009952874.1:67576-70181 GCF_000747805.2 Chaetura pelagica | reverse complement strand
CTTCCATTAAAATATTTTCATTAAATCCTTGATGTCTGATAAAGTATAATCTAAACACTGAGTCTCACCCTCATCCCATTATACTTGATCACACAAAAGAACAGCAAGGTGGCAGCCAGTGGCTCAAAATGTCAGTTGAACCACACCACCAAATACATGCAGAACTACCAGACTTGCTTCCACTTCAAGTTATAATAAATTCTTCCCCAAGCAGAACAAGCAGCACTTATCAGCTTATAATTCTTTTTCATCTTCTACCAATTCTAGTACTTGTAGTAATAACAACTACTCTTAACTGGCCACTATTTCTTAGATTAGGTGGGAATTAAAAAATAAAACCAATGTTCACCTGTACTTTCCTGACAGCCAATGCCTAGAGACTAATTTCAGCTACACTGTGACATTAATGATGCTACTATTAGAATACTATTATACCAACAAACCCAGCCTTATTAGTTGAGTGTGGTTTGGGAGGTTGTTGCTGTATTTCCTTATTTTTTTGTTTGTTGTTTTAATCTCTGCTAGTCATAATACATTAGGCAAATAGCAATTGAACTTTTTTCTACTTCAATATAATATGACAACCAATATGTATAGTGAAAGACTGTTAGACTATACAGTGAGAAAATAACACAGAACTCAACATTACCTGACGTGGATTTTGCTGACCAAACTTGACTTGGTGAGTCACAGCCTTGATAAATTTCTGTTGTTTTGCACCTTTCTTATTTTTCAGGCCAAATGTTTTGTCCTAAATCAAGAGAGATATACAGCTACAATAACTGAAACAAAGTTATGATCTGGAAAAAAAAAAAAAAAAAAAAAAAAGCCCACTTGCCCCTCTCCCAGGTTTTCAGTTCAACCGACTATTTCCTCCAGAAATACAAACAATTCAAGGAGCAGTATGGGCACTATTTGGACCCCTCACATGATCTTCAAAGACTGCATTCAGAACCTACTACATGCTGCTTTTGTGTGACCTATTGCTTTTATCACCAGACCTACCTGCGTCCAGCTATTAGTGCGTTTAATGACCACTCAAGTAATATCTGAGGAAAACATGAAAAAGAGCATAAATACTGTCTGTTGTCTTATTACCCACCTAAAAGAACATGACTTATCTTCAAGTATTCAAATAGGTTACACAGATGAATAATACCACAAGTAACATGCTATTTTTTATTTCCAAATATTTTAAACTTTTCATCTTCTACCTGCCCTAATGTGAAGTGAAGATTTTCCCCCAAAGTCCAAACAGGTGCTTGCACTTAGAGAACTCACTGCCAGAAGTTTCTGTTTATTGCCTGAACCAATTATTCCTCCACACCTCCAATTTTATTGTTAGAAACAGGTTTCTATATTCAACCTATTAACAACTCATGAAAAAAATGCCTCACTTCCACATGTGTATCTCAAGGAAAAGTCATTTTTTTGCAACTTACTCACCTACATGGAAAACCTATCCATGCCTCTGATTTGATACCAGGATGGATATTTTTCCTTGCAGGGACATGTAACAGATGTTGATCCAGAGATAACACCCCCTCAGTTATTACATACCTTTGGAAACCCTACCTATAAAAAACATATTATCCAAGAACTATAAAATAACTATTTCCAAATTTTTAGATTAATCCTGTTTTCTATTACCATGTGTTGCCTGTTAACAACCAGCTGGTCATCTGTTACTTCCTCATAATTTGAACACTACCTAATTTGTCAAAGGACTTGAGAAAGGAAATAAATCATTCACATGCCTGATTTCATGAGCAAATGCCACACGGAATATAGAATCCCTATGCACTTGAATTTCGTAATAAATAGTTAATAACCAATGCAAGTTTTTCTCCTTTCAGCTGCAGTTTTGGGTATAAAACCCCATAATTTTCCTATGAGCTAGATCAGCAAGAACCTGAGAAACACTGAAGTCAGCAGAGAGTACAAAGAACCTCTAAATGAAAATTTCCAAAGAACACAGGAGCAATATTCTGCAGTGCTAGATCTTAAAATAACAGTTGCACTACGTGCATATTCTGCCTAAAAACCTGAGCAGCTACCACCTTTCTTGCCAACAGATGCAAACATCTAATTTGCTAAAACTATTCCCCCCTTGGACTTCCCATATTTCTTTTCATTTTAGCATAGTGGAAAATTTGCACAGCTACCCTAACAACTATAGGATGCACACACACTTCTGGCAAACCCAAAATATGGTTTTACCTTGAAATTGTGCATCTCAAGTTCGAACACAAAATGAGATATTAGATGAATCCTCCCATGATTTTCAATTCAACTTACATGAAATATATGCTAAACTTACTCCAGGAAATGCCTCCTCAGCCACACAGGCCAGACTGCATTGAAAAAAAAAGCCAACAAACCCAGAACAAACAAAACACGTGCTGAAAACTGAGCGCAAAACGCCAACTCCCCCTCAGCGAGCTGGGCTGGGAAACCACAGGAGCAGAAGGGCGAGCAAGGCCCAAGAAAAGAGCAGAGCTGTGTTCTCAGCCCCCTGACAGCTCCGGCCTCACACCCTCCCGGCTGGCAGCACCGACCCCCGGGCGGGCAGCACCAACCCCCGCCCGCACAACCGGGGCGCCCG
>NW_009952874.1:12366-66282 GCF_000747805.2 Chaetura pelagica | reverse complement strand
GGTTCGGGTTCGGGGTCCGGGGGGCGAGTCCGGGGGGCGGGTTCGGGGTTCGGGGGGCGGGTTCTGCATAACGCCACGCGTGTCACTTTCCCCCTGGTTTCCTGGGAGGGGCTTTTCCCACACGTGGAGGAGTTTCTGCAGCAGGGAGAACTGCCCAACCTGCATACTGTGTTAGCTGTTTGTCAGTGGCACCTGCTTCACCTAAAAGGACTAGACAAAGTGCTTTGAAAAGATTCGAGTGCACAGAGGGACAGACATGCATCATCCAGGTTTGCCAGCTCATTATTGCTGAAAAATGTTCCAGTACCAAAGTACTAGTTACTGGTGACAGATTTTAAGACCAGCCTGTTCCAGCCACTACAGCACAAATTTCCTGTTTCTGCTTGAGGAAGGTGCTTAAGTCTTGCTATGGTGTAGCTGCACGTTTGTAAAGTAGGTAAAGGTTCTTCAGTTTCTTGTCTACTTTAGTAGTGTCTGGTACAATTTTGTGCCCAAAAATATTTTAATAACCAAGCACACTTTAAAACAATCTCGTGGACCAGAGGTAAGAAAATAAGTTTTTGTGGAAGCAAAGAGCAAGCTGTTCTTCCAAGACTTTAGCACCCACAGGTCTGCAACAGAAAAGATGCAAATAGTTCAACAAATCAAATTTTCAGAGTGCTTGACTAAATAACCAGCCACTTGTTACACACCACTGCTTGTGAGGTCAAAAAGAATGGAATACTTTGGTTCTCAAGTTCTGATGATACCTAATTTGCCTGACATAGGAGATACAATCTCAGATTTTAAGACCAGAATCTCAAGAAAGGATGAGAAAATGGAATGTCTAAGAGGCTAATTGTTTCATATCTGTACTTGATTACACTGGATGAGATTTCTAACAGCTAATGACTTGTTGATCTGTCGGAAAATATATAGCAGCACACAATATTTGGAACCTAACACAGAAGGAATTAAGTTTAGAAATGAGAGTATTTTGTTTGGGACAACTTGCTGCCTTAGGTCAGTCATACTCCCAGTGATGTAACTGTGCATCCACTGTACCAGGATCCAGGCTATAAAGTTTTCCTTTGCTGTGACAGGTATTATACTGGCAGCAAAATTCATCAGTGTGTTCCAGCATAAAAGAAATATTGTTCACATTTTGTTGCCTCCTCTCATCGTGATCAGAAAGAATTAGTGGGATTTTTTTTCTTTTTTTTTGAAATACAGATGATAACAGCCCACTGTGTGGGCTGAGTACATTCAACCCTTCATTTCAGTAGCTCACATCCTTCCATGTTGCCAGTTCCCATTGGGAATTTTGTATTTTGATCACTTCTTCAGCCAAGAAATAATTAAGCCAGTTCTGAAACTCAGACTCCAAGAAAAAAAGCCACAAAACTTGACACCCACTAAGGCCCAATTCTGCACTAATATACTCAAAACTGCCATAAATTTTGGTGCAAGTTCCTTTTTAGCAGAGGCTGTAGATCTCCATGTGTCTGACTGGTTCTTCAGATAAATACGAAGAGCAGAAAGAGCTTCTTGCTTGTGATACATGGTAGATGGAAACCTGCATGTCTGAAAAATGCTATTAAAAATTAATTACTATGTTTAAATATTGGGGAGGGAAAAAAAGAATTGATCTAAAATATATTGTAGGAACCAGTCATGTTCAGTGTTGAGGAGGCTACTCAATCTTTGTTCTTTATCAAGTGCATAATTAAAAGATTTATCCATCTAAGCCTGAATAGCAGTATTTTATTTCTAGTTTGTAGGAATTTATGCAACTTGGTTCTAGTTTACATTCAGCATTAGATTTAGAATTGCCTGAGGTTACACTTAAGAGCAAATACAAGTCAACACTATCTGCAATATTTAATTTAAAAACTCCTCAATAACCATAGCAACACCAGGCTTCACATAACACCAGCTTTCTGATCTTTAGTACACTGTCTTTGCTGGGCCTGAAAATGAAGATCATTGTTCTTATTAACATTAATTGCTTTATGAGTAATTGAATGAATGGCAAGTGAATAATTAACTTTAGGGTGTTTATGGGTAGCCCAAGAGGCCATTGTACTTTACTAACTGTTGTTTCACCGTGTTTCATGCATGCTCTACAATGAAAAAATCAAGCAAAACAAATGTGATACATTGTAGTGTTATTTTCACTGAAACAATAATATAATTGTTTATTTTCTGAATGAAAACTTATAAAAATACAGCCCAAGAGCGCCAGCTTGCATGTAAATTGGAAAACAAGGAGCAGTTTCAGATCCCTTCTTCTCCACCAGAGATCAGCTGTACAGTTGTTACTCATTCTCACCTGTGTATTTATTTTGCATTTGAGTAAACTGACCCCCACCCCAGCAATGACACTCATTTAGTCCCCTTCATCTCCTCAGCTGTCTGTTTTGACATTATTTGTGCCAGAATAACATTTTAAGTCTCCATTCCTTTACCAAACTCTTTTGAAACAGAGGAAAAGACTGAAAGTTGTCAGAAATGGCCTGGCAAAGACACCGCGAGTGCTGTGTCTTCTCTCTTCAAGGGACCCATCTAACACGGCCCAAACATGAATCTTGACCTGTTAGAGCTGCCACACCAGGTCTTCCTCTAAGCCTGGCCAGCTTCTAGCGGAGGGGTTGAGAAGATAAAAACTCACTTAACTGGCCAAGTCAGCTGGAGATGTTCTGGCTAATAGTGAGAGTCACCTGGATAACATCTATCAGTTTGTAGCCTGAGGGCAAGACAGGGTATATACAGTGCCTGTATTGGGGTGGTGGTAACTTGTTACTAGTTGTTAGGGTTAGGAGTTACCTGCATGGGGCTTGTAGCTCCAGAGGTGTCCAGGAAAACCTGAGAGGGCTTTAGAGGCACAGCTGTGTTTTGGGGAGTGAGGCCCACCTGGAGGAGCTCCTTCTGCAGACTGGGCTTTGATGCTGGATGAGTTACTTGTGTCTTCGTATGAAACAAAATTTTAAGCCCCCTGTTTTTTTCTGTGGTTTTTTTTTTTTTTTTTTTAAATGTTGGCTGCTTTTCTCAGCAAGGTCAGAGTCTTTTCCTCAAGTGGGTGTCCAAGTGTAGGGCGGTGCCCCTGGGGGGTTAGATGTGGCTGCAGTTGAGCTGTGCTGAGCTGGAGAGAGGCCTGAGGGAGCGCGGGGAGGCCGGGAGAGCCCCGAGCGGGGTGGGCTCTGCCCTGTGCTTGCTGTGCTGGGCTTCACACACGACCAGGAGAGGGGAGTTTTGTGTTTCTTAGGAACAGATGGCTCCTTTGGGATGCTGGATATTGGTGTGGAAATGCAGGTAAGGCCTTGCTGAAGCTAGAGAGGAAGGCTGTGGGAGAAGGTGCTGCGTGAGCCATCCGGCCTGGGAAGGCCCCTCGGCTGGCGGCGCTGAGGGAAGAGCTTGCAGCTCGTGTGTGGCACAACTACCTGCTGAAAAACTAACAAAACCAAGATACCAAGCACCTGTTTTTATTTGAGGCAAATAATTTGTGCTAAGGTTTGTTGGTTATGTTACAATAACACCTTTTATGTAGAGTTACACTTGCTGATTAGTGATGTTCATGTGCACAAGAGGGTGAGAAGAAGAACAGAATTAGATGCCTGTGAGGCAGTCGAGATCAAAAGGTGTCTCTCTGATTGCAGGCCTGTTCTTAATTCCTGTCATCTGGCAAGAACATGATGTTTTTTCTTTTTTCCATATCAAAATGCTTAGAAATTAGGGTCAGGACTTGAACATCTTGTTTCTTCCTACATTCTGGCCAAGTGTTGGCCCTTAAAATGAACTGTACATGTTACAATACCCTCCTTTCTTTATTGTTGGGCTGAAATAATTTTTACTGCAATAGCAGATGACCAAAGAGTGTATCTAAAAAAAAAATATAGAAATAAATTGCTGCTATGGTATGTTGGCTGTTAAAAATGACATTTCAAATATTTAAACCACTTTTTTCATCAAACAATTTTGTAGCTTTCTTATAAGTGGAAATAAAGTCGAAGTATTATTTCAGCTGGAATGAAATCAGGTAAAAAGAGGGTGCTGGGTATAGACAAGCTTGACCTTGGTCAATAATGAGTTCCTGGCTAGGATGTGCTATACTTAATAGCTTTTGATATTTTTACTTCATTTCTGAAACAAGTAAGAAGTTCAGTTTAAGTCTTGAGAAAAAAATAGGTAAGACAGCATTTCTGCAAGTATAGATGTTTACTATAATGTCTATTATTTTGTGCAACAATCTGTTTCTGTTTAGTAACCCACACTAGAAATGGGAAGTATATACATGAACTGGCTTTAATTATGCTTAAGTGAGTATTACTTTTTTTTTCCTCCTAATTATTTTTTTTGGTGTGGCTCGTTCATATCAAATGAGCTCTTGTTCTCTTCACTGACTTGTCCTATTGGAAAGTTGTGTGTGTGTGTTTCTTGTTGTTTGTGGTTTGGTTGGGTTGGTTTGGTTGGGTTGGTTTGGTTGTTTTGTTTTGTTTTGTTTTTTCCCACATATGTAGTGAAGCCCTAAATCTAGATCACTGCAGGAAGAAGTTAGTCCTAGGTAATCAGGATTTACTGTAGGAAGCTGTAATCTCTCGGTGTTATTACTGCATTATTAAGCAAAAAGCTATTGCAAAGAGTATGTCTTGTTGCATGAATCATAACATTTTTATGTCTGCGAACAGTCATTTCTCAACCACCCAACTGCTGGAGGTAATTCAGAGGAAGGCATGTGAGGGAAAGGCATGTTAGTATGAGTGGTTAGGCTGTTATGTGATCATTGGGAACTCATACCCGAGTTTCTTCCGTAGCTCCCTACTTCGTTTGCAGTGTTTTGGAAACTGATTTGCTTCTCGTGAGGTTTACTTTGTACTGGCTGTGTCTCAGCACAAGCTTTTAAAAGTTAGCGAGGTGTTCCAATCAAGCATTGTCACAGTGTTCTCCTGCCTTTAAATCTGGTAGCAGTATTAGTTGGTCCTAACTCCAGTCTGTTGGGGTTCTCCCTGACCTGACCCATCCACTTGTGCCTTTTAGCTAAGCCTTAGAAACCAAGTCACCTGTTGAAATGAACTATGATTTGTGACATTAAGTATTTTTTTCTGTAGTTTTTCCTTAGAACTTGATTTACTTTTCAGTGCTTATTTTTTATCATCCACAGAGCAGGTGGCTGCCTTCATAAACAATTAGCTTTTAGTTCTTTGTCCCCATGAAATGGGAGTAGTGAGGATGATGTGGCATTTGGAAAAGCCACCAGTTTAATATGTTGGCCTTTACCAGAAGAAATACTTGATCCATGTGTTGTGAGGTGAAATGCATTATTTTTCATTCCTTTCCATACAAAACTAGTTGAAAGTTTTTGAAAGCAAGACTGAGTGTATGCCAGCCTTCCTGGGAGGAGCTGTGCAGCTACATGGCTCTATTTTGTCAAGGGCATGTGTCACAGTAACTGCTTCTTTACTTTTCCTTGCCCTAGGTAATTGTGCAACTACTTGAGGAGAAGGGAAAAAAAGTCTTGGAAGCTTTCAGAGGAGCTTTGGCAGTTTTGTTGAAGAGCAGAATGGTGCAGAAGGAGCACTCTGAGATAGGGCACAAGTTGCAGTTGAAAAGAATGCTGTAATTGTGAGTACAGTTTGTTTAGACTCTGGGGAGGACCTGGTAGGTGTCACATGTTCTGTATCTGTTGGTCATGGCCTGGCAATTGACTTTAGAATATGCCAAGTATGCTCTATTCATATTTGAAGTATGAGAGATGGTTTTCAGACCTGGTGCAGAGATGCACTTGCCCTGCCTGCCTGCTTGATTTGGAATGGCTTTGATGAGGCAGGTGCTAATTAACACAAGGCACTGTTTGTCGTTGCTGCCAATGAATCTAGTTGGGTATAAGTAGTGAAAGAAGACAGTTACAGGTGAATCAAGAATGGGAATTTAAAGGGTCATAAAACTTGAATTTTCACCAGAAAGATGCAGATAATTTTGTCTGTGCTTCAGGGGACACAGCAAAGTGTGTGAGAGTGTAAATTAACTCTGAGGACTCTAAATATTTCATGTGGTACTTGTGCTTCTGATGTCATGGCTGTGTCTCATCAGGACTTAGCACAGGCCATATACAGAAGCAGCCATTAGGTGTCAGAATTACCCCATGTGCAGAGTGAATTGCTCAGGAAAGTGCATTTCTGCCCTCGCTTAAAAAAACTACAAGGGCTCACAAGTTTCCAGTAAATTTCTTGTAAAGTTAAATAGTTGCCATATACATATATAGATAGATTCTTTAAGTTTTAACTTTAAAGAAGGTCTTTTCCCACGAGGACAGAAAGGGACAGAAAATAAATGACAATGGATGGCTTGTTGTTATAGAACAACAGAAGTAAGAATTTAACCAAGTAGTTTCTAAGACAACAAAATTCAGATAGTTGTTTAATAAGGAAGATAAAAAGGGATGAAAACCTGGACGTGATTCCATGTTCTTTCTTATGTGTCATACTTTTGGAACCACATCTACTGTACCTGGAACTTGACCAGTGTCAATACAGGGATGAAAAGGAGAAGGAAGCTATTGCCATAGGCGGCTGCCCAGAGTTCTCTGGATTTACACTGGGGTAGCATCAACACCCATGTCTAGAACCACCCTCTTGTTGTGTGGATCATATCACAGATGGTGTGTTCTGGATGTTATCACCTTTCTGAGGTTTGTGCTCTAGAAAGTATGTTCTAACATTTTTGTCTTGTTTTAGTACATCTTCCTAACCAAGGATTTGATCCTCTAAGTGTCCTTTGTGTATCATAATTTGGATTCAGATTCTCCTTCTGCACTGTCCCTATAGAAGAACCCTAGTCAGTTATAATCCCTCTGCATTGTGCATGATAAATTTAAAATTCTATTAGAGGACACCGCTCCCTAGGTCACAGAAGAAAAGATAATCTGGGAGGTATTTTTATAGAAGGTTAAAATACTAATCCATTTTAGTAACTAAATGGATCGTTTTTTCTGAGGTTTGCCTTTTTTCAGCTCCTGATACTATGTATGTTTTGGGACATCTGTTTAAGTGTTATTTAAGACAGCAAAAATAAATGCTTTCAGAATTATGATGATTCAGTGTCAGTGGCAGTTGGTTTATAAGCTCTTTGTAGGACTATCCTTCATAACCTAACTTATGTTAGATATAGTAAGAGCATTTGATGTTGCAAAGAAAGCGTTTGAATGAATGGCAGGGACTTAGGGAAAGGAATTCTGTTGTAATTTAAAGGCTGAAGAACTGTTTTGTAGATTTCCCTTGTCTAAATACCACATGATGTCCTAATTTACAAAACCAAAATGACTCTGGTACTTAATCCCATATCAAATGCTTTAAGAACTGGGTAAGAAAATCAGAGAAATAGGTGTCTGTAGGAAAACATCATCATCTGCCAAGGCCAGAAGAGGACCTTTCTGAAGGTTTTAATTGTTGAACTGGAAATAATTAAAACATTTTTATGGTACATAGTGTGCATGACAAAAATAAATGGCTTGGTAAATGAGAAAGATGAAGAGTTACCCAGAATAATTGGAACACTTAGTGAGCTGTGCTAATCAAATTTTCTTACTGAGTGAATCTCTTTACAATAAACAATAAAACTGGTTATGAGAAGAGGCTTTCTTTGGATACAAGCTGCTTTCTGAATAATAAAAATTCAATGTGAGTATTGGGTGTCACACTTTGACAAAGAATATCTGATTTACACTAAAACTATAAGCAGGAGGGAATTCAATTGTAGCAGGCAGGGCTTTTGATATATTAATAGTTATAGTCAAATCAGTGAAAGGATTTTGAAAAAGTGGGAAGGGTATCAAGAGGAGAGACTAAAGAAATGGAGGGAATGTCCTCCTCCAAGTGGTGACCATGTTGCAGCCTGCTATTTCATTATATGAAAATAGAATAGAAATGTGGAAGTTTTTTTCCAGTAAGGTTTGCATATAATTTGGAACATGATAAATTTGTTATTTGTAATACATTTGGATTAAAGGCAAGAAACAAGTACAATAGCTTGGGATGTAAAGAAGGTCATGCTAATTGCTATTGTTTTGCTAAACAAAAGGTCAGATAACTTTTTGTGAGCCTGAGAGCTAGACTGGCCCTCCTATAGATAGTTGAGCTCCTGAAGTTAATTTCTGCATAAGAATTGCAGTCAGTAGCTCTGTTTTGTAATAACTGTAGTTACCCATTCATTTATTACAACGATCTGTGTTCCTGGCCTTCTTTTTGCAATAGGTCCTGCCATAACAAGAAATGACTCAAGAATTGTGCTTCTTTTATCTCTGTGTAAGTAAGGTGTTGGAGATGTGGACTTCCTTGAGTAGTTGTCTTGAGTTGCTGTTGTTCTATTACGTTTACTTGAAATATTTCATGTTGGATGAATCTACTCTTGTGCTTTATTGCTGACATCTGTAAAAGACACTACACTTCTGCTAAAAGCATTCAGGAAAAGTAGTAAGAAATAAAAATGCTGCAAACTTCTGGAGACTAATTTGTTAATTGGAATGCATGAAATGTTAAGTATAATTAGTGTAAATGCACTTAGCTGCCAGTCTAAATTTATAATTGCCCAGAGCAATTAGAATTCTGCTGTTTTCACGTTGACACCTGTGGAAGCTACCCTGTTTGAGCTTATTAGCAGCCATTAAAAATATAGTTGGATGTCCTTCCTCCACTTGGATTTATTTTCTTAGTCACTTGCAGCTCTTTTTTCATTTATTTGAAAAATGATAAAACAAATGCTAAAACTTGGTTGATTTTTTTCTTGCAAGATACACTGCTTGCATTGAAGGATTCTTTGTTCTCCACTTCTCTGCACCTTCTGCCTGTGGTAACCGTTGTATGATGAAAATGCTAACTTGGAAAAGATGGGGTGCCATCTTGTATAATATTTAACTTCTACCTGGTATGGCATAAGTTGCTCTCTTTAACGACTTCCCCCCTCTTTTTAGTCAGCAGAAATATTTCTTAGAGCAGATGTAATATAAAAGTGTTCAACATTTTTTTGGCAAGTTTGTGGGCTAAATTTCTATTAGAAGATCCTGCAGAAGAGGATGCTACTGTGTGTATGCGTTCCAAGTATTATCCTGAAGTAATCTTGACTGTATTAGAGTTTAAGCTGGTGTAACGTAAGTACTGTACTAGAGCCATGATTTGTTTCATCAGATTTCTTAGATTGCTGTGTTTTGAAGGCATTGGAGATAAGTGTCCATGTAATTGGTTTTAAAATACAAAATTGAGCCCGTGTTTTTAATTGAAGTATTTGATGTAGTGCTGATGATGGAACTTGTTCTTACAGCAGAAATTCTTTACCTGGGTCCAGTTATTAGCAAGGAAAAAATGCATGGGTAGCTTTGTTCTTGTGCCTTTACTGGGTGACTCTTGATTCTTTCTTTAGTAATGACTCTGTCCGTTCTGTAGAGAACAGTGTGTTGTAGGTGAAGACAAAACAGATGCTCCTGAAGACGGCATTAAACACCTTTGCTCTAAGTGTAAGACAAGTTCAAAGCTAGTGCAAGAATACAGTGCAGTGACTGCTTTCTTCTGTCAATGTAGATACACATATGGCCAGAAATTAAATATTTCTTGAAATCCTCTGTGGAATATGTCACTGTATATATGGACATATATGCCCCTTCTGTCAGACTCGATACATAGTGTCCTCAGGTCTTGTATGTTTATCTTGGTTGAGTTGCAATGTAGAAGCTATAGAAGTAGGAAAACTTAAAAATAATATAATACCAAAATATATGTCTGATAAAGCCTTAGCATGGGAACACTGTTTCTGAGGTGAGAGTCATTTTTGAGGCATCATCAATTGATCTGCTAGCGCTTTACAACAGAAGGCTGCATACCTGTCCCTCTTGTACAAATAGTTACTCAGAGTACAAAAGGTAAATAACTTAGTATTACCATCCAGCAGGCTGATGGATGATCATGTAATCAGAAAAAACAACAAACAACACCAACAAAAGGTTTTATTTCATAATTGGGTACATCAATGAAGCTCAAGATTATCCTGTGTTCTTACATATAAATAAGGGGAGTTGTTTGCTTGACCCTAGTAGTGCAGTGGTGTGGCCTTTGTGCCAGACACTGCTACAGTAGTGCAGGTGGCAGGACTGCAGTTTTGTCTTGGGAATGGAGAACTCCTAGATTGTGGTTTTCTTATCTCAGTAATGATGACTTAGAAAATTCATCTGTTCTTGAGTTAGAGAACTGCACTTAGTAAAATGTATGATTCTTGAAGTTTAAATCCTCCTTTGTTTGGTTGCAGTTCCAATTTTGAGTATGGAATGGCCTGCCTTGTTTCCTTCTATGATGCTAGCACTCATTTCAATAGGAATTTCAAAGCCCAATGGCCAAAAGCTAACAGTTGGTGTGAGCATTGCTTCCTAAACAACGTATTTTCTTCCTCGTCTTGTGTATAGTTTAGAGAAAAAGAGCCTCAATTCTTGTTGTGTTCTCAGTTGTGTCATGTATAAGTCACATTAAATAACATTATCAAAGAGGAAAACTATGCTCAATTCTGTCAGCATGTTCTTCTATTCCATTAATGAAAGAAAATTGCAACAAAGTTCAGTAACTTGCCTAGATACTAATAAGGTGAATTAAGTAACCTGGTGATTTGACATGTGTTCTCTGAAGGCACATGATTCTGACTTTCCTTTTATTTGTAACAACTGAATGACATGACATCATAGATGGAAAAATGTGTCTGAAACATGAATGATCTGTGGTCTTGCAGTCAAAACGTGTATATGCCTTGAAAAACTTATACTTGGCCTGACTTGGTGTATGTATAGCTTGAGAGATGCTGCAGGTGCCTCCTGGGCTTGGTCAGTTCTGCCCCCTGTGCCATATCCAAACAGACAGGAAACCCTCCAAGCCATGAATTCTACTATGTGTGGGGAAAAGGAAACCTCTGTAGATCATGCTGCTTGTGGAGAGGGATTATTACCAGCTTTTAAAGAAAAGAGAAAATAAAACCTATTTTACTTAATGCTCTTCCTGTTGTTTGCTTTATCTTGTTTACTACGAATTTGTCTCCTTTCAAGTGCATTGTGCGTTATTGGTATGTCTGATCTATGTATATGTGGGTTCTGGATGGTTAGTTATGTAAATCTATACTTGAAAACTGAAAGATGCTGAGGAAGCTCTTGAAAGGTTTTTATGAACTTGTATTGGTGTGCGAGTGAAAAATTGCATTTCTCGGTACAAATACTTCGTGTCTGGTCTTGGATGTTTTCATGCCTGCCTTGCAAGCTTTGGTATGCATGGAGCAGTTTGAAATGGCTTAGGTGGATTTATTTGCATGTAACTCTTAGGAAGATGTGTGCTTGCCTTTTGCTTGACCATTGACAATATAAAGCGTAGTTTGCTAGGTTTTTTAGAAAGGAGAAATGAAGAACCAGCATGGACTTGATATTTTGAAAGCAAGTGTGATTGTTCTTGTTGTGTTATAGTCTTGACTGCTAAAAAGCTTGAGTGGAAGTTGAGGGTAAACAATTCACATCTGAGGATCATTTGAGTCTGGATCACATGGAATACTGTGCTCTTGAAAGTTACCCATGTGACTGGAAGAGCTTCCTTCTGTTCTTTTGTATTGTGTCATGGTAATAGAGATAACAGGAAACCACAAGGTATGTATCTATTTACACCTGTGCTGAAAAGCATATCTAGGTATGTGCTTTTTAAGTTATTCAGAATCATCAGGGACTTGTACATACTGTGTGCTCAATGAGTGAGGCATATGTGGTCTGCATGTGCCTGGCTGTAAGCATATGAATAGTATTGCTCCTTAAATCAGTAGCCTCATTTAAATATTGAATGTCTTGATCACTTTGGCCTGAAATATTTCTTGGAAGAAGGAACATGAGTTGAGGAGGAACTTGCATGATTTCCTCATGTATGGAGGAGAATTTCAGAAATTTCTTAATCCATTTCATAATTGCACATTGCAAAATTAAAACATTTGTATTGTGCTTGCGCATACATAATTGATAATCTAACATTTCTAAGTTAAGTTTTATTTCTGAATTAATTAGCAGGCATACTGAGTAGTGTAAATGTAAAATGGATTTCATTTTTCACTCTAAATAGAAAGTATTGCAGCTGTCAGATGTGTAGCATCTAATCAAAGGAAGACTCATTTGCAGATTAATACAATTGGCAATTCAGTGTTACATGTGAAAATAAGTCCTCAATGCATCCTAAAATGTTTGCTGTTCCAGTGCAACAGTGCTCCTCCAGTGGATTTATTAAGATAATTTAAATATTTTCTTCTTAAATGTAGATTCAAAAGCCAGTTACTATTTATGCTGGCATTACAATTTTTAAAAAAAGTCTGAAATGTAGGACCATTCTCATGTCCTGAATTGTTTACCATTTAGATTAAAAGGGAAGAAAGCCAAAGTATCAAGGTCTGGGGGCTACTTACTTAAATGATTAAATTGCAAGTCCTGTGTTGCAGATACACTTTTTTTATATACATAGATGAACTCTTCTGTTGTTAGATATTTATAATTGAAATGTTGTATTTGGTGCAAAGTGTACTAGCTGTTGATGTTACTGTCTGCTCTGAAGGACACAGTGTCCCTGGTTTTCAGGATTTTGTAGTTCTAATTTGAGCCCCAAAGTAATAATTTCTAAGCAATAAAAAGCAATTTCGAAGTAATAAGTTTTAAGTAGCATAACTCATTCTTGGTCAGAGCAGGGCTACTGTGTAAAGGTGTGAAAGGACCACTTGTTCAAAAACAAATGGGTATCAATTATCTTCTCTGCTTGGTTTGAATTCTTACTAGGTTCTTGGTGAGTCTGAAATTCTAAGAGGAATATATTGGGGAAAAATACTGACGTTAGAGGTGCTCCTGGTAGCTTATTGTTTACTGGAGTGCATAATACAGCTCAAGGGTTAACGTTAACTTAGAGTATCTGTGTCTCACTACTTGCATTGGTGAATGCCTCAGTTCATCTCAATACAAAAACATGTTTTTGTGAATCTAGAACAAAATAATTATTATAGTTTCTGGCTTAATTGTAAATATTTTTTCATATTTGATGCGTATTTTTCTTTAAAGTTTCTTTCAGTTCTGAGGTCAGTATGTCATACTGTTTTCCTACAAAAAAGTTGCCTATAAGACAAGATAGCAGTCCATCAAGAGGTGGAATTTTGAGTGCAACATAGGCTTCATCATAGAGTTCAACTTCTGGGAATAAGCTTTACTTTCTAGCTCTGCCACTCACCATAGCAATAAACTTTTTTTAGGTGTGAATGTCATGAATGTTATGGGTTATGCTGTGCAATTTTTTTTCAAGAAATGTGTTTTAATTTATCATTAACGGATTTTCAAGGCCTATTATACTCTTCGAGCTTTTCCTTTAAATCTAGTTTGCACTGTTCGTTTCATTTTGACAAACAGAACAAGTCAAAAAGGAAAAAAGACATGACCACAAAACTTACCTAAAAGTAACCTTTATAAAGCACATGCTTTTTAATCAGCTGGTGCATCAGCATGTGTGCACCTCAGAAAATCAGAGACTAAGACACTCAAAAGGACACTCCTACTGCTACTTGTTATTTCACCATAATAAAAATACTTTAAGAGGTTCAAGAAAAAATTGTGAGGGAGAAGTAGTCTATCAAACTTGAATTGCATTATGATCCAGCACATAAATATCTTTAATGGAAAAATAAATGGATTTGGGCTAATAAAAGCCTTGTTGTACTCTCCTCTATAACATCTCCCCATGACTTAACCATCTGTACACCAAAATATGACTAAAAATACTCAAATGTGTTGTGCCAAGAGACTTACAAATTTGCAACAGCTGACTACATCAGCACTATGTTGAGTACACCCTTGGGACACTGTTTAGCTGTGCACAAGCATTCATATCTTAGTATTTCTCCCTTCAACTGTATTGGCATCATGCTGACTTAACCAAAGAGTAAGCATATTTTCACTAAACATTTACTTGAGCTATAACAAAACCCAACAAGATATCAGGATAGTTGGAAGAGAATTTAGGATCATCTTTGCCCAGTAGAGATGCTTCCACACATCCACTCAGCTCAAAATATGCACACTCAAGCTTTTCTCTTTCATCTCACCATTTTTTTCATTGAATAAGTTGTGTGCTCTTAAGAAGATAATTTGAAGATGACTGTGCAAGATGGGCTACAAAACCCACATGTTTTACCTAAAATTTAAAACTTGAGGTTTTATGTAAATTTTAATTCAATTTGTAATATATCATTTCATATCCAGGCTCTCCAGCCTTGGGAGTGTGGCATAAGATATCAAACATAGTTTGCATTGGAATGTGTAGATGGAAATTTGGATCATTTTATTCTGCCTAAGACTATGTGCCTCTGTCACAAGGGACCTTACAGTTCTCATTGGATCCAATCTAAAAGGTCCTCTCATGTGTTTTCTCTCTGTGAATTACTGTTGTTAGGAAACTTTTACTTTAATTTTGCAGACATAGATAAATTAATAGAATAGCTATGATATGACAAAGCAGTATCTTGTTTATTAGTGACTTAACTGTGGTCTGTGACTTCAGAATATTTGTAATAGCTCAGCTCTTTAAATGTTCAAATAAATACATTAAAGAAATCCAGTGACTACAGTAATGGCTATAGTTCATGAACCATGGGCCAAATACTAAATGCTTTAATGTTAAGAAGTTTTTGACAGGTAATGCATTAGTTAAGCTGCAGTGACTCTGCTCACCCCATCTCAATTTGCTCTGAAATCCTTTTCCAACACCACTGTTAGAGATCATAATAATTAGCTGGAGGATAATTAAGGACTGCTAATAATATAAACTCTGGCAATTTTTGACAAATCCAGATATCTTCACAATGTAGGGTTTGGTCACCAAGTACTTCTGAATAGTACACACTTCCAAATGCTCTCTTATTTCACATGTCAAGGTAAGTGAGTAAATATTGGTGCAAGATGGGTTTGAAGCTTTTTTTGTCAACACAAGTAGTGTAACCTTTATTAACAGCATCAGAAAGAAACCAAAAATACTTATGGTTTATGTAACTAGGCAGGGTCTTGTTAATATGCTAGGAACTGTGGTAAATGTAATATGCAGCATTGTAATGTAATGAGAAACTAGGAGTGTTGAGTATAAGTCTCCAAATACATTAAAATAAGCAAAAATCTTCTTGAATAACACCTCTGACAAAAAGTAAGTATTAAAGAGGTGTTCTCGGTATTCACTGGTTCTGATAAAAAAATTACCCACCTTATAGAAAGACCAAGTATAGACTGTGGAGACTGGATAACAAAATTCTATGTAGGCAACCTTTCCTCAAGCTCTTCCAGGGCATGTATAACACCCAAATGTCAGGAATGTTTTTGTTACTTAAGAAGCCATGATGCAGCTCTGGTTTGTAATCAGACCTCAAGAATTATTTTTAGTCATGTCGTCATTGATTTTAATAAATTCTGTATGTATTAATCAAATGCATGTAACCTCATGTATGTAATGATTATGGGTTAATTCTTGAAATAATGCATACTAACTTAAAAAATATACTAGTAATGATGTTTTGGGCTAATTTTTACTTCCATATTACATAAATAGACCCCTATGTGTTATGTTTGAACTGATACGCGAGTTGAAAACTGTAATTTTAAAGCAGCTGGGGCAGAGACAAAGATTTAACAAGCTGTTTATGAAGAGGATGGTATCTTACATGTATCCATGTTTTCTACTTTGCTGTTTCATGGCTTCTAGTCTTGCAGTAAGACAGTTGAAATGCTCAAACAAGTAAGGTATTTTTATCCAAGACGGTTCTGGAAGATGCCACTTCCAAAAATGTAGTTTTTTACTTTGAGAACTTGGGGATGAGAAAATGTTTTGCTTCTTCATACTTGAACCATGATTAAGAACTTTTGGCTTCCCTAGACACTTAACAGTATTAAGTACTGTTGAAATAGTGAAATTGTAAATGTATTTGAGGCTTCTTAAATGTTATTTCATTGGATGTGTTATAGAACAGGATTGTCACAGAATAGCAGGCTTCATTCTTGGGCAATAGTCCTAGAAGATGTAAATCCGGGAGGGAATTTCACACAGATAAGTGAAATTCCTGTCACATAAATAACTTGCTCAACACCACAAGCAAGAAAATGTATTTACAACAAATGGGTCAGTTGCTGCATCAAACCAGCAGTTAATCTGAAACTGGCAGTGGAGCACATGAATTACTGTAGCTGTGAGGAATGAATATGCACATGGCTCGTATGTTTCTTTCACATTTGCACTAGTAAGAAGTCTGTGTTTTCTTAGGGTATGTTTAAGGAGCTTTTCCAGATATGCAAATAAATGATCCAGAAATATAATGTGTAAAATTGATGATTGATTACTTTGTTAGGACATAAAATTAAAAGCATAATTTTCTATGTATAGGAAGGTATCTTCTAAGATTCCTGGATGAGCATGATAAAGTTCTGTAGTAACTGTTTCCCAGTAAGGGTTTATCAACCATGTCATGTAGCTGCTATTGCCATACTTGTTAACTGCTATGTTTTTGAATGTAGAGTGAAGTTCATTGAAAATTTCAATTGCCAATGTTCTAATAATTCAGATTTCATGGCAAAATTCCTGCTGTTGGCATGTGTTGGTTACTCAGAGTAAGCACGACTTTAGGCTGTTTAAGGTAATGAATGAAGGCCTGCAAATAAGCTTGGTTTTGGCACTGATTGGCATTCATTGCTGAAATAAATGGGTCATGGTTAAACACAACAGTAAGATAGGGGTGTTTTTGTTCGTATATATTTAGACAAGTATATAGAAACTTGAGTGTTAAGCTAGTTTTCTAGGTTAAAGAAGAAAATTGTTAAGGTTGGAAGGGACCTTAAAGATCCTCAAGTTCCAAGCCCCTGCCATGAGCAGGGAACCCCATCACTACATCAGGTGGCACAAAACCTCATCCAACCTGCCCTTAAAAACCTCCAGGGATGGGGCATCAACAACCTCCCTGGGCAACCCATTCCAGTTCCTCACCACCCTTAGAGTGAAGAACTTCTTCCTTTTGCCATAACCTAAATCTCCCTCTCTGTTTAAAACCATAATGCCTTGTCCTATCACTATCTTCTCTGATGAAAAGCCCCTCCCCAGCTTTTTTGTAGGCCCCTTTCAAGTACTAGAAGGTGCTATAAGGTGTCCCCAGAGCCTTCTCTTCTCTAGGTTGACCAGACCCAACTCTCTCAGCCTGTCTTCATAGCAGAGGTGCTCCAGGCCTTAGATCATCTTGGTGGCCCTATGAGGACATACAGGTTTTTTTGCAGAACACTGGTGTCGTGAGGAGATGTGTTGTGTGACTGCTTTTTGGTTTGCTTATTAAAGGTAATTCTGTATAATAGACCTTGTATGTAGACATCAAGTTTGCTCTTGTGTTCAGAAGCAGCAATACATAGTAATCTAGTATGTCTTGAAACTGAGGAATAAACTTTGTCATGACTTGTGACTGATTCCAAGTGTCATAAGGCTAAGAGTTAAAGGGAGTAGGAATGTAATTTGGTTTAATTCCTTGCTGATATTCACACCATGGTGCATGCTAGTCTTCTGCTAGCCTGTAAATCAAGGTGTATCAGCTTGCTCTGACTTGCATACAAGGTCAGTAAGGGCCAGCAAAAATGCCAGTGGCCAAGGTGTCAGTGACTCAGTAGGTGCACTTCCCTTCTGAGTCAGCAGTGAACCAGAGGTTCTGCAGAGAGGTGGGAGGCATAGTACTTCTGTTTGTACCCTATTTTAGGCAGAAAGTGAAACTCTAGTCTCAGCCTTCTGCAGTCATTAAAGGTTCTATGGTGTGATTCACAAAAGGTGTGTTTGGTCTGAGGTTGTGGTGAGATCACAGCACCAGGTAAAATAAATGAGTATTTGTTTATCTCAGATGTTATGGACATGTCATAATTCCTCAATCATTGCCAGTTTAATTTTCATGGCCAGTAGAGAGTACCTGCTGCAGCTTTTGAAGTGGCATGCCCAGTAGCCTCTTCTCCACCTCCCATCTCTTTTCTTACATAATGGAAATTAGGAGACTCAATTACAAAAGGTGACATGGCGACTCGTGCAAAATAAATGGGGTTCCAACAGGTATGGTAGCCTGAACCTCTGAGATCCCCTAACTGTTGTGTGTGTATTGGGAGGGATCAGAGTAGGCAAAACATTGAGTTTGTAGTCTTAATGGATGACTTGTTAAAGTTGCTATTCAGATGGAGGAGTAGATGTAGAGTCCACCATGCTTCCTGTACATAGTTTAGTACCATTTTTTCGTGTATATCTGGAAAACGAAACGGGACAGAAGAGTGTAACTTCTACAAATAAACTGAAATTGCTAGAATACTTTGCACACTTACAGATGGTTGTATACATATGGCATTTGATTAGTAAACATGGATTTTAGAACTGGCATGCAAAACAGGAGAACATTACTATGGTTTTCATGAGCTGAGAGGAATTACGGTTCAGATGCAAATGATGCAGACAGAATTAGGTGTGTGGACTGAACTGTCATATGGAAATCCATTAATGCTTGGATCTTTAGCCATACTAGTTGCCAAACTAAATTTGTCTGCAGTGCAACTGAACCTGAATCTCAAGTCTTACCCTAGGTAGATATCCTTGACACCTGGGTTGGTTTCTGCCTCTCCTGTGAAATAAGCTGACAATCTCCACAAGATGGTCAGACAGCAGTTTATTGAGAAATTGTTTTTGCTATTGGAACTGTGGTGTAGCACTGTGTCAAGTTGAATTTTACTTGAATCTTAACTCTTAATCCACTCATATTCCCTCAAAGCTATCCATGGCCTATTTCTGTGTGTTTTCCAGCACTTCCTGTACTGATAACTGTACTGGGATCCGTAGATAGTGATCACATCAGCTGGAATCATGATGGGATGTTGAGGGCTGTTATTTCAGCAAGAAAATGAAATGTGAGTGCATGATTATACAAAATGAAAATTTTCCCTCAGTTCTCAGAAGTAAAATATTTGGACTAAGAATTGTAGTGGATTTGTTGCAAGAATCCATGGGGTTTTCAGTCTTACCTGTTATTTGTTTCCTGAAAAAAATTGAATCAAGGTTTTTCAAGGAATGGTAACAGATCAGACAGTTGTTAAGTGCCAATCTAATTTCTTTGCTTTTTGCAAGCATGTGTAGAAGATGTTTGGGTTTGATATACACTCGAAATAGCAGTGTGAGGTGTTAACAATATTTCACTCTTCTGTTAGTCTCAGTGAAGTGTGTGTTCTGAAAGTCACTGCAGTAAGATCCAAGTACTGTGATGGGTTTAGCAGCTGATGATTTACTTTGTCAGGTATCACTGTACTGTGATTCTGTACATGTGAGTAGTAATTTTTTACTTTTTACCTTTTTTTCCTAAGGTCTAAGTAGCTGGTTATATTTAAAGTATGAGATATTTGAAGTCAAACATGTCTAAAAAACCCAATGCAAATAGACCATAATGAGAAATTTCTTCTACTGTCATGAGACAACTCTTTTTTTTTTTTTCTTTTTTTAGAGTTATAAGGTTGTTTTGGTATAAAAAGGTATGCTTTTCATGTTGTAGAATATGGACTACATGTAGCTTTTAATTTATTGACTGTCAGTTTAATTACTTACGCACAGCTATAGGCTTCTATTCAGTCTGGTTATGGTTTTTGAGGTGAATAAATTAAGTCTAAAGGCAGAGAGATTAATGAGGAAGCATTCACAGAATGCTGAAATGTTACCTAATGTGAAGTAAACAAGTGCAGGCCCTATGATTTATCCACTTGGTATTTTTAAGTAAGCTTGAAAGTAAAATTAAAAAAAAATGAAGCATGCTGATGGGGCACTGAGTTTATCTCTTGAATACCAGACAATATAAAAAAGTGGGCTTTTTGGCTCTGTTTGTTGAGGTAAATGTCTGTCATAAACTGGTGAAGCAGAACTGCATTGATTAGAATAAACTGCTTGGTTTATGTAACAGTCTGGAAGATAGTATAAGTAATTAAGGTAATTCTTTGTTTAACTCTGATACATCTAAATAGACTTACTTGATGTTAATGGTATGATAAAAAAGTTAAAGGGTTAGAGAACTGACTGGAAGAAAACCTCTTGGTATATGTGTGAAATAAGGAGAGGTGTAAAGAAGGCAGCTCTTGGGAACAGAACTATTCCTGTTACCTTGTATATGCCTGTTGAAGCACTGACTGCTCTTAAGGAGGCAGCTCAAGCAAACAATGTCTTGCATGACATAGAATTTGTGTCCATTTTTGTTTGTGTTCTGAAATTCTTTTTAAAGGAAAAAATTCTGAGCAGAAGACACTTGGACTCTTCTGTGCAAACTTGTTAGTAAAACAAGTGTATCCAAATGAAGCTTTTGACTTGAAGACCTTCTCAGAAGGTTACTTCATGGAAATGTTGAGGTGTTCAGTGCTGTGATTTTTCTTCTATTTGGACACCAATTTAAAAAAGGGGGGGGGAGTAAGATGGCAGTCATATTCATGAACTGGGTTAAAAAGTAAATCAAATTGATAAGTCAGATGGATAGCTGTTCTGAGTAACCTGAAATTGCAGTCTAAGACTTTGGGGAGGAGATGTAACCTTTTGGAAGATGAATATACTTCCTAACTGATGCCTTACATCTGTTAAACATAACCAGCCAATACGTTAGGAACACAAAGAAACTTGGAAAACACTCTGACAGCAAGAGGAAAGAAAAGGTTATGTGGATATTTGATATTTTAGAATTGCTGTTGAAATGAAGGTGCTATTTTGTTAGTGAGAGACATGACTGAAATTTAAAAGTGGATTTCTTGAGAGCCATTAGGGTAATTTCCCTTGGTAAATTCTTAGGTCACAGTTCTGCAGTAACCCATTTCTCTAATGCTTAAACTAGTTAGGGATTAGTCTACATAAGGGGCAGCAATTTGGTGGTATCAAAGAAAGATAATTGCATAGGGAAAGGGAGTCTCAGCCCACTGGAAGCTAATTTTTCTTAAATGTTATTGTCTGTATATATATGTTAATCTATAGTAATAGCTGCAAACATTATTTAGTCTGAATACTATTGATATCATTTATTGTCTGGTGCTCTGTCTAATTTTTTGGGGTACAAGTAGAAATAACTGTCTTAATACTGAATTATTGCTAGGCAATTCATCAGCATTTCCTGGTTCAGACAATTGCCTCCTGGAATGTGAGATGATTGACCTCCATCAGCCAATACATAGTGATGTTAATTGCCTCATAATATTGTCAAGAATACAACAGCTAATGTTGGAAGGGTCTGATTGCATTTCTGTGAGCTAAGCAACATATATTAGTGTTCTACCTCTGTTCTCAGTCTACATCTTTATCTTAGCAATGTCATGAGGTGGATTGAGGACACACCATCAGGGTGCAATTAGAAGCAGGTTTGTCACAATGAATAGTAATTTCAGACCTGAAGTGTGAACAGAACAAGTCCCCACAGGACAAGTCACATGAACTCCTGGGTACTGACTGATGGGACAGGAGAGATGCTCTTCAGAGTGAAATGATTTTTGAACACCAAGACTAAAATGTATCTATAGTGCTTTGCATGCTTAAAAGGTTCAAATGAAATCCTTTCATTCATTTCACTCAGCATTGTTTTTGAGCAATGGGAACATTTATAATTTTGTATTACATCAGATGATTTACTCTATTTTAGGAAATTATTCAGATTTGTTAGATGTTTCTATTCTAGACCCAAGACATGTTGAAATTTGTTATTTTGATAGGTGTATTCATGTTCACTGACAGAAAAATGTGATCCTGTTTCTTGAATTAATAAAACCATAGTAACTGCATGTTTTAGTCGTTATGTGGGTGCATCCCTGTCCCCATGGGAAGATGCTTTAGAAGGTACAGTAAGGTGGAATATATGTTAAAATGAATAGAACAATTTCTCTTAAAAGAAAAAGCAGCATAATAAAAAGAAACAATTGAGGGAAAGGAGAAGAAAAAATGAGAAGCCTTGATTTGAACACATTGCGGGGTGGAGCATAAAGAGAGGTGAGAGAGCTGTGAGATAAGAATAGGGAAGAGGCAATAGCAATATTGATCAGACCAGATATTTAGTACTGCAGTATAGACGGATAGAAGTGTAGGATGGTAAGAGAAATATGCTAGAAAGGAAAATATTTTAAGGTTTATGTAACTTGATCACTTGATGGTTCAAGCAAATGATCTGTCAAGGCCTTGTGGGAGCTGTTTCAAGTGAAGGGAGCATATGAGCCATAAATACAAAGGAGATCCTTGATTTATTCCAAATACAGTAGAGAATTGACATGCTCATCATGATGTCTGGATTTGTACCTAAAGAGGATCTCTATGGAAGGAGATTGAATGTGGCCATGCTGAATGAATCATGTCAAAGGCTTCTAAAATCTGGGGGGCTGGTGTCTGCATGGCCTTCCTCCTCCTTGTGTTTTGAGGTAGTGTTGCAGAAGCCTTCATTAGAGGGAGAGATGTACTAGATACAAGTATCAAGTTCATTGCAACTCCCTGTTTTTTGGCAAAACAAGGAAGAGCTGTTGAAAATGGCCTCAATTCACAAATACATATTTGCCAGGTCATCTCTATCCATCCTTGAGGTAGAGGAGTGAATCACACTTTGGTCCTTTTCAAGGTCGGTAACATAGTGTATCTTCCCTTCAGATCTTTATTACCTCTACTGGGAAATAGTGAGCTGGTAGAGAAAAGAGCTGTCAAGATTTGTTAAATTTTGATGCGCAAAAAAAGTGATGTGCATGTAAAATAAGAGTTTCATGTGAGTTATGTCAACTTAGCAGTATGCAGTTATATAGTTTTTATCCCTCTGCTAAGTGTTGTCATGCCACAAGACTGTCACTATTGATGCAACACTTGTGAGGTACCATTAGTAAAAACTATGAGCAATACCAGCTATTTGGGATACCTATGTTCTTCCATTGCACAGCAAGATCTTCTAGAAAACTCCTTGATTGTTATCTGAAAGACAAGGCTGAATTTTGCTACTGGATCTTCTAAAGTTGGAATTAACATGTAGTCTGGAGAATAGCTTCTCTTACAAAGCAGTATGGGCTAATTGTGAGCAAGTTAGATTAATGATTTAAGACAGCTTCAGCATACCAAAATGTCACTGAGGTTAAAATAGAATTAAGGTGATGAAACAGGTGTAGAGTTGTTAATTTTAGACAAGTCTTTTTCCTTAAAATAACATATTGTAAATACTTTATTTAGGAAAGAAAAATAGCTCTTTTACTGTGGGGTGCTTTGTTACATTAGTTGACAGTGTTTCTTTAGAAACTTTTTGGGAGGTGATAATTCAAGCAAGGATTAGATATTAAAGATGCAAACTCATTTACTTTCTTAGTAACTCCTTAAGAAATAGACACTTCTGGTTTTTTTTTGGTCTTCACTATCTTAACATTACGAGACTGTCATCTTTAGATGCTTTATCAAATCAGTCACAGCTGTGTCAAATTCCTCTTTGGAGAAACTCCTCTGGGTACTGGCCTCAATGAGTAACACCTGTGCTTCTTTCCCAGGTGGTTTGGGCAGCTGGTACTTACAGAGGTAATTTAGTAGTTGTGCTTATGCCTTAGGGATCCCTGAATGTCTAGGACACACTTGGATGTTATAAGACTTTTTTTCTATTTCAGTATATGCCTTTTTCTACTGTTTATGCTTAAGATTTGCAAAGCATAAAAAGAGAGGTTTTCTAGTGCCTGCTAGTTGTTCAATATAATTTGGAAGAGATAACTGTAATTATACTAATAATTTCTTTTATTCTGGAAAGTTCTGTTTCACTTTTGGATCTTTACTGTTGAGAGACTTGTGAGACTTTCAGACTTGTGACCCAATAAGGTTTTTTAATTTTTGTTCAGGTGGTGCTTGCTCTGCATTTCTGCTTCTTCTCCATGGCTCAAAAAACCCTCATGTTGAAACAAATGAGGCACAGACAATAACCAGCCAAGGCCTTTGTGTTATAAAGAGGAACCACCTGCAACTGGAAGTAGAAGTAGATTGGCAACAGCAGAAAGCTTCAGATCTGCTTTGACAGACCTCCTCTATGCTTCATGGTAGGAGAGCTCTGAGGAAAGAAGTGCAAGGTATGTTAAATTTTTCAGCAAGGTAGAGTGAAACTTGCAATTCTGCTTTTTAATAGAAAAACTTGCTTGTAGTTGTTATGTAAAGGACAGGCTAGAAGCAGAGGCACAGAAAGTAAATTTTTTTTTAGTAAGAAGTGGTTCATAAAACAGCACAAAACCTGCAGTCTGTTTCACAGCTGAGATATTTTGTGTTGGTGTGTTGTAGTTACAAGTGCATGTAGAATATTTTTAATGTTTTTGAGTTTTGGTCACTATGCGGGCATGAAGGTTGTCTTGCTGTTTCTTGGGCAGGTTTACAGCACATGGTCTGTGCTATTCAGTAGATAGGGGTTTTTGTAGGCTTATTCCCACTTGGGGTGTAAGCCATTAGCAAATGAGTAAGTGCTAGAGAGCTCTGCTTTCTGTAAATCCAGAGTTAGAGAGAAACTATAGTACTGTTTGTATCACTTGTACCAAAACAGATATGAATGATAAAATTGTGTATGGAGTGGCTCTTAGTTTCTGTGGGCTAGTATGTGGCAAGTGTTTGGCTGAAGGATGCTTTTTGTATTATGTGATAGTGGGGGCAATAAAACAATCCATGGGTGAAAGACCTTTCAGGCTTATCATTTGTTGGCTCTGACAATGTTGGTTAGCTTGACTTAAAAGTACCTTATATTTATGACTTCACGTTTCTCTTTCTTAGGGTTAAGAGCATTTTGTACCTTACAGGAAGGTAACTTCTTGCTCTAAAATCATAAGGGGGAGGTTTTATTGAAACAGGTTTTTATCCACAAAGAACTGAAGCCTAAAGATTTTTGGATAAAGCCTTTTTGCTCAGTATAGAAGGATTTCTTTTGGAAAGGTCACACTCCATATTTGTCCCCTGGGAAGAGTGCAGGGAGTCACTGGGAGTATGTCTAGAAGTATATGGATTAGCCTGAAATAACAGTCAAAAGTTAACTTATGTGGAAAGTAAAGGTAATACCTAGAACTGATGGTTTATCAACAATAAGCAAATAAATTACCCTGCAGAAGAGAGTTAAATATTGATTGGGCTAAAAACTAATAGGCTTTGTGTTAGGAGAATAGGTTGTGGATCCGGGCTTTGAAAGGGTCCAGGTGTGCTCTCTAATGATAGGCAGGTGGATGAGATTGTGAGCAGCTCCTTCCCTTAGTTACCTCTATTTCTTGGTTAACTTTGTAAAAATGGTGTATGTGCTGGAGAGATGAACTGCCACAGCCTGGAAAAGAATGGAGTTGGTGTTTGTTAACTTGCCATCAGTTTTTTATATTAGCTTCTGAGAGTCAAGTAGATTGGCTTTTCCCTGATGGTTAGCTGAAAATATGTTTTATTCAAGTGTTAGTTTCAGTCCCTCTTGAGAGTGCAGTGACTTCTATCAGATGTAATAAAACTCCACTTGCTCTATCTGAACAAAAAATGCAAATGTCTGTACACGTATTTATGCAAAAATAAGCTGATAACTACACTTAAATAGAAGACTAATAAAAAAGTGTCCTGTGTGGTCAGGTCCAGGCTCCACCTGAAGCAGTGTTCTGTCTTTGACAGTGGCCCCTACCAGATACTTAAAAGTACAAAACCAAAAAAATAATGTAACTCCTAACTACTCTAGCAGTGTCCAGCATCAGTAGCTCAGGGATTGGTGAGAACTATTTTTGTACAGATAAAATACATGTCAGTGAATTTTTCTTCTATGCAAGAGGCCCATCTCTCCTTGAACTTGCATAGGCTTTTCACATTGGTGCAGTGTGTTCAGAAAACAGAAGCAAGAGGAGAATATTTATCTTAGAGATAGGTTGGAAATGAGAAATGACATGATAAACTGAAATTTACTGTGGGATGCTGAAATCTGATTATAGAAACCTAGATCCTCTCGCTGCACAGATCAATAGGTGCTCCTTCAGCATCATGCATTCTGTAGCTATTTAGAACAGAGGATAAATGTTGTTTTGAGGAGGAATAGCAAACAAGAACAAAGGTAGCTCAAAATTTGTACTACTTATAAGTGATTTCATGACCTGGATTTTTTGTAATGAAAGCATAAGTCTTCAATTTCTAAAGAGTTTAAAAGCATTGATACTGTATAGATTTCCTGGGTGCTATTTAGAGGAAAATGTACCACCTAATCCATTCAGGATGAATACAAGATGCAATAGCTATTAATGCACTGAGCATACTTCTGATGTTGCCCTGTAAAGAATTGAACAAGATGAGGCTGTATTTGAAACTGAGCCTATACTAAGTAAGAGTTATATGTAGAAATTACAAAAAATATGCTTATATAGAATTCTGTCTAAAAACATAACTAAGCAGACACTGCCAAGACCTAAATTTCATGTAAGGGTGGGACAAGGCAGCAATTGAAGCCATTTAAAGTCTAAAAAAGCCCTCCAAAATGAAACAGAGTATTTACTCTTGTTATGTTTTTTTCTGAACTGTCTTATATAGCAGTGAAGTACAGCTTGACTTTTTCTGATCCTGGGCCACAACACATGTGACTTGTAAGTTATGCACCTTCAAATTGCCTTAGCAAAAGGTGTGGCTTTCAGTGTCTTCTGTTTGATTTTGCATTTCATCCCTTGTCTGGTTCAAATTTAGATAGCAACATAAGAAAAAGTGCAGCAGTCAGAATAGAGAGCAACTCCTCATGTGAGAAACTTCTGAGTATTCAGAGAAATAATTGGTTTTGTGTTACTTTATTTTCCCCACATCTGTAGGCTATCTGGAGTACTTGGTTAGCATGGAGTCTTTATTTTTTCATATAACAAAATGTAGAAAATGCTGAAATAGAGCGTAGTTTAATACCTGGGTGTAATTACTTAGCTGCTGTAATTTAGTTAGTTGCTGCTGTGTTCCAAGCACATAACTTACCAGGTGTTACATGTTGACTGATTTGGCATTGTGGCAACAGTTGTATGTGGCAATCTTTTAAATGAAACAATTTCTAAATAGTTTAACTTTCCAGTTCTATTCTTAATTGAGAGACAAGTGATATATATTAAATGTACCTGTTGATGACCTTTACTGCTTGGCACTAATTCCTCCTTCAACCTACAGTCTTGTTTTGTTGGGGTTTTTTTGTTTTTTTTTTTTGTTTTTTTTTCAGTAGGAGTGTTAAAAAATGAGGTAGGCTATCCTATCTGTTGTAAATACCATCAGGAACGTGAAAATTAATTTTTTCAGTGCCTAATCTGTTGTAGACAATTTGCCAACAGGCTGTGGCTTTCCATACAAAGCTGACCAATATTTCGAGTAGCTGCCAAAACTTATCACTTAATAATTTCTGCTGGAAGCATTTGTTTAGCTGTGGAAATGGCACCTTGGGAAATAAAGCTAGCTTCATGGCTTGGAAAGTGTAGCCTATTTGAGGGCTGGCTTTGTTTTTATATAAAGCTGCCAAGGAAGGAGTGTTCCAGAAGTAGATCCTCTTCTTGGCACAGATGCTTGTATCAGAGGTCTGACCAAATAGTAAGTAGCTCTAGGGTGGGGAGAAAAAAGGACCACTCTGGACTTGACATATTATCACAGTGTCCTAAATCAGCAAGGCATGAAGGATTGCTTATCTTGGTTGTTAGAAACAGCTCTTATAACTACCAATCTCTTCTGTGACAATATTATCTTGTTTTTTGTGGACATGTCAGACCCATCTCAATGGGCCATCTTGTGTATACGATGTCTTTCAGAGGATGGGAGGAAGCCAGTGCTGCTTGAATGCTGCTTTTTGTGTGAGTTTTTTTGTGTGTGTACTTGGGATGAGTGTTTTACTCTTGTGTAGCAAGTGTTTAGGAAGCTTCTGTGGCTTGACACTTCTGTCTTTTGCCTTTGTTTTAAGGAAAAGTGTACTTTGGCTATTCCATCTGAGTGTGATCTAAACTGTTCAGTTGAAATGGTTAAGAAACATAAGAAGTCACTACCCCAGGATAATTATTGAGTTACAAGAATGAAATCATGCTCTGTGAGCTTGAACTGTGGCTTACCAAGGTTTCTGTTGTCAGGCTGGAATTGGGCACAGGCACAGCAATGTGCTTGCTTAACAAGACTGGTGCTCCAGCTTTTTCTTGTGTTGATTTCCATATAACTTGAAAAAGATCTTACAGATGAGTGAGTTACCTTATACCTTTCCCACTTCTCTTAACAAGTAGAAACATGACTATTAACTTGCTAGGAGGGGCAGAGCTTCTCCCACCAGTAATAAGGAATCAAGAAGTTAATGGATCTGAAAGAGGCAGCATGTAGCTGTGTCCTACTTTGGCTGGGAACCTTGTGTCCCTTCACAAGATGTGCTGGTTGGTATAGCATGGGAAAGAGAAATTACTTAAATACTAAATGCCTATAAGCTGGAGCTATTTCTTCTGCTGTCTGACTGGAAAAATGTCTCTCGGCAGTAACTACAGAAGCAGGGCTTGCATTTAAAATGAAGAGGGAAGGGAGAGGGAAATGTAAAACAGAATACAGAACTGGAAATGAGTCACCCCCCCTCTACATTTGTTTTGGAGTGGGTGATTCATTTATTGATAATTTAATTTTGAAATGCTTGATTTCACTTTGTTAATATCTCTTTGACCAACCTAGATATTTTTCTGTTTTCTCTTGTTTTCCTATTGATTTTAATTATCACGGTGTCAAAATGTCAATATGCCTATGTAGAATTAAGCAGAAGCTTCCTGAGGTATGTTATTTTGAATCCCTGACTCCAGTGTGGAAAGAGAGAAGAAAATAAATAAATGCTGGTGAAGTTGGCTTAAAAGTTCTTATCTCTTACTTCACTGATTTCTGAATGTCATCAGAATCCAAACACATTTTGCACCTTCTCTTCAGCTTTAAGAAGTTGGTCACTTCAAAATTTCGTAGCATTGTTTACATGGTCTTTTTTTCTGGAAACCCTAATGGTGCATCAGAATCCACTTTGTCTTTCCGGAAGAATCAATGGAAATAGTGAAAAACGTCAAATCATGACTGTGCCAACATGTTGCAGTTCAGATTTTGGCAAAATGAATCCATTACACCAGAGAACTTAAAAGCATTTCTTATGCAAGCCCTGCAGCAGATGTAAACTCGGCCTATTGGAAGAGTGGAGACTCCACGTTGAATGTACCTGTCTTCCTCTGGTACACACCTGCCTGGGTTATGTCTTTGTGACTGAGTTTACAGCAAAACGTGCTTCAGCCTCTACTTAGGTGTGACATAGTGCTAATAATGTTCTGTCTGTAGTATATTTGTGCACACAAACTGTTGTGACACAAATGCGTAAGATAACTTTATTCATTTCCTGGAATGGTTGTTGAAAATCAAGTGTACTGGCACGAATGGTAATAATTGCTGTTTAAACTAGGAAATATTTGTCAGGCTTGCTTGCAAGTGTTTACCCGCTACTTTCCAGGCTCTATTAGGTATGAGTCCCTAACTCAGACCTGTCTTAAGTCTGTTGTACGTAAACTCAGGAGCAGGTAAATCTACTGGCTCTGTTTATCTCATTCCATAAAATATTCATGCTCATAATCTTTGCAGCTCAGAAACTAAAAGATGAGCCAAAAAGAGAGGTAAGTTTTTTTTCAACTCTACTGAGAAACTCAGGAGTCAGTCTGATTCATGTCTAGGGATTTTGCAAGGATTTGACATGCTTGATCTTTAACTTCTAATTAATTGTCAGAGCTGCTATCGGTTTCAGAAATCTGTTTCAACTTGCTGGCCAAAAATAGCAGTATTGGTCATTAAAACCGTTGCCTTTAATGTGTGAAATCAATTGCACCATGAGCATGTTCTTCGCACACGTAAGGAAAAAACTCGTTCTCTAATGTAATCTGACTTGTTTGAGACCATTAACACTTGTCATTTCACAAGAATTTCAGTGTATGGTAAGCATGCATTACCTTTAGCCTCAGAAAAATCATAAATTGGCATCTGGATCCTCCCTGCTACATGAATAGATCTTGTTTTTCTCTGCTAGAATTTGTTTTAATGAAATATGTTCTACAAAGCCAGTTAAATGAAGAGAATGCTCTGGTTACTGGACGTGGTATTGCAAAAATCTTTTGGTCTTTCTTGGAGTCAGTACATGCCTGATAAGAAAAGCTTGGATCTGCTGTAGTTTGAAGCTATTTATTCTCATGGTTTCCTCTTTGCAATAGGAATACTAGGTTCAATTAAGTCAATCTTTGTACCTGAAATGATACTATTTTAATGAAGAGAAAAAAGAAGGAAGTGGAGGCAAGGTAGTGAAGCTTCCCACAAGTGCTTTACTGCTCATCATTGTGGCATACTTGTAACGCAGACAGTCTGCATGGGATGAGTGTGGGTGTACTGTGGTGGCAGAAGGTACTGCAGCTCCACCTTCATCTGGGGGGAAAGAGCATTGGTGGTATAAGTGTCTCATGAGGATGTGTGCTCAGCCTGACCTGGTGTGTGTGTGTGGCATTCAGGATGTACAGTGCTTGTCTCGAACAATCCAAGAGATGAGTGATGGACTTTGGCACTCAGGGTATCTGTTGTCTGTCTTGTGGAATCTGAGAGTTGAAGGACATCTGCTGATGGACTAAAGACCCATCCAACCCCCTCCTGCAATGTGTACTTGAGAACTGGGGAGTTTGGTGTGGGACATGCTGAGACCAGAGACAAAGGAGTTCTACAGCTGGCTGCTGGAAGCAGAATATCCAGTGATAACCAGGCCTTGATACGGAAACCACAGACTTTGCAGGACAAGACAAGGAGTGCCAGTCTCAAGCTAGTCTTCCTAGGACTTCCTAGGACCAAAACTCCACTGCAACAGGCTAATCCTGTGATGCCAGTTGACTCAGCCTCCTCCTTTGAAATGGCTGATCTCATCAATTAGCTAAACAAAGACTGCATAGCCCCTGATATTAGATCTGCCCCTGCTATCACAGAGTAGATCTGAAGGATTTTCTCCCTTACGCAGGGGGAAAAAAGTGGGGGTGCAGTGGGAAAGAACTATATAAAAATCTGGGACTGGAAGCACAATCTGGAAGCACTTTTCCACCAGGAACTACTTCCCCACCAATGACATGGACGACATCACTGGACCGTGAGTGGTAACTCTGCTCTTGCTTGCTGTCCTCTATCTCTGCTTTCTCCTCCCTTTTCTATCCCCGTTTTCCTCCCTGCCCTATCGGCTCTAGGGACTTTTATTGTGTCGTTGCAATAAAAGTTTGTTGTGTGCGTGACATCTGACCTCGTTTGCATCTTAATTTCACCATTTGGGATCACCTTTACAAAAAATTGCTGAATACTGGATCGTGACAGTGTGTATCTCTTGGTCCCAATTGAACAACTGGCAATGACCCTTGGGAAGTCAGTGAGGCTGGTCAATTCTTGCTTAGCCCAAGGGATTGGAGGAATTAAGAAAAAAACTGAAACATGGCAATATGTCCATCACTAAGATATGCAGGAGACCTAGCAGACGTGTTCCGCTTCAGTTTCTTTTACTCTGAATATGAGAACAAGAGAAATACTGGTACTATAGTACATATGCTCAGAGAGGAAGGCAATTTGACAGCTTACTTGGTCAACTGTTTTCAATAACATGGACATTTCAATAATTTGTTGAGGATGTGGCTCCTGGCACAGAAAATTGACACTTTTTGCAGTAAATGTAAAAAAATGTTTAGGCATAGGTTAGAAGAGAAATATTTGCATGTGTCCAACTGCTGCAACATTTTCCTTAATTGATAAGATTTGAAAATGTGAAAATTGAGTAAGCATGATTCAAGTTGAAAATAAGTGTTACTCAAACCATTACATTACTATTTTACTTTTGGGAATAATTCTTTTAGGGATAGTTGTTAGCAGCAGAAAGTTCTACTGCCCATCTTGGGAGAAATCAAAAAAGGAATGTGAGAGCTTTTCAGATGAGACAGTGCACATCTCTGTCAGTTTTCAGTAGTTGGTGATCCTGATAAGGAGCTCCTCAAAACTTGGAAAAGAACCATCTCCCACTGGTCCTGTCTACAAAGCCCAAGAAATCTCTGAAATGCACTCAAGGTACTTGTTATGTGAGTGGAACTGTACACTTCTGTGTTCAGTGAAAGCTTAGAGCAGGCTTGGTTGGATTGAGTATGCCCCTTTACCAAGACTGAAATACACCTGGCCAGCTGGTTCTGCTTAGTAACTTGTCAGAACCAAGAATATATTAGGATGGAAAACTAAGATAGATATTAAGTTCTGTATGACATGATCTGAAAGGTTTATCAGCAGTGTGATTCATGAAACTTGATTGTACCCAACAGTTTTGAGGAGCCTTCTGGTATCATGTGAGAGGGCTTTCTCTGAAGAAAATAATTAATCTTAGCCTATTAATGTGTCTACAATACTTTGTTTGCTATAACAAACTTGAATATGCATGTAGCAGTACTGCTTGAGCCTGTCTGGTAGATTCTTAAACAGAGGCATCTCTACAGAGTTCAGTTGAGCTGGGTCAATGTGTGTCATCGAATGGTCTGACAGAAATGAATTTCTTATAATGTATGTCTTTTTGTGGCTTTAAATCCATTAATATGTTGTACAACTTTTGAGTCTTGAAGAAAATATTTTTATGTAAAGATATTATACATAGTTTTAGAAGTAGGAAAAAAAGCATCCTTAGCAAGCCTGGCAACCTCTCATCCTTCCACTTAAACATGTAATTATTTTAATTCTTCCAAGATATTCTGAATCATGTGCATTCTAACTTAGTAGCTTTACTTGAAATACATATCTTTGAACTATTGCTCAATTCTACCTGAAACTGGTTAATCCAGCCTCTGACTTGGCTGGGACTGCATACAAAAGTGTGTGCACTGAACTGTTGTTATTAGCAGGAGCTTTTTTGCTTAGTCGTCTTCTACTGTTTCTGGCCACTATCTCTCACTTGCCTCCTGTATTTGTAGAACATGTTCTGCAGAGTCACTTGAATAAATGCACATGCTGAGGAGTGTGTATTGCTTTTTAAAGGCCCAAACACAACAGCTTTACACTTCCTAGGAACTAGACAGCAGAGCTACAGCTCTCAAACCCGACTCTTGCCCTGTGTCCCTCAGTGCAGGTTTTTGAGTCAGAAGGAGTTACTGACCAGTTGACATGTGATAAATGTGACCCTTTATCCTTGCAAGCCACTACAAGCTTTACTTTGATAAATACCTAGCAAAAAAATCCCATTATGGGCACTATGGTTATTATCTTCCACCCACACTTGTTTTTCTTCTGAGAAAAACCTAGGGCATTTTATTCATTTAAGCTGGTAAATGTGTTGTAAAGTGTCTTAAGGTTCTCTCATTAGCCACTGGAGCTTTGTGTATTGAAATTTTAAAAGATGTTTTATGTTCTGTTATATTGACTGGGGCACTACTCCAAAAAAAGCCTTCTTGTTTAAATAGTTCTTGAGTTTCTCATTTCCCCTTCTTATTCTCTTTTCGTTGCTTTTTTTTTTGTTAGTTTGCACTAAGCCTTGAGCAGAAATCTGTGGTGGAACTGTAGGAATGAAGGAGAGCAGAGCTGATGTAAAGGAAGGTTCCTGAGGGAAATCCTATTGTAGTTAAGAAAAAGCAGCAAGTTCTGAGGCAGCACTCTTCAGAGATGCCTGTAGGAGGATCCAGCTGCAAGCTGCTGGTTTCCACTGACTGCTAAAGTTCATTGGAGAAGGCTTAATTCTGTCTTGCATTGAAGCAGAAAACTACTACTAAGTTGGCCCCAGATATGTTGCTGCTTTGAAAGAGTACTACAAGGTTCCCAGCCTTAGCCTCCTTTAGAAAACAATGTAACTGTCATTAATGAAAAGGAGATAAAATGTGCTGTTGCAAGATGTTAATTTTCTGCTTTTAAGACTCAGGGAATTGACAACTTGTAGAAGCTTTACGTTCTTAAGGCTAGAAGGTGAAAAGGCTCTGCCTGACTTTGATAAATCCTGAAGTATCTGGCCTTTCTGTCTTTGTATCTTAGGATGGATTATGTATAGTAGTTGCTTTAACACAAAAATGTACCTTTTAAGAGTCTAGACAAGGTCTAAGCAGACTGAAGCATCAAGAAATCCTCATAGTGATTGACAGCCAGTTAAACAATTCTAAATATCTGTGCTACTGTGAAATTGATACCTTTTTGCTAGAGATAGAATGAGATCATTACCTTATTTTCTTAGGCTTTCTACTATTAACAAATAAAGGTCAGTATTGAGCTGCATTACGTTTGAATCATGCATGATGTAATGTGCTGCATCCAATTATCCATCTCCTGAAAAACCCTTTCCACGCTATTCTGAATCAATCTGTTTTTGGAATAGTATTGGACCTGCTGCTAAATACTTATGCTACCTGCAAAAAAATGGTCCTGTGGAAACATGACTCCTGATTCTCTGTAGCCTAATGCTTGTAGTGCTATTTAGAGTCCTGGAAGACATGGCTTTTGTCTAGTAAACAATAGCTTGCAATTTTCTATGTTAAATAACTGACTGCATCAGGCCTCTCCTACATGAACTCTGAGTGGGAAACAAGAAATTGGCTGCTATGCAATAATAAATGCTTTTAGAGTTCCTAAGTAACAAAAGCTGGGGGGGGGGAACCCACCTCCCTAAAAAAAAATAATTAAGATGTTGTGTGTTTTTTTTTTATTAATGGATCAGAAGTTAAGCCTAACTTAATAGTTCTGTGGCTAGGAATCCTGAGAGGATTGCCAAGTGATCATTCAGAAAGCTAATAGAGGTTCAAACAAAAGTCTGAAATGAATGGAAGGAATTCTTTAGACTGTCCATAAGGAAATGCTTGTGCTCCTTGTTTTAGGACGCTTTTCAGAGGATATTCCAAATAATGTAAACACTTGCAATCGTGTCAATTGAGTTTTGAATCTGCAGTGAGGGACATGGGGACTAACATCAAGATGTCAAGGGAAATCCCTTGAGTTGATTAGTATGTGTTAATGGGAACAACCTGTCACTCTGGACTAGCAGGAACCAAACTACAGGGTGCGGTAAGTACCTGTTACGGATTTGGGAGACTTACTCTGTTACTCAAAGACTCTTGAGAGTGCCTGATGCCCAGCATCTCTTTATGATTCACCCTGCTACAGCTGGTAAAATATGCTGCTGGTAAGACTATTGCTTAAAAATCAAGATCAAGTGCTCTGAATTATGAGCTGGTCATTACCATGCTGCTCATGTTTTTGAAAGGCATGACTTGGTTTTTAAAAACTATGTAACGTTCTTGTTCATCTCATTGGCTGTCTGTTGCTAACTGTACTTTGTTTCACTGTTTGAATTTTCTATCTAAAGGAGAAGTTATATCTGAGTTCATTCTGTCCAGGTTGCTAATTCTTAGAGATATTTTGTGTCTCTGCACTGATCTGTTTGTCAAAATTGCACATTTTTGAGAGTTGATGTTCTTTCTGCCATGTGTTTACCTCAAATACAAAAACAGTATTTTGGAAAGAACTAAGATCTAAGTGCTGGAATGAGTTTTGCCATGGAGGATGATAGTGGGGTGACAACTACTGTAGTTAAGACTATAGTTTGAATAGCCTAGTTTTCAGTAAGATGTCTTTTCTATCACTTTACAGGTAGCCTTGAGAGATAATGCTGCCATAGTCAATCAGACACTAACCTAATAATTTGGGCTAGTTTCTCATGCTGCCTGACTGCCATAAAATATATGATGATGCCTCAGTCAGAAAGGTGATCTGTGAGCACAGAAAATAGAAGTTTTAAATGTTCTTTGTTGGTGTTAATTTACTGTCTCTCTTGATGCTCTTGTAGAAAAAGAGAGAGCCTATGATGACAGCAAATATCAAGGGAGCACTTTAGTATTTTATGTAGGTGACTTATACCTTGATCCAGTGGGATTTTTTTTCCCACTTGCTATGTTGGTGTTAATTTACTGTCTCTCTTGATGCTCTTGTAGAAAAAGAGAGAGAGCCTATGATGACAGCAAATATCAAGGGAGCACTTTAGTATTTTATGTAGGTGACTTATACCTTGATCCAGTGGGATTTTTTTTCCCACACTTGCTATGTAGGCAAAACTACGTAAAGCCAGATAATATATCTGACACTCCTGTGTGTTTTAGGCTATTCTGACACTTCATAAATGACAGTGGGAGCAATAATTTCATGTCTATACCTCAAAAGAAGACCTGCTGTTGCATGTGGAGGTCTTGATTCAGACTGGCTTTTCCAACACAAATTGTGAAGGTGAAGAGCCTTTGGGGTGAGATTACACTTCTGACACCTTTTATTCTGAGACCTTTTTTTCATGGTAATTGTCTGGTTTTTGTCAAATGATGTAATTGCTCTGTGTCAAAACCCAGATCCTGTTGGCAGAGGAACTTGAAAAAGATACAAGTCTAATGTAGTAATACAGTTTAGATGATTTCATCCATGTGGTTTGTCCTGTTTTTATCCAATTTGTTATTTACATAACTGAACTTGCAGTATTCTTCTTGGAGAAAATTTGCCCAGATATACGTGACATAATCATTCATGTAAACAAGGACTTGATTTTTTGCTCCATAGCTTGCTCAAGACCAGCACTCTATCACAATAAACAGAACTACAAAAAGTTCAAAACTGCTTTCTCATAAAGTTGTGAACCTTCCTTGCCTTGGAATTGGATAAGTATATGCCTTTTAACTTTTGCTACGTCGTGTAATGAAAATTCAACTGCTATCACAATGAGAAAAGGAAAATGTTATGATGTAGTTTTCCTTGTTTTTTGAAACCTTGTTCTGAAGAAAATGCTGCTTTATGCAATTTTTGGTAAATGACATGTAGGCATGTCCTGTTACCCTACTCTTCTACCTCTTGTAGCTTAGATCTATTTTCAAGGGCAAATTATAGATACTAATAAGGATATTTCACTGAATTTTTTCTATTGTAGCTTAATTGTGTTCAACAAGTAAGTATGCTTCAACTTTCTGACTACCTTGATTTGGAGGACTTTTGTTAGGTTTTGCTGATAGAAATTCGCTGTGAAAAAAAAGGTTAGAATTAAGCAGGCACTGATAGATTCTGTAAAGACATGTGTAAGCTTCTCAATAGCTGTGTAGCTTCAGATAGCAGATGGTTCCGTTGCAACTTCCAAGGTCAATGCTGCACAGAAAGATGTAATTAAGTGTTTGAAAAAATGCCATTTGCACATACCAGCTAAGAACCATTTAGTGGTCTTGGTGGGATTACAGTATTACATTGATAAATAAGGAGTGGCGTGCTCTGAAGTGTGTAACTGATCTGCTTTTTAGTGTTCAAGTCAGGGCAGGGGTTTACACTTGATAATCTCCGGAGCTCGTCCCACCTCAACTGTTTGGTCATCCTGTAGCTACCAAGTACAGAAGTCGTCTGCTCATCCTTTGACATGGATCTCTTGTTCATAATTTGGTAAGCAAATCACTGTATTTCTGGAAGATACCAATGCTGCAATGTGAATGTCAGGCAAAAAGTTTGTATTTAAGTCTGTATAGGAATGAAGTTGGGTTTTGTGAGGGTTGTCTTGGCAGTGAGATAGTCCTAACTTCTGCTTCATGAAATATTTGAAGACCCTGTATTTCACGGATTTTTTTTAAAATAAGGGACTATTAGAAGGGAGCAGTGGGATGTTCGTAAGGGGATCCACTTCACCCAACACTGCTGATCACTTGAACTGGTTGTAAATTGATGGGTTGTCTTATTCCAGCAGCTGTTGGTTTGGGGTTATTAGTAGGCATCAAGAGTAATCAGTGAGTGTTACTGTATATAAATATATGAATACTGGTACACAGTTTTCTCAGGAGTTGTTTTCTTTTAGCCCAAAATCTAATCAGCAACAGTCGGAGAACTCAAAATGCAGCTTGCCAGAAGATGTCAGCCTTGTTTATGTAATGTATGCAAGAAATACAATGGCTATAAAGTACCCATAGGTTTGTTGTCTCTCTCCTAATCCCCCTCAATTTCCTCTCGTGATTTGTAAAAGATAACACTTCCATGAAGCTTTGTTTTCAGGCTGACAGGCTCTGGGAAATTACTACAGGCAGCAGCCTGGATGTCACTCGCAGTACTACCTCTTCGTGCTATTTCAAACAGAAAATGCAAGCTAACTGACAAGCTACCTAGATAAGTGGCTTCATATGGTTGTAACAGTGAGCTAATAATCTGATACAGAATCTGTTTTATGTGTACCAATCTGTTGCATGTCACTAGTAACCTTTTAATACTTGTAATTTAAGGGAAATGAAGGCATTACTCCTGAGTACCTGCAATTGGGTAATAATTTCTCAAAGTAGAGCCAAAAACATGCAGCAAATTACTTAGTTTTTCATAAGTGAAATTGATACAGCCAATAAAACTCCTCTGGAAGAGGATGTAACATGTTCTTTAGAGTCCCTGTCAGACTGCGTGAGAGAGTAGCTGGCATTCATGTGAAGAAGGTAATTTTTAAGAAGTCACAGATCTATGTAACGTAGTGGAGGTTTCTCACTACAGCAGTATTTGTGAAAGCTGTCAAAAAAAATACTTTTTGTGGTTATCCAATTAATGCAGCTTTGCTTAATATAAACGTGACACAGGGGATAAAATAGTCTCTTTTGCCCCTAAAAAACACAGCTGCCTGTGCACAATGATTCTCTCTGCCTGTAGTAGTAAATTGGAGGTCATTTTACAACAGCAAGGTTCACTCTTTAATCTTCACGTTTTCTTGTAATGGCAGATCCAGAGGGGTGGCTGTCAATTCATGGCAAACTGAACAAAATGGATACGTACTGTATGATGTGGCCAAAATAGGACTACAAAAACATCTATTGATGTGTGAATTGAGAAGGTTTTGCACTTAATGACCTATGCAGTCAATAACCTCAAACACATTATGGCAGAAGAGGCACTTTTTAGTGTATTAACCACTTGGACTGAGACTACTGTACATTGTCCTATAATCCTCTTGATAAACACTAGTAACTCAGGAGGGCATTAGTGGTTGCATGCCTGCATTTGGAAGAGAAGGTGAAGATAGCACGGAGAAGCAAACAGAGCCTCTTAAGAACTCATGTGGTTTTCTCCTTAAAATCTGTCAATAGAAAATGGCCCCAAACTGTTACTTTGAAAATGAACTTTAGACTGAACATTTCCATGACTACAATACTTGAAGGGGGTAAAGGAGCAAAAAAGGGGGCAAGAGTGAAGACCTGTTGCTGCTGGTGTGTTCTCTCATGGCTAATGTCTTTTGTACCAGTGTATATACTCAGGTAGGGTGAGGAAGTCTGTGCATATAATTGGAAAAAACCTTAAAACTAATGAAACCACATCCTAATACACTCAAAGGTCATGGGAGTACCTTTTCTCAGATGTATTAATATGTTGCTTTAAATTACACTACTGTAATAAGGAGCGAGTGAAGGTAGATTCCCTGGCAGTTCTGCAGTTCAGATAAGGACTGCTGGCATTTTATTTTTTTTACATCCCAGATCTATGATTCAGAAGTAACAAAGAAAGGGTAGAAAATTAAAGAAAATAATATTTTTTGTTTTGTATTCTTAGCCTGTCCTTGCATCCAAGTCAAGGTCAAGCTTGACAAGCTGGAAAATGAAGGCTGAGCTTCTATTTCTAAAGTTTTGTTGTTGTTTCTGTCCTGTCAGAAACTTCTTAGATGTTTATCTTCTGTGGGGTCAGGGGAACTAGATTTGTCCTAGGCTTCCTAGTGGCTAAGTTACAGAAAATAATAAAGCAGATATTAACCAAGTGGATGTGCAATGGCTTGGTGGGTCTGTGAATTGAGAGAAATGACAAAAGTTTTGTGAAAGTAATATAACAGCAGGAAGCACTTAAAAATAGGAATAAGAGTCTTTAGCACATTTGCAAGAAAAGTACCATGTTCAATAGAGAGACAAATGGAAAAAAATAGACTCTTTTTATTTGAGTTGTGAATGGTTAGTAATTGCCCTTTCAGTTTGGATGCTCTGTGGATGTCCTTAGCAAACGCACTTTCAAAGTTGGCTGAACAGTAAGCATTTACTTCAGAAATAGTACTGTATTGGAAACATGAGGAGAGAAAATGTCAATGAAGAATACTTAAATGGATGGTTCAACTATCCAGGGTGTCTGGCAACCTTCTAGCACATTTCACTAAAAGTATAAACTGAAAATGTTGAGTTGGTACCACTGAAATAAAGATGGTGGTTTCCATTCAGTCAACATAGCAATCCTATTTCTTTAATTTTCATTTGACTTTGTCCTTCTTGGTTACCTTGCTGCCATAGAGAGTGAAAGGTGCAGGGAGAAATGTTCTGTTTTCTTGGAGACTTAAGTTTCATGTGCCAGGAAGTTCAAGCTTACACTCTAACTGACCTTCAGACTTGATTGCTTACTGCAGGTTGTTCTTGAACAGCAAATAGTACATGAGAAAACCATTTCAACTCTGAAACCAATCTTGGAATAGTAAGAGTAAGGGTTCTGACAGTTGGTGTAAAATCACAATAAAACTGAGAGAAGACTCTGTTTAATGTAAGCTGGGAAGCTGGCCCAAGGAAGACACAAATTGTGTTGTTGTTTAAGTCATAATAGGAAGACTGGATAAATAATAGCTTTTTTCCTGTTTGACTTGGTAAAGGATGTGAAAATTCCATTTTCATGGAATTACTACCTTGGCATTTTTGCCTCAGCTTCTGTAAATATATGAAAACCTTGAGTTCATAGTGAGCAGTTGGCTGGAAGTATTCCTGATACTCGGGCTGTTTGGATTAAAGAGTCATATGGCCCAACTGTTGTTGCTTACATAACTCTCCCCAGAAACCTGAGTGGAAGAATTGCTGTCTGCAGAGTCAGACTTCCAGTAGTAACAAGATGTTTTAAGCAAACTGACAATGGTGCAGCTTATTTTATGGCTTGTTATGATTCTCATCATATACAACCCTTTCAATATTTAATAGCTATGGTTGGTTATCGAATACAAGTTTTCCACTGGAAATGATTGGAAAGTGCCAGCTTCCCATCTCACTGTGGAAAAGAGACCCCAGGTGTAACACTTCAGTTGATAAATGCTGCTTCAGTGCAATACAGGCATGAGGCAGCAACTCAACAGCTCACTTGCTCATCTATAAAATAGGATGCATACTTGAAAGATCATCAGTGCAGGTTTTTTCTACCCATCATGTACAAGAAAAATCCCCTACCTCCTCTCCCACTGTTATTAAAATTAGCAGTGTTTTGTGTAATCTCGGAGATAAGCATGGCATAAATTATCTGGCATAGATGTTAGAGTTGAAGTGTAATGTCTTGTTTAGGATGTCGATGTTTGGAGAGTTGTTTTAATTGTGTTTTTAACAAAAAATGTTGGTATGAAAGCAGAGAAAGCAAGCTTCAAACTGACCACTAAGTCTTAATCGTGTTCTGCTGCTTGATCATCTGTGTTATTTCTAAGCACAAAAATTTCAGTCACCAAGCAGATGTATGAGAATATGTCCAGGAAAAAAAAACTGTGACATGAAAAGCTTGCTAGGAGAAATGATGTCACAGCTAATGGAACAGACTTGCTGAGAAAAGTCAGAATATCTTGAACAAACTGCCCCAGACTAGCAGCTCTGAAGTAGTCTCGAGGGACTGGAATCATGGAGGTCTTTTGCAGGAGAAAGGGAGAGCTGTGGCAGTTATTTGGAGAAGTGCTGGTTTATTTTTTTATCACCTTTTCTAGTTAGTTTAAATCTGACAGGACACAAGACAAAATAGTGGGAGGAAAAAATTCTCAGTTACGGTAAAATGTTGTTACACTTAATGTCTGATATTTTTTGGTGTTAAAAATCTTGGAGATATTTTAGGAAGCACTGCATGGAATCCATCCTCAACTATAGAGTACTTTGAAGCTAGTTGGTTATCCTTTGTGTTGTAGCTAATGATGGAAAATTATTGTCCAGTTTGGCTAACCTACCTCCTCTCTCTTTAATGGATTTATCTTTTGTTGCAGTCATCCTCAATACTGTTTGCAATCATCTACTCTTCCTAACAGAAGAGAATTACTTTTAAAGTAGTATCTATACTTGTCTGGGTACAGGCTGTTTATTATCTATGACAAAACACACTCTGCTTATAAGGGGCACTGAGGGTGCATCTGTTCTCATGTGTGTGGAGAGGAAAAAAAACATTTGCTAAGCCCTGTACTTGGCGGCAGCAGGATACTCAGGTCAACTGAATAGTGGGAATAGAAAGACCAAACCAACTGTGGATGAAGATAATGGATGCCATTAAATTAATAAAACATGGCATTGTATGTGTCAAACATGGTGAAAGATGGAAAACTTTTAAAAATATGGATCTAATGAAATCAGTAAGGCACTGTTGGCTACTGTAAGAAGTTCAATGGCCAGACCCTGTCAAAATTATGAGGACTTGGCAATGCTTCTATCTATTTACTTTGTGCATTAAATGAAAATAGAAAGTGGCTGCCATCATTTGGAGTGCTATAAGCAGAAATACAATAGCAACTAACAACATTGGTTTTGAAAATAGTGGAAATAGATGCAAATCCTACTACAGATGTAATTACCAAGCAAATGTTGGGCAAAGTGAAACTTAAAGTTGTCCAAAGACTTTATTTTCAGCTCCTGATTTTGTATTGAAGTTGCAGGTAGGTTTGGTTTCTTACAGCTGAAGAAAGTAAATGAAAAATTAATTATTGTTCTTATATGGAGTATGGAGGTGAATTAGTGGGAATTTGTTTGTTGACTTGCCTGTAAGACTCTTGGAGCTGATTACAGCAATTTTTCCCTCTTGAATCTTTTCACTATGCTAAAATCCCTTTTCTAAGAAAGCTGACCACTTTGTTAATGATTATATTGGCAGGAAGACTGTTTCCTTGCAGTAATCATATAAAAAGTCTTTAAAGCACCAAATAATTAATCTCCTCCATCTTATCAAGTGTTGCAGAAAAAAAGTTGACCGAAGTGTTTGATATTTACTGCTGTCAGTGAGACATACTTGAACATATACATATATACATAACATATATATGTCATACTTGACATATTTTCATACTTGAAAAGGAAGATGGTGTTGAAGTCTTAGGCTTTTCAGTAGGTGCTCTCTGGAATATCTTCTTGAAAGTGGCCAAGGATCAGAGGAAGATCCCTGTTCTTGATCAGTTTTGAAAATCATGCAGGTCTGGTATGACTTGAGAAATTTTAGTATTAAATGGTTTGTGTTGCTTAAGTTGTTATTGTGCTGCTGTTAATTAAACTCAATATGGCCAAACAACCAACTAGTGTTTTGGTTGGGTATTTGATGTTCTGAAAAATAACGTGTTTTGTGAAATGGAAAACTGAGGTGAAGCCTTGTGTGCCTAGTTTGATGGAGTTTCTCCACACAATCACTTGAATTGAGCTGTGTCTTGAAACTTGGTGCAGTTTGGAGGGAAAAAATTATAACATTTCAATTGTATTAGAAATACAATTGAAAAGTGATAACTTGTCTCTGAATATCTTTTCTCTTGAGCATTGAATACAGGTTTAAAGAAGGCTCTTCCTGTGAGAGTTTTCCAGAAAACTTCTTTGGAGGTCAGAAGGAAAGTTTGTCAGGGTCTGTACCAGTGTTGTTCCTCTGTTCTAGTACTAGAGTGATAAGTTTACATGCCTTGCTTGATTATACAAAAATATTTGTGTAGATCAGGAAATATTTAGCTCCTGTAGAACAGTACTCAGTTGTGCATATTATCATAGTAAGAAAAGAAAAGTGGAAACAAATAGACCTGGTAACTACATGTCTCAGGGTATCAGTTGGCACTACAAGACCTTTTTTGCTTGGGTAGTCATCAGGATAGTGGGTTTTGGTACCAATGCACAATATCACCTTGTCCTGGAAATGCTGATGCTGTGGCTGAGCCAGTGTCTTCTCTGGCTCTGTAATTCACTTCCTCAATTTATGTTTTCCATCTTAGGCTCAGAAAAATGGGTTGTTTGAATCTCTACATAAAGAAACAGCTTTCATGGAAGGTGTTTTAGACAAGTTAAGTTTACTTTTAGATTCACGAGGATGTGCCTGGATGTCCTACAAAGGGCTAAGGTACAGACTGGCCACACTCGGACACAAGCTGATCATGTACTTCCAGTACAGAATTAGGCAAAGTGTTTGTCCTTTTGAAGAGCTGATGTATTTATTTTATTTTTTTTAATAAGAAGGAAGAAATACAGTGGTGAGTGTGTGTGTATTGAAACAGTGTATAGCTCTGTAATGGAAAGCTTCCTGTTAAAAATCCTGAAGACTGGCATTCCTTATTTCTGGAGAAGATAAGGTGGCTTGGCAGTGATTTATACACGTTGAGAAAAAGCAGAAGTTTATAAGGCAGCATTAATATGATGTTACCAGGCAACCTGCAGTCATAAAAGGAATCACAGAATATTAGGGATTGGAAGGGACCTTGAAGACCACCAACTTTAACCCCCTGGCCAAAGTGAGACCAAAAAACGACTAGGGCAGGTCACTCCAAGACATGCAGGCAGGTCTTGAAAATCACCAGAGAAAGAGACTCAGCAACCTTTCAGGGGAGTCTGTGGAGTAATGAGGTTCAAAACCAATTTGTGTATCCTACTGTACTGAAAAAACTTGCAAATGGACCTGAAGTAGCAGAACTAGTTAAATGACTTCTGCTGGTGACTTGTATTTAAGATTTGTGACTTTCATTGTTGGTGTTGAGCTGTTGTTACTGCTTCTGACAATTTCTCTTGTGATCCTGTGGAAGCACTTCATTCTGAATGCTGGCATGCTTACCCCTAGGTCTTAAGATTAACCAAGAGGTTTTTTTCACCTTGAAAGAGTTACAGTCAAATGGATGTAACCTAACTTTTCCATTATTAGTTTTATGAACACCATTTACTAAAATCTTAGTAAGTAAGTTCTTGAATATTGACTCAGAGTGGATTGATATATGCCTTGTTTGCAAATCAGTGTATTAATGACATTGCATAGAATATTTTTTCTGTGATGCAGCAGCTATCACTGCAGAAGTGCCCACAAGAAATAACAAGCATTGAGCAAGCAAGATCAAATGTCATGGGTCAGAAAGGGGGAATGCTTGAAAGAATGTTGAAACCACTGTTCGTGTTTTCCCTTAAAGGATTTGAGCTGCCTTGATGTCCTTTCACCAGTTTCTTGACTGTCAGGTGTTGATTTAAACCATTGCTTTACGACTGTGTGATGAGTGATGGATGTAAATCTTCTGCAAGCTAAATGTTAGTTTCTCAGATAATGCAAAGAGCAGGACTAGAGCTCAAAGCAAGTGAATAGTAGTCTCAAATTGCTTATGTCCTGCAACAGAGCTGGCCAGTGACAAAAAAATTCTTAATTACTCATTTCTTGAAGCTTAAGGGTCATTTTTTTCATAAAGAGTAAAGCCAGACCCTGAGACAGGACATGAAGATGCTCCACACAACCTGCATTTAAAATGATTTTCTAATACAGTGGCATTTAGGAGAAACTGCTTTCTACTTTCTGACAATATATTTCATGTGGGAAGAACAGAGACATCAGACAAATGCCTTGCAAGTCAATTGCCTTACCAAAGACAATATTCCACAGTCAGAGGAAATAGCAAGTCTGCTTTAAATCCATGAAGGACTTGGCTAGTTATGCTTCCTCTTCTTCAAAAGGATGTGGATATCAAACAGCACAGGCATGTAAAATCGTTGTTGGATGAGTCTAGTCACGTCCTACACTGTGCTTCACTGGCCTTGTGGGAGAGGTCAGTGCCATGCCACTGCCCTGTGTTACCAGCAGTTTGGCTGCGGATGTGCAGGTCCACTTGTCTAGTTTTCTCTGAAATGCTTTAGACTTTAGAAATCTGGACTTAGTGTTCATTTGGATTACAAAAAGACCTTACTACTCAGACCTGTGGCACAGCTGATTTTTAAACTGAAGTGATATCCTGTGTTGACAGAAGATGAACACCTCGATCAGGAAGCTATATAAGGTACATGGAACAGCCAAAAATGACATCCACCTACCAAATTGCCAGTGTTAAGTCAAATATTGTACATAATCAGATAAATATAGCTGGAGTAGTAAATGTTCTATCTTGCTTTTCTACTACATGTGAAGTACTCCAATTGCCATATGTGATCATCAGACTTTGCAGCCATATGTATGATTATTGGAAATTACCAGCATCTTCAGTGATGAAGCAACTTGGATACTTGCTGGCTGGCAGAATTGTATAAATAAACAAACCTAAGTCCACTCCTTTTCACAGGAGGCTCAGGAGGAGAGAGTAGGGCAGCAATCCAAAACCCAAATGTTGATTATACTAGTTTTTTTTTCCTCTAAGCTGAGTAATCCAACAGGAGTTGAGAAATGAGGCAAATAGGTTGGAGAAGCTTTCACAACTGTGCTGTCAAACATTGAACAGTTGTCAGGAAGTTAGAAGGGGTTGAGATAGCTTGGCAGGGTGTTTGGGAGTCAAATAGAAAATCATAGCAAGCTCTCATAAGATGTGTTTAAAAAACAGAAAACAAAACCCTCAAAAAAACCCCACATAAATTATTCAGATGAGTAATTAACTGTGCCTATTCGTTTCAAAAGAATAAAAATTTTACCTGTAATCAAAGGACGTATAATCTGCAGTGAGGTATTGGAAAAGCATGGTGTATCAGAAAGGGTTAACAGTGATGAGTAATGAGCCATGGTTGAAACAGATGAGGGTAAGGGGAAAGCAGAACTTTGGGAGGAATTCATGGCCAGACGAGAAGAAACAGAGCCTTGGGAGGCACCTGCATGTGCAGAAGCTCTCAAAGCTGGGGGATGTTCAGTTGCCACGCTCAGAGCAGGGACAGTGGCTGCGCAGGAAGGGCAGCCCGAGGACAGGGCAGGGAGCTGGAGACAGGGGAGGCAAGAGCTGAGGGGGCGTCACGGGCCCCAGGAGCCACGTGTCTGGGCAGGTGTGTTTGCCTCGTGTGCCGCAGCCTGGGCGGGACGAGTTGCGGCCCAGGCTGGTCCCCTGTGCCGGAACTCGGTCCCCCTGCTCCCAGCAGAACCCGCTGGGCTGGTGCCGCGCCGAGGTCACCGCTGCCTCCGTGGGGACGCCCACGCCAAGCGCCGCGCCGGCCGATCTGCCTCTTGCACCGCACGGCGCTGCACCTGGGGCTGGGGGGCTGCATCTCTGTGGGGTCAGGATGTGGGAGCTGTGCTGTGGGATGCTGCCTGGAGCATAGGGAATTGCACGTGCTTGACTCAGTTCTGGGTGCCTGTGTCTATCCATTTGAGCCGTGCAAGGAATCCCTGAGCCCACTCTAAAACAGATGGGTGCATTTTCTTCATGCTTAATCATGGGTAATCTTGTTTGTTGGAACCTGTTACTAGGGAGTTGCAATTTAATATATGAAGCCTCTTGTGTTCAGTGTCTTAAAACTGGGATATTTAATGCTTCATAATGACTCTTAACAGAGTATGATTACTTCAGTTTGTAGCTCTGACAAGTTGGTTCAAAACTTGATCACACCTGAGCTGAGTATTGAAAATGGAGAAACTTAATAGCTTGACTTGTCTTCTCAAAAAGAAGTATCATGGTTTGTAAGTAAATTGGGAACCATGAATTTTATCATGTTTAGTCAGGATGAATTTACAAATCCTCTAAGGTTAATGTAAGCCAAGTCCAGTTAGATATTTCTGAAGAAAAGTATCTGATGAAAAGCTATAGTCAGCACACTGAGGCAAGTGCTTTGCCTACTAAGTAACTTTGGTATGTGTAAAACCTGTGGTAATTTAGTCCCAAATAATGTGTGTAACATACACATGTAGTGTGTCCTCAAAAAATCCGTTTTACAAACATCAAGCAACTGGAAAACTTAAAAAATGCTTGTGTGTATATGGAACAGTTTAGTCTATAGATAATAATTTTGTAGTAATGTTACCTAATAATAGAATTCAAAACAGAAATGAAGTTTGCCATTCAAGAGTAAGGAATGCTGGCTCCTTTAGGTGGGGAAACATATCAGCTGGAGTATGAAATAGATACATCATAGTAATGTGCTAGTAAATTAGCATTTCATCCTCAAAAGGGGGCAGTTGGCTTTTTCACTAGGTATTATGTTGTGTTATACTTGAGCATTAAGTAACTTTTGCAGTTGTGCCAGTGCCACCATTAACCAAGTGTTCATTGGTGGACATGGCAGAGAGAAGCAGGACAAGCTGCATGAAATTGGAGGACAGGGCTGTCATATAACTGAAGGTGAACAGTTAGTATCTGTAGCATGCAGGTGTTCATGACACAACATGCAGTTTTTAGGTCTGTTAAAAATAGGTGGCTATAAAAGAGTCCCTTCCAAGTAACTGCAAATTCTATGGCAGAGTTTGTTCTCTATCTCTGAGTCTGTTTTACTGATCATGGAATTTTTTAGTTTGCTTAATACAGGATCAACTGTTAACCTAGCACTGCCGATGTGTTGGACATTGTTCTTTCAAAGAAATATTTATGAAATGATTTTAGAAAAGATGACTTCTCGCTCAATCCATGTGGTTGTTGTTTTTTTAAAGCCTTAGACCTTTAGAATTGTTAATTTATTACAGGGGAATGTCCTTATTCAGTGGTGGTTATCTCTGTAATGGGGGCCCAGTGTTTGTGGCTGCACCTGCAAGGGAACTGTAGCCTGGCATGGACACTGAGGTTGGTTGTGCAAGTGTCCTCTTAGGCAAGGTATTTTGTTAACCTTCACCTGTATGACTGAATCTTCTCATGAACTAGATCTTTCTCTTCCTATAGCTGCCTTTCTCCTTTCTTGAAAGTGCTGCTATGCTTCCAATCACTGTATTTTCATATCCTTGTGATGTTTAACAGTCCATGGCTAGCCCAGTCTATGGAAATCTGAGTTTTCCAAGGTAACATGAATTGGATGATCAAGATTAATAATAATTCTGCCTCAGCTTCTATGCTCTTATTGCTATTTGATCCTGAAAAGCAAACAAGACTATGCCACTTAACTTTATTTTCCTGCTCATTTTCTTGGTTAGCAAGTGATCTGATTTCCCTCATTTTAAAATTAATTTTTGCACTCAAGTGTGCATGGGTTTATAGTTTAATGATGTAAGTGGTGGTGGCTGGTCTTAATGTCCACACATTTTATTCTCTTTACATGTCTGAATAGACCAATTAGTTGTATGGCTGTCTTATGTCATGCTTTGATGTCTCCAGTGAAGACACGGTTTTGCCTTTTTTGGTAAGCTGATGTTGAATTTTGCAGGAGTTACTGGAATTTCTTCTCTATAAGGCTATTGTAGTAACTGATTTATGGCTTTCAGTGTCTCTATTAGATTGACAGAGAATAAAAAAGCAGGTCAGGGGTATAAAAAGATCCAGGTTCTCACATAAAAGTAGTATCAAAACCAGTTTTTCCTGAATGCCACAGTTCAGTTATATGTTCTCTGTTGAAAAACAGGCCAACAGATTAAAAATAAATAAATAAAAAAAAATTCCCAGGTTAGGTTGAAGTACATGTAGAGGACACATGTGAAGGAAATAATACTTAAAAATGCAGTTAAAGCAACACAAGGAGAATCTCTTAGGCAATGAGGTGGATGTAAAAAACAAATCTATGCTGTTGATTACATACTTAAAATTTCTTGGTTAAACTCCAAAAGAAAGCTTACATGGTGTTTGGGAAAGGTAAATGGTTTCATTTTGTTCTTCTCCAAGGGAAAACTTTTGTGTTTAGGAATTCCCCATTCCTAAAATATATGGCTGATTATATCACTAAAAGGCAAAGTCATTTTGCAGGTTGTTTTCATAGTAAATGGTATGTATAAAAATATTGACTATTTACTAGGAAAACTCAAAATAATTACTTCTGTTGGCAGTCAAGGAAAGGTATTTTTGCACTAGAAAAGACTAGAAAAGTTGAGATACCTGCTGTTGACGTGAGCATTTGTATGCTTTATAAATATTCCCTTTTTTAAACTTATTTTACTGTCATTTAGAAAAGGTTACCTTTCTGCCATCCTAGCCCACACAACACAATTTTGTGTGCTATTTACTTTGCCTATCAGACTTCCATGTTATTGTTTTAAATGTGTTGTACTTGTTGAAATGATATTGCTTGCAGTAGTAATTTCATGAACAGAAAGTATGTATGGAATAAGTTTTTAATGTAGCTCTGGAAGTAGATTTCCATAAATATTCTGGGAGACCTTACAGAACTTGCTACTAAGTTTTAAAATTGTTTTTCAAAAGGTATTTAATTGGAATGCTGCAGTAATGAATGGTTGTTATGTAGGTAAATCCAACTCTTCCCGCTTAGAAGTGTTAATACTACTTGGTTTTCTGTGTCTTCCTTTCCTGCTAATACTGTGTTAGTGTTTAAACTAGAGGTAAATAGCTTACAGATGTATTAGAACCTCTTTTAAAAATAGTTGCAGTGGGGGGAGATATCATGATACATCCAGTATGGAAACAACAGTTTGCTAACAAGACAAAATAAAATGTGTGACTGATGCAATACAGCTGGTGATAGGTCTTGGCAATTATGTAGCAATTTTCCCAACAGTGAAAAGGGTGGCAGTGAGTCTTGCAGCACAGTTCTGATGTAGATTTCCTACAGGGGCATGTTTATGTTGGAGACGATGCACAAGCTGCTGTGTGAACATCAAATTGTTCTATTGGTTTGTGCATTAATGAAGTTAAATTAGCTCAGTCATTTAGTGCACATTTTATTGAGGATCCAACTGTTCAGACAGTTGATTTTTATGTAACTAGCCCAGAATGTTGCCAGTTAAATGTAAGTTACCCATCAGGGATCCAGAGTTTGTTATTGGAAGGAATAGGGCAAGTTAGTTACTTGATGATAAAGTTGAACTGGATGGGATTACTTTTTTTCTGTTTTATTTGATAGGCAAAAATGGAGAAGGATGAATTGAACAGTAGCACAGTATGATAGCTTGGTAATGCATATAGGTTGATATATTGTCATCTTTATACCTGTTCTGCACAGGGAAGTATTGGTGATAACAAGACTCCTCCAGGCCTCTGATTGGTATAAAAGTCATCCCCTGTTCATGAATGAAAACATAGACTAGAATGTAAAGGGGAAAATTAAGAGCTAAGAGTATCTCTGCTTAAAAATTAAACCTATTACAGAGGAGAACTGCTGTGAAGGTACCTGCTGTGTTTTTGTTGCCTCTTAGATGAGAATCTGTTCCATACAGAATGGTCCATGATCTAGATATTTTTCTTTAAGAGTCTAAAATCTATCACTAGACAAAAGATCTTTGATACAGGTAGTGCATTTCCATATGCTTCACAAGTAGAAAACATGGGAAGAACCCACTGAAGCCCCCTAATCTGGGAGACATAAGGCAAGACACATGTAATTTTTGATCTGGAATAAAGGCAGCTCTTTAGAGAAATTCCATTTAACTTTGAATGCATTTTGGTGCTGTGTCATGTAAAAAGGCAATGCTGTGGGTACCATAACTTGTCTGGAATGTCACTGGAACTTACAGTAAGGTAAACAGGCTTGCCTTATGGCTTTATGATTGGAAGGAAGCCTGGTTTTAACTCTGATTTTCAGTGACAACCAGGTTGAAATAATCTTGTGCTTTAATAGCTGGGAGATGAGAATTTTTGGGGGGTTGTAGGTGGGACTTGTCACACTGAGACAAAATTCAGTCGTTTTTCTAGCAGTACTGAAGGTGTACCTGTCAAGAACCACAGGGAGAAATCAGGTTTAACTATAAGACATGCAAATGTTTACTAGGAAGTAATCTAACATAAATGATTGCTATCTTATCAAGTTAAAAAATAATTTTAAGTCTTAATGTAGATAATACAATCATAGGATGGTTTAAGTTTGAAAGGGCTTTAAACATGATCAGGTTCCAAACCCCCTGCATGGGCAGGGAGACATACTTGTAAATAAAATTCAAGTGCCATTGTTGTCCCAGAGGCTGCATTTGTATGGTTTGTAAGAAATGAAATGCTATTTGGTAACAGCTTTCTTCTGTGGGAGGGGGGACAAGAAGGGTAGCAGCACAAAAGTCAAGTCTAGTAGGGTGATAGTTGAAAAAAAACTGTAGATGGAATTGGGTTTTGCTGGATCTTGCCCTCATCAGGAATACAGACATAATTTCAGGCTCTCTGTGGGTTACAGGAGCAGTGACTTAGATTCATATTAAGACAGGAGGTTAAGGCTGGTATTTTTGTGGTCATGGGTTGATCTTTATGGATGATTTTGATGAGGGCTTATAGTAGCGCACTGTCAGTAAGTTGGCAGATGACACTAAGTTGGGTGGGAGTTTCCATCTGCTTTAGGGTAGGAAGGCTCTGCAGAGTTATCTAGACAACCTTGTTTGGCCTTCAATAAAGCCAAATGTTAGGTCTTCCACTTAAGCCACAAAAACCCCTAGCAGTGCTCCAGGCCTGGGGAGGAGTGGCTGGAGAGCTACCCAGACAAGAGGGACCTGGAGGTGTTGATTGACAGTTGGCTGAATATGAGCCAGCAGCATGCTCAGGTGGCCAAGAAGGCAAATATCACCCTGGCCTGCATCAAGAAGAGAGTGACCAGCAGGACCAGGGACGTCATCTTGCCTCTCTACTCAGCCTTGATTAGGCTGCTTCTTGAGCACTGTGTGCAGTTCTGGGCACAGCAGTATAGGAAGGACAGACGTGCTGGAGAGGGTGCAGAGAAGGGCAGCTAGGCTATTTAGGGGTCTGGAGAACAGGTCTTCTGAGGAAAGGCTGAGGGAGCTGAGGCTGTCCAGCCTGGAGAGGAGGAGGATGAAGGGAGGCCTCACTGCTCTCCAGAATTTCTTGAAAGGAGGTTGCAGTGAGGTTGGTGTTGGGCTCTTCTTCCCAGTGACTTGTGATAGGAAAAGAGGAAATGGGGTCAAGTTGCACCAGAAGAGGTTCAGATTAGGTATTAGGAAAAAGGTATTCACAGAGTGGTGAGGCATTGGAACAGGCGGCTTAGGGAGGTGGTAGAAGCACCATCCCTAGATGTGTGCAAAAAAATAGACATGGTGCTTCAGGCTATGGTTCAGTTGTTGGGGTTATAGGGCTGATGGCTGGGCTTTTTGATCCTGAAGGTCTTTTCTAACTTGGATAATTTTGTTATTGCGCTCATTAGACATAAGATAAAAAGCTGACAAATAAGAAGTACAATGTCGTAATAATCAAGATTTTTATTACTAAATTGAAAGAGCAGGACCGTGTGTTTTAAGTTGACCTAAACTCTGGAATACTTTGTGTTGTCTCCTCTGGGTACAGTGTTTCATTTTTACCCTATTATCATTAGTTGGGATTTCTTCCTTGTGTTATGCAAGCTGAAAAATAACTTACTCTCAGGTTTAACAATTGCACTTTAAATTGTTTAAGACTTGCTGTCTGACTTGTAAGAAATTGAGTTTCTCTTGCTGTGCGTTTTGTGCTCATGGCGGGCAACTGAAGGGTTTGTGGGAAGAGCTGGTGCCTCTGTGGGAACACCAGAAAGAGACATTATTCTGGTCTTGATCTTAGGTAAGAATGTTTGACTTCAAAGTAGAGTGCAGTCTTTTTGTCTTTGGCCTATCAGATCTTTTCAGAAGTATTACCTTAACTATTTTGCTAATAACACCTCAATAATGGTGTACTATATAACATGTTGCTTAAATGAAACATAGACTATGGAAGGGGTTAAATATTAATTAAGTTCCTGAACATTCCATGCTGGATAATTCTCACTTTTCTGGATCCTTGGATGCTGTCAAATGCCACAGAATTATAATACACTGGAACTGTGGACATAAAAGTTACATATGTCAGACTAGCTCCTTGATCTATTTAAGTGCAAATGTAGCTCTAAACAGAAAGCCATAATACTACTGTATTTAAGGTTGAGTAAATATTCCTAAGCATCTTTTTTTT
>NW_009952874.1:10270-12223 GCF_000747805.2 Chaetura pelagica | reverse complement strand
GCCTTCTGGGCTGCAATTGCACATTGGTGGCTCATGTCCAGCTTTTCATCCACTAGTACCCCCAGGTCTTCTTCCATAGAGCTGCTCTCCAGCATGTCTTCCCCAGCTTGTATTGATATCTGTGGCTGCCCCAGCACAGGTGCAGGACCCCACATTTGGCCTTGTTGTACCTCAAGAGGTTGACCTGGGCCCACTTCTCCAGCTTGTCCAGGTCCCTCTGGATGACACCCCATCCCTCTGGCATATTAACCCTACCACCCAGCTTGGTGTCATCGGCAAATTTGCTGATGGTGCTCTTAATGCCACTGTCAATATAATTAATGAAGATACTAATCAACACTGGTCCCAGTAGGGACTCCTGAGGGACATCCCTTGTCACTGTTTTGCATCTGGACATCAAGCCGCTGATGTGGCCATCCACCTGATTCCTAATCCAATGAACAGTCCACCCATCCGACCTTTATCTCGCCAACTTAGAGAGGAAGACGCTGTGAGGGACTGTGTCAAAGGCCTTGGAGGTGTTGATTGACAGTTGGCTGAATATGAGCCAGCAGCATGCTCAGGTGGCCAAGAAGGCCAATATCACCCTGGCCTGCATCAGGAAGAGTGTGATCAGCAGGACCAGGGAGGTCATCTTGCCTCTCTACTCAGCCTTGGTTAGGCTGCTTCTTGAGCACTGTGTGCAGTTCTGGGCACAGCAGTATAGGAAGGACAGACGTGCTGGAGAGGGTGCAGAGAAGGGCAGCTAGGCTATTTAGGGGTCTGGAGAACAGGTCTTCTGAGGAAAGGCTGAGGGAGCTGAGGCTGTCCAGCCTGGAGAGGAGGAGGATGAAGGGAGGCCTCACTGCTCTCCAGAATTTCTTGAAAGGAGGTTGCAGTGAGGTTGGTGTTGGGCTCTTCTCCCCAGTGACTTGTGATAGGAAAAGAGGAAATGGGGTCAAGTTGCACCAGAAGAGGTTCAGATTAGGTATTAGGAAAAAGGTATTCACAGAGTGGTGAGGCATTGGAACAGGCGGCTCAGGGAGGTGGTAGAAGCACCATCCCTAGATGTGTGCAAAAAAATAGACATGGTGCTTCAGGCTATGGCTCAGTTGTTGGGGTTATAGGGCTGATGGTTGGGCTTTTTGATCCTGAAGGTCTTTTCCAACTTGGATAATTTTGTTATTGCGCTCATTAGACGTAAGATAAAAAGCTGACAAATAAGAAGTACAATGTCATAATAATCAAGATTTTTATTACTAAATTGAAAGAGCAGGACTGTGTGTTTTAAGTTGACCTAAACTCTGGAATACTTTGTGTTGTCTCCTCTGGGTACAGTGTTTCATTTTTACCCTATTATCATTAGTTGGGATTTCTTCCTTGTGTTATGCAAGCTGAAAAATAACTTACTCTCAGGTTTAACAATTGCACTTTAAATTGTTTAAGACTTGCTGTCTGACTTGTAAGAAATTGAGTTTCTCTTGCTGTGCGTTTTGTGCTCATGGCGGGCAACTGAAGGGTTTGTGGGAAGAGCTGGTGCCTCTGTGGGAACACCAGAAAGAGACATTATTCTGGTCTTGATCTTAGGTAAGAATGTTTGACTTCAAAGTAGAGTGCAGTCTTTTTGTCTTTGGCCTATCAGATCTTTTCAGAAGTATTACCTTAACTATTTTGCTAATAACACCTCAATAATGGTGTACTATATAACATGTTGCTTAAATGAAACATAGACTATGGAAGGGGTTAAATATTAATTAAGTTCCTGAACATTCCATGCTGGATAATTCTCACTTTTCTGGATCCTTGGATGCTGTCAAATGCCACAGAATTATAATACACTGGAACTGTGGACATAAAAGTTACATATGTCAGACTAGCTCCTTGATCTATTTAAGTGCAAATGTAGCTCTAAACAGAAAGCCATAATACTACTGTATTTAAGGTTGAGTAAATATTCCTAAGCATCTTTTTTTT
>NW_009952874.1:0-7318 GCF_000747805.2 Chaetura pelagica | reverse complement strand
ATTTTGCAGGTTGTTTTCATAGTAAATAGTATGTATAAAAATATTGACTATTTACTAGGAAAACTCAAAATAATTACTTCTGTTGGCAGTCAAGGAAAGGTATTTTTGCACTAGAAAAGACTAGAAAAGTTGAGATACCTGCTGTTGACGTGAGCATTTGTATGCTTTATAAATATTCCCTTTTTTAAACTTATTTTACTGTCATTTAGAAAAGGTTACCTTTCTGCCATCCTAGCCCACACAACACAATTTTGTGTGCTATTTACTTTGCCTATCAGACTTCCATGTTATTGTTTTAAATGTGTTGTACTTGTTGAAATGATATTGCTTGCAGTAGTAATTTCATGAACAGAAAGTATGTATGGAATAAGTTTTTAATGTAGCTCTGGAAGTAGATTTCCATAAATATTCTGGGAGACCTTACAGAACTTGCTACTAAGTTTTAAAATTGTTTTTCAAAAGGTATTTAATTGGAATGCTGCAGTAATGAATGGTTGTTATGTAGGTAAATCCAACTCTTCCCGCTTAGAAGTGTTAATACTACTTGGTTTTCTGTGTCTTCCTTTCCTACTAATACTGTGTTAGTGTTTAAACTAGAGGTAAATAGCTTACAGATGTATTAGAACCTCTTTTAAAAATAGTTGCAGTGGGGGGAGATATCATGATACATCCAGTATGGAAACAACAGTTTGCTAACAAGACAAAATAAAATGTGTGACTGATGCAATACAGCTGGTGATAGGTCTTGGCAATTATGTAGCAATTTTCCCAACAGTGAAAAGGGTGGCAGTGAGTCTTGCAGCACAGTTCTGATGTAGATTTCCTACAGGGGCATGTTTATGTTGGAGACGATGCACAAGCTGCTGTGTGAACATCAAATTGTTCTATTGGTTTGTGCATTAATGAAGTTAAATTAGCTCAGTCATTTAGTGCACATTTTATTGAGGATCCAACTGTTCAGACAGTTGATTTTTATGTAACTAGCCCAGAATGTTGCCAGTTAAATGTAAGTTACCCATCAGGGATCCAGAGTTTGTTATTGGAAGGAATAGGGCAAGTTAGTTACTTGATGATAAAGTTGAACTGGATGGGATTACTTTTTTTCTGTTTTATTTGATAGGCAAAAATGGAGAAGGATGAATTGAACAGTAGCACAGTATGATTGCTTGGTAATGCATATAGGTTGATATATTGTCATCTTTATACCTGTTCTGCACAGGGAAGTATTGGTGATAACAAGACTCCTCCAGGCCTCTGATTGGTATAAAAGTCATCCCCTGTTCATGAATGAAAACATAGACTAGAATGTAAAGGGGAAAATTAAGAGCTAAGAGTATCTCTGCTTAAAAATTAAACCTATTACAGAGGAGAACTGCTGTGAAGGTACCTGCTGTGTTTTTGTTGCCTCTTAGATGAGAATCTGTTCCATACAGAATGGTCCATGATCTAGATATTTTTCTTTAAGAGTCTAAAATCTATCACTAGACAAAAGATCTTTGATACAGGTAGTGCATTTCCATATGCTTCACAAGTAGAAAACATGGGAAGAACCCACTGAAGCCCCCTAATCTGGGAGACATAAGGCAAGACACATGTAATTTTTGATCTGGAATAAAGGCAGCTCTTTAGAGAAATTCCATTTAACTTTGAATGCATTTTGGTGCTGTGTCATGTAAAAAGGCAATGCTGTGGGTACCATAACTTGTCTGGAATGTCACTGAAACTTACAGTAAGGTAAACAGGCTTGCCTCATGGCTTTATGATTGGAAGGAAGCCTGGTTTTAACTCTGATTTTCAGTGACAACCAGGTTGAAATAATCTTGTGCTTTAATAGCTGGGAGATGAGAATTTTTGGGGGGTTGTAGGTGGGACTTGTCACACTGAGACAAAATTCAGTCGTTTTTCTAGCAGTACTGAAGGTGTACCTGTCAAGAACCACAGGGAGAAATCAGGTTTAACTATAAGACATGCAAATGTTTACTAGGAAGTAATCTAACATAAATGATTGCTATCTTATCAAGTTAAAAAATAATTTTAAGTCTTAATGTAGATAATACAATCATAGGATGGTTTAAGTTTGAAAGGGCTTTAAACATGATCAGGTTCCAAACCCCCTGCATGGGCAGGGAGACATACTTGTAAATAAAATTCAAGTGCCATTGTTGTCCCAGAGGCTGCATTTGTATGGTTTGTAAGAAATGAAATGCTATTTGGTAACAGCTTTCTTCTGTGGGAGGGGGGACAAGAAGGGTAGCAGCACAAAAGTCAAGTCTAGTAGGGTGATAGTTGAAAAAAAACTGTAGATGGAATTGGGTTTTGCTGGATCTTGCCCTCATCAGGAATACAGACATAATTTCAGGCTCTCTGTGGGTTACAGGAGCAGTGACTTAGATTCATATTAAGACAGGAGGTTAAGGCTGGTATTTTTGTGGTCATGGGTTGATCTTTATGGATGATTTTGATGAGGGCTTATAGTAGCGCACTGTTAGTAAGTTGGCAGATGACACTAAGTTGGGTGGGAGTTTCCATCTGCTTTAGGGTAGGAAGGCTCTGCAGAGTTATCTAGACAGCCTTGATTGGCCTTCAATAAAGCCAAATGTTAGGTCTTCCACTTAAGCCACAAAAACCCCTAGCAGTGCTCCAGGCCTGGGGAGGAGTGGCTGGAGAGCTACCCAGACAAGAGGGACCTGGAGGTGTTGATTGACAGTTGGCTGAATATGAGCCAGCAGCATGCTCAGGTGGCCAAGAAGGCCAATATCACCCTGGCCTGCATCAGGAAGAGTGTGATCAGCAGGACCAGGGAGGTCATCTTGCCTCTCTACTCAGCCTTGGTTAGGCTGCTTCTTGAGCACTGTGTGCAGTTCTGGGCACAGCAGTATAGGAAGGACAGACGTGCTGGAGAGGGTGCAGAGAAGGGCAGCTAGGCTATTTAGGGGTCTGGAGAACAGGTCTTCTGAGGAAAGGCTGAGGGAGCTGAGGCTGTCCAGCCTGGAGAGGAGGAGGATGAAGGGAGGCCTCACTGCTCTCCAGAATTTCTTGAAAGGAGGTTGCAGTGAGGTTGGTGTTGGGCTCTTCTCCCCAGTGACTTGTGATAGGAAAAGAGGAAATGGGGTCAAGTTGCACCAGAAGAGGTTCAGATTAGGTATTAGGAAAAAGGTATTCACAGAGTGGTGAGGCATTGGAACAGGCGGCTTAGGGAGGTGGTAGAAGCACCATCCCTAGATGTGTGCAAAAAAATAGACATGGTGCTTCAGGCTATGGTTCAGTTGTTGGGGTTATAGGGCTGATGGCTGGGCTTTTTGATCCTGAAGGTCTTTTCTAACTTGGATAATTTTGTTATTGCGCTCATTAGACATAAGATAAAAAGCTGACAAATAAGAAGTACAATGTCGTAATAATCAAGATTTTTATTACTAAATTGAAAGAGCAGGACTGTGTGTTTTAAGTTGACCTAAACTCTGGAATACTTTGTGTTGTCTCCTCTGGGTACAGTGTTTCATTTTTACCCTATTATCATTAGTTGGGATTTCTTCCTTGTGTTATGCAAGCTGAAAAATAACTTACTCTCAGGTTTAACAATTGCACTTTAAATTGTTTAAGACTTGCTGTCTGACTTGTAAGAAATTGAGTTTCTCTTGCTGTGCGTTTTGTGCTCATGGCGGGCAACTGAAGGGTTTGTGGGAAGAGCTGGTGCCTCTGTGGGAACACCAGAAAGAGACATTATTCTGGTCTTGATCTTAGGTAAGAATGTTTGACTTCAAAGTAGAGTGCAGTCTTTTTTTCTTTGGCCTATCAGATCTTTTCAGAAGTATTACCTTAACTATTTTGCTAATAACACCTCAATAATGGTGTACTATATAACATGTTGCTTAAATGAAACATAGACTATGGAAGGGGTTAAATATTAATTAAGTTCCTGAACATTCCATGCTGGATAATTCTCACTTTTCTGGATCCTTGGATGCTGTCAAATGCCACAGAATTATAATACACTGGAACTGTGGACATAAAAGTTACATATGTCAGACTAGCTCCTTGATCTATTTAAGTGCAAATGTAGCTCTAAACAGAAAGCCATAATACTACTGTATTTAAGGTTGAGTAAATATTCCTAAGCATCTTTTTTTTGCTGGCACTTGGAGAATGCTTGTTCTTCTTGACATAAAACTATCCTTGTCTTGCAAGTCCAAAGAAAATCTGTTGTCTGCTTTTTTTTTTTATATAGGATCTTTACTTTTCCACTTACGTGCACGTGGAGCAGAGTGTTGCATCAAACTATCCTTGTCTTGCAAGTCCAAAGAAAATTTGTTGTCTGCTTTTTTTTTATATAGGATCTTTACTTTTCCGCTTACGTGCACGTGGAGCAGAGTGTTAAGCTCCTTGGAAGCTTAGCATTCCAACAGGATAGTTCATACTGCTAGTGATTACAAAACAGGCACATGCTGCAGGTCAGACAGTTCAGATGAAGTGATTTGAGGAAGCAAATTTGAGCACAAAACACGACTATGATGAGAACAGTTTTGTGGGTGAGATGGAGGGGTTAAGAGGCCAAGTCTGCTGAAGACAACTTTTATCATAGATTAGTCCTTTGTCACTCCTTGGGTGTTGCTCAGGTTGAAACTGCAGTGAGTTGTGTCTAACTAACCTTTCCAGTTGGATGGTGAAGGGCAATCCTACTCTAGTAAATCTGCAGCATCTTTTACATGGTGCACCTCTTGAACTGTAGTGCTTCTACAGTAGGAAAGGGATGGGAGCAGATGTGCCACAGAAATGAGATATTAAAAGAGCTCATCGAGACCTTTCTGATTAAATAGGATTTATCTGAACTGGGGAAATATGGTTTCATCAAAATGGGAGCCTCTTCAGTGCACTCTGCTCCAGTGAAACCTGTGGCAGGGAAATTCTACACACTTGCCAATTGTAAACTCTAAAATGTAGAATGAGGAAAGAAAGGAGAAGAGATGAAAAGCCTTGTATGTCACAGCTCCAGTTCATCTTCTGATTTATTCAACTAGACTCTTGAACTTTATTATTGAATAGATGAGGAGAAACTGAGCTTCAAAACTCTTGGCTGTTTAAAAGTGGGACTTCCTCAGCCTTTCCAAACAGCCTCTGAACTTGTTCAGCTCCATCCCATATAAATCAGGAAGAGATAAAATCTAGAAACAAAATATGGATTAATAGACCAGCTCCATCCGAAGCTCAAACTTCAGTTAGAAGTTGGCAAAGTGGTTTATTACTGCATTGCACTTTGATGTATCATTCCCTTAAAGGAAACCTTTAAGGTTATCCAAACAAAACTCAACCGTGTTATTTGTTTTGCAAAAGGGAAATGGAGTTGAAAAACAGAGTTGTTGCAGAGTTTTTTTGCCACCTGCAATTCTTATTGTTTGCTTTGCTTCTTCTCTAACTTCAGGAAGATGTTTTTTTATTTATCTGAGTGGGGACATGGAAAGAGCTTGATGGTATACTAAGAATATCTAATATATGTAATATGTATATTCTTAGTGTATATAATATGTAAATATAATTATATATTATACATATTGTTTTGATGATACATGTAATATATAATATATGTAATATATAAGAATGTATAATCTTCTGCAACAGTTTGACATTAGGAAAAGTAGAACTACTTTGTCTTCTCAGTGTTGGAAGCATGACAGGTGTTTTTCTGCACATGTTCTGAGTCAAACAGCTGTCATTATATGCAGTTACTTAGTGGAATATCAAACCTAAGTGAACATCTCAGCTATGATTTCTAACTTAGAATCACCATTGTGCTTTCAATGTTCATATGACTCTTGACTGGCTTAGGGAACAGGCAGTCCTCATGTTTTGCCTGCTAGTATAATATTGTCCTTTCTGTGACTTCTGCAAGGTTGCTTTGGTGGTTATTCCTCTCCTGAAATACTGCAAGATGTGTAAGGGATCGAAAGTTTGTGAGAATTTGGAGCACAGGAAAGGTGATCTCTGGGAAAACTCACATAGCTTTTCAATGCGGCAGGTCCAGACAAGTGCCAAGATGTGGTGTTACTTGCCTGTTGGTGTTAAATATCAAGTTTTTTAAACACTACCCTTAATGATGGAGTCAGTAGCAATCGGTAGTGCTGGACTGATTACATGGATAGCTTGCAGCAGATTTCACAACTAGTTGTAGATGACTGGGAAGGACTTAAAGCCAAGAAAATGGTGCACTAATGCTTCAGAAGTCCTTACCCTATGCTGTTCATACTAATTCAAGGCTTGTATGTCTGTCTACAAAGGGAGGCCCAGAATTGCAGGGATGCCAGGCTGTTCCTGACTTTCTTACTTTGGGCAGTGACTATAGCAGGCACACAAACTAGATTTGTAGCTTTGTACCAAGATGTCCTACTTGAAACTCGGGAAATAACAGTTACTGGTCAGAGTAATGTATTTGCCACTGTTGCACTGAAATGAGGCAGGTCCACTGTGACAGAATGGCTGTTTGGTTCTACAGAGCAAAATGTAGAAAAACATATGATGTAATCTGAGGAATGAAATAGTAGTACTTGGGAACCTTTTTCCAATAGTCTTTTATTCTGTAACAGAGAAAACTAGATGGAATTTGTTTCTGTTATTATTTTAGCAAGTATATATAATCTAGTTTCATATACTGCACAGAGCATTAATTCTTGATGGTTAGGGAAGATCATCCAAGAGTCTCATTCTCATTTCTTTGCCTATTTGCAGTTGGTGACCTGTGCAAATCTCACAGGTGAGGTGTTAGGTTTGCATATGATAAAGCTCTCCCTGAAGCTGCTTAAATATTTGCTGTTGCACAGTTACAAATGTTTTGGCGGCTTGGTGTAATTATGTGTGGGGGTGTTTCAGGAAACTACTCTTGGGTGGATGAAATCCCCTCTTCGGTGAAATGTGGTTGTGCCTATAGCAGCCTCACTGTTTTTCTGAACACAGAGGAAGGTTTTGTCCTTGACCGGGGGAGATCACCCCTTGGACAAGGAACAGGTGGAAAAATAATGATTTTAGAAAACATAATATATCTCTGATAAATTAATTCATGGGGAATTTTTTTGGTCAGAGCAGGTCAGTTGTTCTTTACCTAATGATAACTGGAGTTTTGGAGGTGCTGAAATGTGACTGTTTCTCTGAGTGACATCTTATGAGTAAGGGTCTTCATGCAAGCCAAACATGGCTAGGAAAAAGCATTTAAAAAGTGTATGAGCCTGACAATGTGGTAGGAAAAGAATTGGTGGAATAAGTAATACAAACCAAATAGCGAAGATTTAGCAGTGAAAGCTAAGTAGGAGCAGTTAGTAGAAGATAGTAACTG
>NW_009952873.1:2958728-2959868 GCF_000747805.2 Chaetura pelagica | reverse complement strand
CGGGCCCTGGAAGGGCCGCATCTTGGGCTGCTGTCAAGAGTTTAAAAACAAAACCAAGAAAGAAACCAACCAAAACCGAACCGACAAGCACTCCCCCGAAAAAACAGCCTCAAGGGTATTGGGACAGGCCGGACACTGTGGCAGGAGGAGCCTCTTCCTGCGGCAGGGAACTGGCGAGTTGTCACTCTCACAGCTGCTTCCCCAGCCTCAGGAGCAGGAAAAGGGTGAAACCATCCTTACAGTGAAAAAGAAGGGACCGGCAGACCCCAGCTGCGCGATTTGGTGAGCCCGGTTTCAGCAACTAGGGGTGCTGAGAGTGGTAAGCAAACCAACCCGTCTCGCTTGCAAGTCCTTGTAGACTTCAAAGGCCATAAATCCGTGTCAGCCAACACTCCAGGCAGAAATCACAGCAAATCAGTCACAATCAAAAGAAGCATGACCATCAGGCTGAGGGATGTGATTCTCCCCATCTGCTCAGCCCTCCTGAGATCCCCTCCTGCAGTGCTGTGTCCAGTTACAGGGCCCCCAGCACAGGAAAAACAAGGAACTGTTTGAGTGAGTCCAGGTGAGGGCCATGAAGAGAAGGATCTGAGGAGACCTTATAGCAGCCTTCCACGGTTTAAGAACCTGGGGAGGGACTTCTTAAAGGGGCATGTAGTGATAAGACAAGGGGGAGTGGTTTCAAGTAGAAAGAGGGCAGATTTAGATTAGATATTAGGAAGAAATTCTTTACTGTGAGGGTGGTGAGACACTGGAACAGGCTGTCCAGGGAAGCTGTGGATGTTCCATCGCTGGCAGAATCCAAGGTCAGGTTGGATGGAACTTTGAGCAATCTGGTCTATTCGCATCCCTGTCCACGCAGGGGAGTTGGAACTAGGTGATCTTTGAGGTCCCTTGCAACCCATTCTCATTTTTCTCCACCAGGAGCAACCCCCTTGGTTAATAACTGAGAAACACTCAATAAGGTTCTTGTGTTTGCCATCAATTTTATAAAGTCTCTCTCTCTGACTGTATTTTTCATTGGCAACCAAGGAAAATGAGGGTTGAAGGATCCTTGTTGGTAGGTAGCTGAGAAGGCATCCTTCAAAGTGCCTGTAGCTGGGTCCCTTCTGCTAGTGGTAGGTGGTTTGAAGCCCAGTT
>NW_009952873.1:2957860-2958676 GCF_000747805.2 Chaetura pelagica | reverse complement strand
GAGCACCAGGAGCTGTAAACAAATCTGAGAAATTCAAGTAATCCTGGCAAGTTGAAGAAGTTATGTGAAATAAACAGTAGGTAGTTCAGTTAAGGCCAAGGCACTTCAGGAGGAATAACCATCTGTACAGATGTGTAACCCTGAGTTGCCAGTGCTTTAACAGCTCTGCAGTGCAGGCTCTGGGTGTGAAAGTGGGCCACCAATGAATTAAGGTTGGTGTTCATGGCAATGGAAGCGTAAAACCAAACAATTACACTGTTTGTGTAATTGATGCCTGAAGTCATATGTGTTAAATCTGCTGTGTAGTGCGAGTCAGGAGCCTTTATGCCTAGCCAGAAAGCAAACAAACACCGTTTCGCTGCCGTGGACGTGAATCGAACCTTCTGCTGTCCTCAGGTCTGGAAGGGCCTCTTGCTGAATTCAGCATCAAGATTTCTGTCCCATATCTAGATGATTCCTGCCCCACCCCACAGGGAGGACGGAATCCCCGGAACACAGCCCATCAGAAAGCAAGAAAAACTACCGCGGTTTTAGAACTTAGATCTGTAGGAAAAAGACCCCAAGACCCGAGTTTGCGCAGAAAAGCCCGAGCGAAGGCAGACCCGCCGCTGCCAGGGGCGCAGCGCTGCGCTGAAAACCCCCTGCAGGCGCACGGGATCCCCTCGCACTGCGGGCAGGGCCGGCTGGCACACCCGGGACGGAAACCCGGCTACATACACCCCCAGAGACGCCTTTCGAAGCCCGGGACCGGCCCGTTCAGCCCGTGAGAGCAGCTGCACTCACGACACCCGGCGTCTCCTGCCATCCCTTTCCCTC
>NW_009952873.1:2956478-2957049 GCF_000747805.2 Chaetura pelagica | reverse complement strand
GGGGAGCCCACCCGGAGCAGCTTTCCTCCGGGAGGGTGGAGGGCTGGGGGCGGCAGCACCGCCGGGTGACTGGGCCGGAGTTGATGGAGGGTGAAGGGATGGGACCCACCGCAGGGAGAAGGGAGGAAACCTTCCCCACGGATCCCCCTGCAGCTTCTCCTCCCTCCCGCAGGTCTCTCCCGAGCAGGTGATCCTGTCCCACAGCCCGCTGCGGCTCTTCAGCCAGTTCCACCAGAAGTGCATGCTGGTGGCTGGGCAGGGGCCCGTGGAGGAGAACGCCCAGAAGTATCCTTTGCTGCGCCTGCCCCGCGGCGCTCTGCGCATCCCGGTGCTGCTTCCCAGCTAAGTGCTGCTGCTCCTGCCCTGCTCACAGCCCTGGCACTTGTTCAGACCGTTTGTAGAAGCACAAGGAGGCAGAAAGGCCACTGGTCTCGTCCTGTGGGGAGGCACCCTTGAGGAGAGGCTCAAATGCAGGCACTTGCTGTTGGTCTCCATCTTGGTCACCTCTCTGGTCTGTGTTGGCTGCTCACACTGGTTGCCTTCCCTGTGAGCTGTGTTACTGTTCCTGCTG